>NC_061115.1:194499041-194611723 GCF_002878395.1 Capsicum annuum
ATTGAATCATTTCCTACAATTGAATCCCATAGATCCTGACCATGAAGGTATACTTCCGTATATATTCTCCAATACTTGTAGTTAGTGCCATCAAGTTTTTCTATTTGTTAATGAGCATTTCCCCTGTTGGAGGCCTCCATTGCCACAAACAACAAAAGTTTCCTCTTAGCACTTTTCAAATTTTTCTAACAGAGTAAACAAATAGACAAGAGGAATGAACAAAAAAAAGTTCATCCCTTCACCCTTGCGCTGATGCCATATATTAAAATTCAAAAACAGTAACATGTAAGAAAGTAACTAAAACAGCCGAAAGATTTTTTTTCTCCAATAGAAAATATGGTGACTGACTTACAAGATAAAATAGAGAGTATCTTTACTTTGTATAATTAGACTCCTACTGATAATATAACTCCTAACATATAATGTTTTATTCAACCTTAACTTACTCCTAAATATTTTAACTCCTGGGCCAGTTTCTAAAATGAACAAACCTCACTTAATAATTATTTTGAACTGGTAAATGCAGAAAAATAAACAAGCAATTAAGTTCTAATCTGTTACAATTTTGAATTCAATTTTCTCTTTATAATTTGGTAAAGTTGGGTTTATATTTATTATAGAAAGATGGAACTTTCTTTTCCTTACGAATTCAATAATTATATTATGCTTTAATTCTCTTTTTTAAAAACGCTTTAATTCACTTTGTTTTCTTTCTTTCTCTATTATTCTTAAATTGATTGAATATGTATTTATCTATTTATATATCATGTTGAGTTATTAAAGATACATATAATTATTTACTGTGTATAAGATACTTGTAGGAAAATCAGATAAAGTAAACATCCACCTTTTCTTCGAAATAAGGTCACTGGTGGCTTCCAATTACTATTTTAATTGATAAAATCAAAAGGTCAATACATAAAAAATATATAAAAAAAAAGTTTCTTCTTATTTTATACTATCACCTTTCCATCGGTCATCCGCAAAGTTATTGCTTCCTTTTGGCAAGCTTATTATGTGTTTCACGGTGATATCCGTCTTGTTCTTCTTAAGGATCTTGCATTTTGGGGATGAGGTGAGTTGCTTTACCTGCAGATCTGAATGCCTGTATTTATCTTGCTCTTTTTTTGGTTTCCTTCTTTTGTGTAGAATGAGTTTGTCACAACCCGAGCCAAGGCCTTAGCCGTAACGAGCATTCCGAACCATAAAGGCTCGAGCGCTCTTCTCTATCTGGTAATCATGCACACCATTCAAATACTATGAAGAAATACGAAAATGATAAAAAAGAAGAAAACATGGTCAATCACTTAATTCAACTGAACAATACGAAATTGAGTTCATATCATTCAAAAGCATACGACACTAGTCTGCAAAATCTCTAACAATATGAAAATCAACATCTGTCTAGAAACTGGGACAAAGCCCCCAATCGGACCATGAATCAAATAAACTAAAAATGTTCTAGAACAGGCCTTCTGAAATAAGGAAGGTTTACCAATCTGCAATCTCTGACAGAATTCAATCTACTACTTAGAGGGACCCCAAAATTGTGTATTAGATCCTGAAATATAGGGGGTCAATACAGATGTACTGGTATGCAGAGCAATTCAAAATAATGCACTATTATATAAACATAGGTGAGAGCCTTTTATAAAACATTATACATGAAATAATTTAAAAATACATGGGTAGTTTCAAATGACTTTAAAACAATTCTGTAGGTGTAACTTCTTCTTTGTTTTACTTCTGAGCTAGGTGGCACACCCTACATATCTGAAAGTATCCCACGGGCTACATGGGATCCACCCTTAACTTGGCGGCCAAGCTCCTAACCCAAGTTTGCTGCAAGGGTTGGAGTATCTAAATCTGATATGCCACAAGGCACTAGGCCGGCGTATAATCCCTCTTTGGGGACATAATTAACCTGTATCGGAAAACCACAGTTTTGGGCAATGAATCATATGACTCAATACTACTTCGTATAACCACCTGACTCTCTTAGTGCTTATTTCTAACCTGTTCTAAACATGCATCTTTCGGAATTCAAAATCTGAAATCTCAAATGAAAGTTGTATTCTGTTATGTGTTTATCATGGCCTTTTCTGATGCGGTATCGTCATACCAAGAGTTTCAAGTCATGTCTCTAAGCTACAAAATATCATGTACAATTCTTTCATTCAAAAACAATATTCGAACCACCAAAACATTCAAACCATGCAAGAGGATTCATATTTCAAAACATATGTCAAATTATGCCAAAATCCTCTCTTTTCAACATTTTAACAAATGGTGGTCAATTTCTTAAAATAATCATTCAATTCTTTTGATTATCACATTCAAAATTTATAAAAAAGAAAAAACTTGAAAAAATCAAAAGTACGCTCTCTTCAATTCACAACCAAGATCAAGTTCATAAACGACATTAAAACTCTTATCTCATGCTTTCAATAATGCAATTTCACAACACACATTATGTAAAGTCAAGAAGTATTATAACAAGAGAAGGAGTATAAATATTCATGCTTTCAAGTAAACTTTCAAACTCCAAACACATACATACATATATACTAACAAAAATCAAATTTAAGGGAATGCCTCAAGATAAAAAAATTACTATCAAAAAGGGTTCACAATGCATAATTGTTAATGTAAATTCAAAAACCCTTCATAAATACATGATTTCTCAACCTTAAAAACAATAAAAATAATTTCACTATTCTAATGTAGTTTAGGAAAACCCCACGTACCTTATGCTGTTTAGTTTGAAGATTGAGACACTAATCTTGACCCTTCTCTTGGAAATCTTGGATTGAAAGGATTGGATTATTGCCTTGAAGAAAAACCCTAATTTCTTTTGTTCTTGAGAGTAGAGAGGATTGAGATATTGTAAAACTGATGAAAGATGGATTGTGATGCTTAGGGTATGATTTAAACTTGTGGGGGGAATTTTTGGAGTGAGTAAAATACCAAAATACCCCCAAAGAAACCAACAACAATGCAGGATTTTCCTCGGCTGACAACTAGGTTGACAAGTCGTCAAGTTGGTGAAGTCCTGTCACCCTAGTCGTCACTTAAAGGTGGAATTTGATCCTTCCTAGTTAGGGGTGACGACTAGGGTTGATGGGTCATCACCCAGTTGATGGCTCATCAGCTAAGTCGTCACCTAGTTGACAACTCGTCAACTTCGTCATCACATTTTTGGCAGTCACGTACTCTGAAGTAAAACGAGCATAACTTTCTACTCCGATATTGGATTAAGGTGAACCAGTTGCATAGGAAATAGGACTCAAAGAAATTTCATTTGATATATAGTAGGCCCTCTAAATCGTTATATATACGAAGTGATTGTCGATGAAAGTTGACCCAAGTTGAGATGTTCACCGAAACTTAATAGATAGAAGAGTTTTGAACTCATCTTTAAGTTAGGGGATTTTAGAGACTTTAATTTATATTCAAAGGTATTCACAAACTATAGGATTGATCATCACACATTAATTAACAAAGAATCATTGGGTTCGGGTTTATACGCAAAGAAAAGACGGTTCAAACTTTAGCCCGAAAGTGTGGGGTGTTACATTATCTCCCCCTTGGGATCATTCGTCACCGAATGATGGGTAGGGACTTATTGAACTCTAAAAGTGTAGAATAAAGAATGAAACCTTGCATTGAACATTTTTCCTTAACAAAAATATATAAAGATACTAAATTCTTTCTAGAACCTCTCCCTTTCAAGGACACTAATTGTAATTTCTTCCAACTTCAAGGTCTCAACTTACAACTACCATATGGGCATAAACACTCATGCTTATAATTACTTAACACTCCATCTTCAATTCCTTAAAATACTAGCTTTACACCTCTGATCACACAACTTACAACTTAACAAAATTTGTGAAACTATACAAAAGGTACTATTTCTTCCAACCCCCAAGGTCTCGACTTACAACTACCATATGGGTCAGTTCATGCTACTTCGCCCGTGTGACCACCTAAATGGACCGTCCGACCCCAACGGCCCATATTAGGCCACTCCCAAGCCTACCAGGAATACCTCGATCAAATTTTGATCAAAACATGCTCGAGCCATGGGTGCACCCCAAAGCCTGCAGCTGGCCGTACACCGACTTGGCCCGAAAAGGGCCAGTTCGCACCATTTTACCCATATGACCACCTAAACGGACCGTCCGACCCCAACGACTAACACTAGGATGCTCTTAAACCTCCCTGGCATGCTTTAGTCGATGTTCATCCTAAAAAATCCTCGAGCCTTGGGCGCACCCTCGGGCCTGCAGGCGGTCATACAACGACTTGGCTCGAAAAAGGCTAGTTCACGCTGTTTCTCTTATTTTACCACTAAAACATACCGTTTGACCCTAACGGCCCACACTAGGCTATTCTCAAGCCTCTCTACCATATCTCGGTTGATTTTTGGCCCAAAAAATATCAGATCCACAGGCGTACACCCAAGTCACGAGTGCTCCCCCAGGTTTGTAGACAGTCGTACATCGACTTAGCTTAAAAAGGGCTAGTTAGCATCATTTCGCCTGTATGACTACTAAAACTTACTGTCTGACCCCAATGGCCCACACTAGGCCTCTCCCAAGCCTCCCTAGTAAGAATCGATCAATTTTTGGCCCAAAAAATGCTCGACCCATGGGAGCACCCCTGGGCCCGCAGGGGGCCGTACACCTCTTTGCTCTGAAAGGGCCAGTTCTCGCCAGTTTGCCTATTTGACAACTGAAACTTATTGTCTGACCCAAATGGCCCACACTAGGCTGCTCCCAAGCCTACTTGGTATGCTTTGATCAATTTTTTTCCTAATAAATACTGGAGCCACAGGTGCACCACCAAGCTCGTAGGCAGTCGTACGCCGACTTGGATAAAAAAGAGCCAGTTCACACCATTTCGCCCATTTGTCTATCGAATGTACTTTCTGACCTCAATGGCCCACACTAGACCACTCTCAAGCCTCCCTGACATGCCCCGGTTGATTTTTGGCCAAAAAACTGCCCGATCAATGGGGGCACCATCGGGCCCATAGGCGATCGTACATCGACTTGGCCCAAAAAATATTCAAGCCTCAATGACCATACTAGTCAACTCCTAAGCCTCCATGGTAACCCTCAACCGATTTTCAACCTAAAAAACTCCCGAGCCATGGGCGGTCATGGGCCCGCAAGCAGCTGCCTACCGACTTACCCCAAAAAGGGCCAGTTCTTACCGTTTAGCCTGTTTAACCACTAAAACTTATAGTCCGACCCCAACAGCCCACACTGCACCACTTTTAAGACTCCCTGTCATGCCTCAGTCAATTTTCGACCCAAAAAATTCCCTAGCCTGGGGGAAACCCTTGGCCCGCAGATGGCCATACATCGACTTGGCTAGAAAAGGGCCAGTTTTCATCGTTTCTCCCGTGTGGCCACTTAAATATACCATCTGACCCCAACGGCCCACAATAGGCCTCTTCTAAGCCTCCTTGGCACGTCCCAGTTAATTTTTGGCCCAAAAAATGCCCGAGCCATGCGCGCACCCTTGGGCCTGTAGGCCCATACACCGACTTGACCCGAATAAGGCCAGTTCACGCCGTTTTACCCATATGACCACCTAAATATACTATACCACCCAAACAGCATATATTATGCCTCTCCCAAGCCTCTATGGCATGTGTTTGTCAATTTTGAGCCAAAAAATTCACGATCCATGAGTGCACCATCGAGCCCGCAGGCGGATGTACACCGACTTGGCCCAAAAAAGGCAAGTTCGCGTCGTTTAACCCATTTGACCACCTAAATGTATCGTTCGATCCTAATGTACCATACTAGGCTTCTTCTAAGCAAGCGTCAATCAATTTTTAACCCTAAAAATGCCCGAGCGATGGGCGCACCCCAGGCCCGCAGGTGGCTGTGCACCGACTTTTCCTGAAAAGGGGCAGTTTACGTCGTTGCTCCCGTGTGACCACCAAAACATACCGTCCGACCCCAATGTCCTTTAATAGGCTGCTAATTAGCCT
Organism: Capsicum annuum; assembly: GCF_002878395.1. Classification (NCBI taxonomy): domain Eukaryota; kingdom Viridiplantae; phylum Streptophyta; class Magnoliopsida; order Solanales; family Solanaceae; genus Capsicum; species Capsicum annuum. Next base: position 194,505,052 of record NC_061115.1, read on the forward strand.
CCCTAGCACTCCTCAGTCGATTACAGGCCCAAAAAGTGCCCGAGCCATGAGTGCACCCCCGATCCCGCAAGCACTCGTAGACCAACTTAACCCGAAAAGAGCCAGTTCACTCTGTTTTGTTGTGTGACCACCTAAACGGACTGTCCGACCCTAACGTCCAACACAAGTCCCCTTTTAAGCCTTCTTGGAATGCTTCAATCAATTTTTATCCCAAAAATACCCTATCCACGGGCGCACCCCTAGGCCCGAAGGCATCTGTGCACCGACATGGCTTAGAAAGGGCCAGTTCAGTTTGTTTCTCCCGTACGACAACCTAAATATACCATTCGACCCTAAAGGCCCATACTACGCCTCTACCAAGACTCCTTAGCACACCTTTGTTGATTTTTGGACCATAAAATGCTTCAGCCACGGGCGTACTCCCATGCCCGAAGGCGACTATACACCAACTTGGCCCAAAAAAGGCCAATTCACGCTATTTTGCCTGTATGACCACCTAAACGGATAGTCTGACACCAAGGACCATACTAGGATGATCCCAACTCTTCTTGGCATACCTCAGTCGATTTTTGGCCCATAAAATACCCAAAACACAGGTGCACTCCCAGGCCCACAGGTAGACGTACATTGACTTGGCTCAAAAAGGGCCAATTTGCACCGTTTTGCCTGTTTGACCACTGAAACGTATTGTCCGACCCCAACAGCCCATACTAGGCCACTTCCAAGCCTCTATGGCATGCCTCGGTCAATTTTTGGCCCAAAAAAGGCCCGAGCCACGAGTGCACCCCTGGGTCCGCAGGCGGCCATACACTGACTTGGCCCGAAAAGGCCCAGTTCGTGCTGTTTTGTTTGTGTGCCACATAAATGTATCGAAGACCCCAATGGCCCTCACTAGACTTCTTCAAAGCCTCCTAGGCATGCCTCGGTCGATTTTCAGCATAAAAAGTGCTTGATCCACGGGCGCACCCCCGTCAAACAAGAGGCCATACACCAAAATAGCCCAAAATGGGCTAGTTCGCACCGTTTCGTCCATATAACAACCTTAATAGACCATCCGACACCAACACCCCACACTAGGTATATTTCAAGCCTCCCTAGAATGCCTCAGTTGATTTTGTCCCAAAACATGCCCTAGTCACGAAAGCAACTTAGGCCTGTAGGCGGTCGTACAGTAACTTGGCCCAAAGAGGGTTGGTTCACGTTGTTTCGCCTGAGTGACCACTAAAACGAACCATCCAACCCCAACAGCCCACACTATACCACTCCCAAGCCTCTCTGGCATACATTGATCCATTTTTGGCTCAAAAAATGCTCAAGACACGGGCGTACCCTCAGGCCCGCAAACGACCGTACACCAACTTGGCTTGAAAAGGTCCAGTATGCGCCATTTTTCCTATTTGACAATTAAAATATACCGTCCGACCCCAACTGCCCATAATTGGCTGCTCCCAAGCCTCCCAGGCATGTCTCAATCAATTTTTGACCAAAACATTACCCGAGCCATGGGCGTACCCCTAGGACTATAAGTGGTTGTGCACCGACATTGTCGAAATAGGCTAGTTCGCGCCATTTCACTCGTGTGACAACCTAAACAGACCGTCCAACCCCTACGGCCGCCACTAGGTTGCTGCTAGGCCTCCCTGCCATGTTTCGATTAATTTTTTTCCCAAAAGATGCCTGAACCACCAGCGTAACCCCAAGCTGCAGGCAACCATTCACCAACTTAGCCTGAAAAGGGGCTGTTAATGTCATTTCGCCCGTGTGACCACCTAAACGGACCGTACGACCCCAACGGCCCACACTAGGCCATTCCAAAGCCTTCTTGGCACATCTCGGTCAATTTTTGGCCCAATAAAAGCCTATATCACGAGCGCACTCTCGATCTCATAGGTGGCCGAACATTAACTTAGCCCAAAAAGGGCCTATTTGCACCGTTTCACCCCTTTAGCCATCAAAACATACCATCCGATCCCAATAACCTACACTTAGCTGCTCCTAAGCCTCCTTGGAATGCCTTGGTTGATTTTCAGCCCAAAAATGCCTAAGCCACGGGCGCACCCCTAGGCCTGCAGTTGGCCGTTCACTGACTTAGCCCGAAAAGGGGCAGTTCATGCTATTTTGACCATTTGACCACCGAAAAATACTATCCAACCCCAACGTCCCAAAACTAGGACACAACCAAGCCTCCCTGGCATGATTCAGTCAATTTTTTGCCCAAAAAATGCCTGATCAACTGGCGCACCCCAGGCCCGCAATCGATCGTACACCGACTTGGCCCAGAAAGGGCCAGTTTGTGATGCTTATCCTCTTTGTCCATAGAAATGTACCATTCGACCCCAACAACATACACTAGGCTGCTTCCAAGCCTCTTTAACCATCTAAATGTTTCGTCCAACCCTAATGGCCCATACTAGGCAACTCCCAAGCCTCCATGGCATGCTTAGGTAAATTTTTATCCCAAAAACTGCCCGAGCTACGGGCTCACACCGACTTTGCTCGAAAAGGTCTAGTTTGTGTTCTTTCTCTCATTTCACCAATGAAATGTGTCGTTCGACCCTAACAACCCATACTAGGCTGCTCCTAAGCCTCCCTAAAATGACTCAGTGAATTTTTAGCCAAAAAATCCTGAACCATGGGTGCACCTTTGGCCCGCAGGCAGCCATGCACCGACTTGATATGAAAAAGGCTAGTCATGCCTTTCGCTCATTTGTCCATCAAAACGTACTGTACGACCCCAACGGCTAACACTAGGATGCTCCCAAGCCTCCCTGGCAGGCCTCGTTCTATTTTTGGCCCAAAAAATGCTCGATCCATGGGCGTACCCCCGCAACCACAAGCGTTCGTACACCGACTTAGCTCGAGATGGGCAATTTAAACCGTTTTTCCATTGTGACCACCTAAATTGATATTTCTATCCTAATGGACCATACGAGGCAACTACTTACCCTCTCTGAAATGTCTCGATCAATTTTTGGCCCAATCAATGCTCGATCTAAGGGTGCACCCTCGGGCCTGTGGCGGCCATACATCGACTTGGCTCGAAAAGGACTAGTTCGAACTGTTTTTCCTATATGACCACCTAAATAGACTTTCCAAACCCAACGAACCACACTAGGCTACTCCAAAGCCTCCCTGGCACCCCTCAGTTAATTTTTGGCACAAAATATGCCTTATCTACGAGTGCACCCCCAAGCCCACAGGGGCCGTAAACTGACTTGTATCGTAAAGGGCCAGTTTGCGTCGTTTTCCCGTATGACTACCTAAATGTTTCGTCCAACCCTAATGGCCTACACTTGACTGCTCCCAAGGCCCCTAGCATTCCTTGATCAATTTTTAGCCAAAAAAATGCCCGAGCCACGAGCGTACCTCTGGGCCCGCAGTCATCCACACATCGACATGGCTCAAAAATGGCCAATTCGCACTCTTCCGCTCGAGTGACCACCTAAATGGATATTCGGCACCAATGGCCCACAATGGGCTGCTACCAAACCTCCCTGGTATCCCTCAGTTAATTTTTAGCCTAAAAATGCTTGAGCCATGGGCGCATCGTCGTACCCACAGGCAGTCAGTCGTACACCAAGTTGGTCTGAAAAGGGTCATTTCACACTGTTTCACCCATTTGACCACCAAAATGTATCGTTCGACCCCAACGGTTCACACTAGGCCAATCCCAAGCCTCCCAAGTATGGCTCGAACAATTTTTTGCCCAAAAAATGCTTGAGCCATGGGCGCACCCCATGGCCCGCAGGATACACCAACTTGGCCCGAAAAGGGCTAATTCATGCTGTTTTGCCTGTTTTACTAGAGAAATATGTTGTCTGATCCCCAACGGCCCACACTAGGTGACTCCTAAGGCTCCCTAGCATGCCTCGATCAATTTTCATCCCAAAAAATTTTGAGCCATGATTACACTCTTGGGGCCACAGGAGGCCAACACTGATTTGTCCTGAAAAGGCATAGTTCGCATTGTTTCGACCATGTGACCACCTAAATGGACCGTCTGAACCGAACGGCCCACACTAGGCTTCTCCCAAGCTTCCTTGTCACGCCTCAATAAATTTTTGGCCAAAAAGAGCCCTAGACAAGGGCGCACCTATGGGCCCGTAGGCGGCCGTACATCGACTTGTCTCGAAAAGGGCCAGTTTACACCATTTTGCCATTTTGACCATCAAAACATATTATACAACCCCAACATCCCATACTAGCACACTCCCAAGCTCCCTGGCATGCCTCAATCAATTTTTGGCCCAAAAAACATACGAGCCATGGGCTCACACACGTGCCCGCTGGAGAACCTATACCAACTTGGCCCCAAAAGGGCCAGTTTGCGTCATTTCGCCCGTGTGACCACCTAAATGAAGCGTCCGACCCCAACAGCCCATACTAAGTTGCTCTTAGACCACCTTAGCATGCCTCAATTAATTTTTGACCTAAAAAGCACCCGAGCCACGGGCGCATCCCTGGGCCTACAGGCGGCCTTAGACCTACATAGCCTAAAAAGGGGAAGTTCATATTGTTTCGCCCATTTGGCCATCGAAATGAACCCTCCAACCCCAACGGCCTACTCTAGGCCGCTCCTAAGGCTCCCTGGCATGCCTCGATCAATTTTTGTCCCAAAAAATACCCGAGAAATGGGCGCACCCCTGGGCTTGTAGGAGGCCTTTCACTGACTTGGCCCAAAAAGGGACAGTTTGCTTTATTTCAACCGATTGTCCTTCAAAACATATTGTTCAACCCCAACGGCCTATACTAGGCTACTCCCAAGCCTCTCTATCATGCCTAGATCAGTTTTTGACCTAATAAATACCCCATCCATGGGCGCACCCCTGGGACCACAAGTGGTTGTACATTGACTTAGCCAAAAAAAGGGCCAGTTCATGCTATTTCGCCCATTTGATCACTAAAACATACAGTCTGACCCCAACGGCCCATACTAGGCTGCTCCCAAGCCTCTCTGGCATGTCTTGATTAAGTTTTGGCCTAGAAACTACTCGATCCACGGGCACACCCTCGAGCCCGTAGGCGATCATACACTGACTTACACCAAAAAGCTGGACTGTTCATGCCATTTTACCCGCGTGACCACATAAATGGACCATCCATCCCCAATGTCCTACACTAGACCACTCCCAAGACTCCCAACTATGCCTTGATCAATTTTTTGCCCACAAAATGCCTGAGCCATGGCGCACCCCCGGGCCCGTAGGCGGCCGTATACCGACTTGGCCCAAAAAGGACCAGTTCACGCCTTTTCGCCCGTGTGACCACCTAAACAGACCATCCGACCCCAACGACCCATAATAGGCTACTCCCAAGACTTTCTAGCATGCATTAGTTGATTTTTGGCCAAAAAAACTCCCGACCCATGGGTGTATCCTCGGGTCTGTAGGCGGCCGTACACCGACTTGGCTTGAAAAGGGTCAGTTCATATTTTTTCTCCTGAGTGACCACCTGAATAGATCGTTCGAACCCAACAGCCCATACTAGGCTACTCCCAAGCCTCCCTGGCATACCTCGGGCAATTTTTGGCCCAAAAAATTCTAGAGCCACAGTCACACCCCTGGGACCGCAAGCGACCATACACTAACTTATTCCAAAAATGCCCAGTTCATGTCATTTTGCCTATTTAACAACCGAAATGTACCGTCCAACCCCAACGGCCAATACTAGGCCTCTCCTAAGCCTCCCTAACTTACGTCAAATGATTTTTAGCCTAAAAATTCCTAAGCATTAGGCGCACCCATGCACCTGCAGACAGCCGTGCACTGGCTTGGCTTGAAAAGGGCTAATTCATGCTGTTTCACTTGTTTGACCATCAATACATACCATCCAACCCCAATGGTCCATACTAGGCTGCTCCCAACCCTCTCTGACATTCTTCAATTGATTTTTGGCATAAAAAATGCTCGATCCACGAGAGCACCCTCTGGCCCATATGCAGCCGTACAATGACTTGGCCCAAAAAGGGCTAGTTTATGTTGTTTCACCCGTGTGACCACCAAAATGTACTGTTCGACCCCAACATCCCACACTAGGCCACTCTTAAGTGCCAACTGTAAAAAGATTTTCAGCAATTTTTATGATATCAGGAGCAGATATCAGGAGCAACTACTTAAATAGCAAAGGTATTTTTAAGAGGTAGCTATGTTTATGGCACACGAACGCTTAAATAATAGCCACCCACTTAAGCGGCAACCATTTTATATAACCTTCTTTTCTTGATTTTCACCCTTTTAGGATTTAAAGCTGTGTTTGGGCAATTTTTATGATTTTCTTCACCATTTGAGCTTGGGTAAGATCCAAAATCTTAATTTGTTATTTTTCATTGATTCATATAGTCAAAACAATCTATAATATTTTTTAACATAAGATTTTGAGATTCTTCTTAAAAAATCATAAATATGGTTTTATTTGATTTGTACCTCATTTTTAGCTTGATTTTGTTTGGATTTTCAACTATTTATTTCTTTAACCTCAGAGAATGTATTTCTGACACAAATTTCTGATTTTTCCCTTTTTATTTTCAAACTCATTTGTTAAATCTGTTTTGGACCTGAATAAAAAATAAACAGTATGGGTATCATTAGCTTTTTTAATGCATGGATGGTTGAATTGAATATTGTAGTTGATTCTAAGGTCGTTTAACAGGAAAAAGCTCTGTGTTAAAGTACTATAGGCTTATATTTCATCATTTTGATGTAGGGTATGACTTAACTTTTTTTAGATTGATATGTATAGTTAATGAATAATTAAATCATAATATGTGTTTCAAAAAGTAACGATGGAATTTATATTTTGAGATTTTTATTATGATTATGTGCATGAGTAGGGGCTTATAGTTTATGGTTCTTGACTTGTGATATTTGACATTGTGTGTTGCTCGTGTGGGGGCTTATTTGACAATATTGGCCTTAATTGTGCAACTTAGAACCTTTATTTTAAATATAATGCTCATGTGGGGATTTGAATTGTTATTATAGGCCTTATTGAGCATTGGTTTCTTTTATCATGATAGAAATGCCTGAGTTAGAGGTTGATATGACATTGTTGATGTCTTACATATTTATTTATTCTAATAATGTCTAATCAAAGTATATTCATGAATTGTGTACATATTGAGTTGACTTCTGGGCTTCATTACATAGAAATTTAATGGATTGTATATCTTCATACTGATTTGATTATGAGCAATACATCTTCATTGAATACATGTACATTCATGAAATATTGATACCATTGAGGAATACTATTTTTTAAAGAAAATGAGATATGAGTTACAATATATGGGTTCCAAAACCCTCTTTGATCCTATTTTGGGTGCTGCAAGCTCAGTAGATATATACAGCAAGTCATGCGTGACTTTCACCATTTATCTCATCATTATTACATTGTATTGCATATGCATTTGTGATGATTCTTTTAGTTTCCTCGACTTATGTTTATCTTTCGTATAATTTCGTGTGTATATGTATTATTTAAATTCAGTATTTGTATTAGAACTATTAGTGGAGATATTATGAGCTACTGTTTTGAAACTTTTTTGTTTGCAGGTAACATTCTCATATTTTTCTTTATTTATATTATTTTATGCTTCACTCAGTCGACCTATGATACATACAGCGTATAAGTGGACCATACTCACTCTTAATATGTAGTTTAGGTATAGATCCTAGCACGGATATGACAAGTGAAGGTTGAGTTTATGCTCATGATTTTGTGACATTTTGAGGCATTGGAGTTCTCTAGAGTTCAGATTTTATTTTTGGGGGCCTCAACCTATTTGTATTTATGTCTTTATGTCATTTATAGAGACAAACTATGTTTTTTAGATTTCATTCCATATTATGTGGGTTATTCATATCCTATATTTTAAACCAGTGTTTACTTTTTATGTTGATAATGAGGACTGGGTCTAAAGATGATAGGGACGTTGAACACTCAATATTAAAGCCCCAGTCAGTGGACGGTGTAGAAGTCCTTGTTGATCTAGAGGTAGAGGATGGGCACAAGGAGCTGACTTAGTTAGAGTACGTGTAAGGTAGGTCTTTCTCAAGACTAAGTTTGAGTATACTAAGGTCTATCAATCAAGAGGTGCAAGGCCGACTCAATTGCCACAGAGTTCAGTTCACACCCCAAGGCTACATGATCTATTGATTTATCATTTGAGTCATTTGGATGGTGTTTCTTTTATTATACCAGGTATTCCTTAGATTTCAAGTCGTGTTCCACTATCAGTATCCGCTTTAGATTTTGGTATTTCGACTTAAAGGCATAGCCATCTTCTGTGGTGCCCCCACATATTGATTCATAGCCTACCAGACTTAGTATTCCTCCAGTTACTTCACGTTTTATGATATATTCTAATGATCAAAAAGGTATGAGAAGTTTATTCGTTTGGATCATTGCAAGTTTAGTGGTTTGATTAGCAAGGACAACTAAGAGTTTCTGATTTACTACTAGGAGAATTTACATAATCTTTGATTCCTTTAGTCTCCCTGAGTTTTTTATACTAATTATTACTTGATTGATATGACCAGGCTTTCGTGTAGGTCTCATTTTAGTTGTAGATCATTAGGTGTTCCTAATATAACATGGGCTCAGCTTTTTTAGGATTTTCGGGAGAGGTTTATGTCTTAAAGTTTCAGGAATCATATGAAAGAAGAGTTTGATCACCTGAAGCATGTTCCATGTCTATTGTCGAGTATGAGCCACATTTTCATGCTCAATCCAGTTATTCATCCACCAATATTTCCATTAAGTCAGAGAGGATTTAGAATTTTTTTAACATATTAGAAGGTCCATATTAGTCAGATATATCCTAGATGGTGGTCTTAGAAGATTTATTTAATTTTATTATAGAGCATGCTAATTTGGTAGATTCTATTACCTAGTCTACTTATGGAGGCACCAAGAAAGTATGTCGATTGGGTGAGTTTAGCAACCATGCCTCCCGAGGTAGAGATTTTTCAGTTAAAGGTTTCTTTAGTTATCATGGTATGAAAGTTCAGGATACTTTACAAGGATTAGGTTGTAGGCCTATAATTTCTGCAACCTTATGTATTTAGGCATAAGGCCAGGCAAGTAAGGTTCTAGTTTCAGTTCTTCAGGCTAGGATGTCGATTCTAGTTCATATGTTTCCCTATAGATTGAGTCGAGACATAGAAGATGTTATAGTTGTGAGAAGGTTGGTCATTCGACAAAAGATTATCCTTGATATGTGATTGTGCAGTTGGGTTCTTAACTTCAGTTTTGTCCTACTCCTATATCATTAGTGAAAGATGGTTCAAGAGTGGGAAGGGTGGTGCTAGAGGTGCTCAAAGTGGAGATAGGGGAAATCTTGGTAGTGCTTATGAGTTTTTTCAATCAGAGAGTGGACGTGGACAGTGTTATGCTATACCTGGGAGACTCAAGCAAAATACTTCTAATACAGTTATTACATAATCGTCCCAGATTGCTACAAATATACTTTCATGTTATTTGATCATGATTCTACATTCTCCTATATGTCTACATATTTTTCTTCTACTTTTGATGCTGCATATGAGTCCCTTGCTATGCCTCTTCATAGAAAGTGGCATATACAACGTGTACTAATTAGCTAGTAAGGTCAAAGGATGAAGGCTTTACAATCAAGCATATATATAAATAAAATTCTCTCACATATTATGCTTGAAAATAATATCAAGTACATCAAGTATAGACAGTATGTTAAGCATCTATAATTGAAGTTCAAATCCATCTTCTCTACTTGGGAATTCTAAAGATGTGTTCTTCTAGAGATCTTATCGGATATTCTTTCAATAAGTTGAACACATTCAACCACCAAAAAACCAACATCACAAGTATATGGATCTTATACAAGATCACTAAACCAAGAATCTCTGAACGTAATATCCTAGGATATCAGAGAACATACTCAAGTGCATGGATCATATTAAGACTAGTACTATTTTGATTTTCCTTATAAATGATTTAATCACTAATTAATATATGTGGGATTTCCTTAATATATACATACAACTAAGTCTAAAAGTGATATTATAATTTTTGCAGTAGTTTAAGAAAATACCCAGTAAGTTTCTCCCTAAATACTACAACCACTGTTGTTAACCTATTAAAGAATATTTATTTTTCATACAAGCCTCATTGGAATAATGAAGCTAGAAAAAATATGATGTTAACCATCAATCAGATAAGTATTTTAGAAAGTTAATGAATAGAGATCTACTAGAAATGATAATCATAGTTCAATAGTTTCTCTAAGTAAAACAACAACAATAAAGAACAACTTATGGAGAGCTAAGGTCAAAAAAATACTAGCCATAAGAAAGTTCAAGATTACATAAGGTATTTAACTCACATGTCTAAGAATGAAGGATGCTTAGTCACCCTAAAATGTCATTAGGAAGTAAAAGATAAACTTCTATCTTAGTAGGTTCATTTGCTACTGTCGAAAACTAACATAAGAACATGTAGAGCTCCTAATGCAAGGTCACTAAAATAGATAAATCATTAACACCTTAGAAGCTAAAGATGTAACTATTGATATTTGTATACTTTAGAAGATACAAATTAAATTTTAGGCCTTGTAATGCAGTCGGTCTCACCTATAACCACCTAAATTTTTTCTAGTGCTAGAGTTTATGAGAAGACAAGATGTACTTTACTGGTGCACCATCAAATTATAAGTAAATAGTGGTGAACAATTCTCAATATTTAAAAAGAAATAGAAAATGGTAAAATCAGTTAAGGATGTCATGAATAGTTTAGTGTATAGGAGGATGGGAGGGCAGGCACCATGTAAAACCCAGACTTTTTATTGCTTAAATAGTACATACATTGATCCCTCAGGACCCCGATATTAAATATATATCACTTAAGGTTGTGTTTTAATTGGTTGGGGGCATCTTAGGCTTATAAAATACATGTGCATCGTGAAATGTAAACCTACCGGCAGACCCACACCATGAAGGACAGCCTTCCCAGTGGGGTCTAACCACAAACCTTTGGGTTCATGATGAGGGTCACAACAAAAACCTCTGAGTTCATGATGGGATCGAGCCACAAAATATCAGGTTCAGAATTAGGGTAGCTCCATGAACCCCTCTTGCATCGATAATGCTCTATTTTAGTTATATTTTAAGGGTACTGGATTCTTTTAACACCCTTAAGTCGTTCCCAATTCTTTATGTACTTGTATAGAGTCTTCAAAATGACTTTACATCTAAAAAAACTTCCTAATATTCATTCAAATTGAAAGAGAGGAGAAAACTACTGTGGTGCCCTCTTGTGCTTTCGCCAATGCATCATAGATTTATTTAGCAGTAGTGCAGTTGGATACCATATTGTACTTATTTGGACCTAGTCCACACACTATAATATCCTTGGCCTTAGCATTTTCCCTTAGTGCAATAAGATCTCAGTAGTAAATTCACTACTAACATTCTTGACTTGCTCTCCATCAACAGTTTTCATAGGAATTGTGGGTCCATCAGTGATCCTATCCCACAACTCATAATCTTTTTCTTGAAGAGACATTTCCATTTTAGATTTTCAATAAATGAAATAAGAACCTCAAAAAGTGGAGGTTGAGTGATTGATTGTCCTTCACTGTGACCAGTAAGTGGTGTGGGATTCATCATAACGATCTTATCTCAAGTTCTAACCTTATACAAGATGACCCCACTGTGATACCTAATGATAGAGTATGTGACCGACTGATTTATTAATTTTAGCTTAAAAGTTTTCTATCAATGAAATAGGTTGCCTAACATGTTTCAACAATAATAAAATAGTAAGTAAATGAGATAATGATTTTCATTAGAAAAATCATGGTTTAAAAAGGTGTTAAAAACATAATTTGTACCTCTACAGAATTTTATATCAAACTTCACTAAACAAGTTTGAGCATCAACAAATAACAAATTACGAGACTTATGTAATCTAGGAATTATAAACTTTAATTTCAACTTCTACAAAACACACAAACCTCCCAAGGTATTTGTTCCCAAGTCTTCAAGTTTAAACTTAAAAATAATAATCCTCAATTTGTTTATAGTTCACTGAAACTAAGGGTGGGCATGGTATGGTATGGTATAGTACGGTATTTGAAACTTCAGTGCGACAATTTTGGTATTCAATTTTTAAAAATATTATATAATTGCCATAACATATTAATTCGGTATGGTTCGGTATTTTGACATTTGGTTTCGGTATTTTGTGGTATGGTAATCGGTAACCGTAGTTCATTTAACTTTGAAAATATATACTTATATACTAGAGTATTATTATATCGAATTTTCTAAAGCATGTCTTATTGTATCATAAATACACCTTACCCATATAGAAATATTGAAAAAGAAGTACAAACAATTTCTTTTATTAGTCAATTACACCAAAAAGGCATTTCAATCAAGATAGAGTAGTGCAAGTATCAATGGCTAAACATTTTTATACTAACACTAAGTTTTTTTTTGTATATATATATATAAAAGTGAATTATGTAACTATATATACTTTGGTGTGGTATTCGGTATTTCGGTAGTTCATTTGTAAATATCGAATACCATACCATATACAAAAAAAATTTAAAATGTATACCATATACCATAACAAATACCATAATACCAAAACCACGGTATCAAAAATTTTGGTTCGGTATGGTAATTTGGTATATACCATACCATTCCCACCCCTAACTGAAACTATAATTACATAATAATACAACTCAAGAACCAACCTAATACATAGAAACTAAGACAGCTTATTTTCTAAGTAATAGAACGAGGTTCAGCTACATGTTCCTCCAAGTTATAAACTACTCAATAAATTTTCCAATTGTTTTTATGCTTTGTAAATGTTTGAGTTACTATGTAGGTCACTCCTTCTATTTAAAAACAACTCTTTAAAGAGTCCTTCATCAGATTTAACTTCTATATCCAAGGAAACTCTCAACTCTGTATAGTTTGTTATGAAGTAAAACTCCTTCTTTAAGTGCAACTCTTTTTCAGCTCATCTTCTCTAGTCTTGAGGTGTGGTACTTATCCTCATTGTCTTCTAATTAATATGTGAATAACATTTTGAGTTTATCAGCAGAAACCACTTATGCAATCCTAAAATTAGGTACTCTTATCTCCATGATTCTCAGTGGACTTGTATTCTTGACTCTATATAATCGTGAACCACTTTAACTAACATATTTGAGCTATCTTGTCAATCATTAAAACTTCATTCACCTCAATATCCCTGTTATTGTTGTTAGCATAATTGATAAAATCCTGTGTTCACTTTTGTGTAACATCTTTGCTGCTAAAATATTACTCCCATTTCTATTGTTATCTCCTTCACTGGAGCAAGAGGCATTGCCTTCAGAAAGTTTTACACAACATTTTTTCTTGATGTGCCCAATTTTCACACATCTATAGCACTTTCTATTAATATGTGAATTTTTTTTTTTTCTGTGCTTATTTCTTCTTCTTTATTTTTGTTCCAAGTTGTTGTATTCTTCTTGTTCTTCTTTCCTTTAGAAAATAAAACATCATCAGATTCAAGATTCTTAGCTATTTGTTTAGCTAAAGCTTCTTGATTATAAAGCATGTTCTCCAATTCTTCAATAGATGGTTTTTGCAGCCATCCTTCAATGAAAGTGACAAAAGGGCTGTACTTTTTTTTCAATCCACGAATAAGAAAGCATCGTAGGTGTGGCTCACTAATCTTCTCTTTCAGATCAATATCTGAAATTTCAGCACATATGCTTTTAACTCGCAAAAAGTAATCTATGATTAACATACCTCCTTGTTCTAACATTGACAACTCCTTCTCCAATAGTTGTAGCCTTGTTGTATTTTTCTTGGTAAACAAACTTTTGAGCATGTCCCAAACATCTTTTGGAGAGTTAACATCACGAACATGATAAATAAAATCCTTACTGATAGAAGTCCTCAAAGCAAAGAGTGCTTTTCCACACTTATCTTCCATTTCCTTCATAATTAGACATTCTCAGGGATATTGGCTGGGATTATTGAATCATTTCCTACAATTGAATCCCATAGATCCTGACCATGAAGATATACTTCCGTATATATTCTCCAATACCTGTAGTTAGTGCCATCAAGTTTTTCTATTTGTTAATGAGCATTTCCCCTGTTGGAGGACTCTATTGCCACAAACGACAAAAGTTTCCTCTTAACACTTTTCAAACTTTTCTAACAGAGTAAACAAATAGACAAGAGGACTGAACAAAAAAAAGTTCATCCCTTCACCCTTGCGTTGATGCCATATATTAAAATTCAAAAACAGTAACATGTAAGAAAGCAACTAAAACATCCGAAAGATTTTTTTTCTCCAATAGAAAATATGGTGACTGACTTACAAGATAAAATAGAGAGTATCCTTACTTTGTATAATTAGACTCCTACTGATAATATAACTCCTAACATATAATGTTTTATTCAACCTTAAATTTCTCCTAAATATTCTAACTCCCGGGCCAGTTTCTAAAATGAACAAACCTCACCTAGTAATTATCTTGAACTGGTAAATGCCGAAAAATAAACAAGACATTAAGTTGCACTAATCTATCACAATTTTGACTTCAATTTTCTCTTTATAATTTGGTAAAGTATGGTTTATATTAATTATAGATAGATGGAACTTTCTTTTCCTTACGAATTCAATAATTATATTATGTTTTAATTCTCTTTATTAAAAACGCTTTAATTCACTTTGTTTTCTTTCTTTCACTATTATTCTTAAATTGATTGAATATGTATTTCTCTATTTATATATCATGTTGATTTATTAAAGATATATATAATTAGTTACGTTGTATAAGATACTTGTAGGAAAATCAGATAAAGTAAACATCCATCTTTTTTCGAAATAAGGTCACTGGTCGCTCCCAATTACTATTTTAATTGATAAAATCAAAAGGTCACTACATAAAAAATATATAAATAAAAAGTTTCTTCTTCTTCTATATTATCACCTTTCCATTGGTCATCCGCAAAGTTATTGCTTCCTTTTGGAAAGCTTACTATGTGTTTCACGCTGATGTCTGTCTTGTTCTTCTTAAGGATCTTGCATTTTGGGGATGATCTGAGTTGCTTTACCTGCAGATCTGAATGCCTGTATTTATCTTTCTCTTCAATTTGGTTTCCTTCTTTTGTGTAGAATGAGTTTGTCACAACCCGAGCCAAGGCCCTGGCCATAATGAGTATCCGGAACCATAAAAGCTTGAGCGCCCTTCTCTATCTGGCAATCATGCACACCATTCAAATACTATGAAGAAATACGGAAATGATAATAAAGAAGAAAACATGGTCAATCACTTAATTCAACCGAATAGTACGAAATTGAGTTCATATCATTCAAAAGTATACGACACCAGTTTACGAAATCTCTAATAATATGAAAATCAACATCTGTCTAGAAACTGGGACAAAGCTCCCAGTCGGACCATGAATCAAATAAACTAAAAATGTTCTAGAATAGGCCTTCCAAAATAAGGGAGGCTCACCAATCTGCAATCTCTGATAAAATTCAACCTACTGCTTAGCGGGACCCCGGGATTGTGCCTTGGATCCTAAAATATAGGGGGTCAATATAGATGTACTGGTATGCAGAGCAATTCAAAATAATGCACTATTATATAAACATAGG
The DNA here is from genome assembly GCF_002878395.1 of Capsicum annuum. NCBI lineage: Eukaryota > Viridiplantae > Streptophyta > Magnoliopsida > Solanales > Solanaceae > Capsicum > Capsicum annuum. The sequence goes on from NC_061115.1 coordinate 194,520,712, forward strand.
TGAGAGCCTTTCATAAAACATTATACATCAAATAATTTTAAAATACATGGGTAGTTTCAAACTACTTTAAAACAATTCCGTAGGTGTAACTTCTGTCTTTGTTTTCCTCCTTAAAAATCAAATTTAAGGAAGGCCTCAAACCAAAACATTACTATCAATAGGAGTTCACAATGCATAATTGTTAATGCAAATTCAAAATCCCTTCATAAATACATGATTTCTCAACCTTAAAAACTTAATCAAAATAATTTCACTATTCTCATGTAGTTTAGGAAAACCTCACATACCTTATGATGTTTAGTTTAAAGATTGGGACTCTAATCTTGGCCCTTCTTTTGGAAATCTTAGATTGAAGGGATTGGATTATTGCTTTGAAGGAAAAACCATAATTTCTTTTGTTCTTGAGAGTAAAGAGGATTGAGATGTTGTAAAACTGATGAAATATGGATTATGATGCTTAGGCTATGATATATAGTAGGCCCTCTAAATCGTTATATATAATAAGTTATTGTTGATGGAATTTGACCCAAGTTGAGATGTTCACCAAAACATAATAGATAGAAGAGTTTTCAATTCGTCTTTAAGTTAGGGGATTTTTGTGTCGTTAATTCATATTCAATGGTATTTACAAACTATAGGATTGATCATCACACATTTATTAACAAAGAATCATTGGGTTCGGGTTTGTACACATAGAAAAGACGATTCAAACTTTAGCCCAAAAGTGCAGCGTGTTACATTATCTCCCCCTTGGGATCATTCGTCCCCAGATGATGGGTAGGGACTTGTTGAACTCTAAAAGTGTAGAATAAAGAATAAAACCTTGCATTGAACATTTTTCCTCAACAAAAATATATAAAGATACTAAATTCTTTCTAGAACCTCTCCCTTTCAGGGACACTAATCGTAATTTCCTCCAACCCCGAAGGTCTCAACTTACAACTACCATCATTATGGGCATAAACATTCATGCTTATAAACACTTAACACTCCATCTTCAATTCCTTAGAATATTAGCTTTACACCTCTAATCACACAACTTACAACGTAACAAAATTTCTGAAACTATACAAAAGGCACATATTTCCTACCTACATTTTCTTAATTCAGCTATAACGAACACCATACAAAACTCCTTAGTGTTCTCCAGACGTCTCCATACTACAAATTTAAAGAACACGGACTAGGCACACCAAACACTTATACACATAACACTTTATCTAACAGCATGCTACCTAGGGGAGGGGGGCTCAACTTATTCTTATACACCCATGCTCTTATCCTCTTAACGACTCAACCAAAATTCACCGTTCTAACACTAATCCCCTGTATATAAATATATCATAATTGTCCACTTCTTTTTCTGCAAGTTTCCAACTTAGGCCATTGCACATATCGAATCAAGCCTACTACTGACTCCCACAAAACAAGTATCATTAATCTTAAGCTACTAGTTTTACCACTACATTCCACATCTAAAGTTCAAGCCTATTGTCTAACAACACTAATCGTATAAAACCCATGAAGTAGGCCACACATTATACTATTCTATCAAATTGGGGAATCAGCCCAAATACGCCATTTAACATAACTATCGCCCCAATTTCATCCTCTTCACAAAATTACTACCACAGCTTAGAATCTATCACACATCTTCTCACGTGCAGTACTAGCTTACAATTACCAAAGAAGAGACAACCAAGGGAAGGGCGGCAAAGTCACATGATTGGGACAATCGATCTTAATCTTATAACATACCCATTACGATCTTATCTACATATTCCACTTCCTTAGATCATATTTACTTACCCATGCATAAATCTCTACTACCTTCAAATTCCATATACACCAATGAGTCTCTACCCATAAATTATTGACTAATTTACCCCTGGCCATTCACAGTCGATAAATAATTTCTACAACCACCATAACTATCAATCCGAGATTCTTCCTTATTTTGAATAAATAATAATCATATCTCATCACTTCCTTCACAAACTATCATAAAATCTACAAATATTAGTCTATCACTATAAAATGGCAAACCAACTCTCAATCAAAGGTTATACAACTAAAACTATTTATTTACACATAAGTTACCCTCACTCTGACTTCTAACTTTGTGACTTCAATTCACCAACTTTTGGACCATATCACTACCAAAAAGCCCAAAAAATGCAAGATCCACGGGTGCACCACTGGGCCCGAGGGCGGCAGTACACAGACTTGACCCAAAACAACCAGTTCCTACTATTTTTCCTGTTTGACCATCAAAATATACCATTCGACCCCAACACTCCACACTAGGCCGCTCCCAAGACTCCCTGCATGCCTCGGTCAATTTTTGGCCCAAAAATTCTCGAGCCACGGGCATACCCCTGGGCCTGCAGGTGACTATACACTGACTTAGCCCAAAAAAGCCCAGTTCACGTCATTTGACTATCGAAACATGTTGTACGACCCCAACAACCCACACTAGGCTGATCCAAAACCTCCCTGGCATGCATCAGTTGATTTTTGGCCAAAAAATATATGACCCATGGGCGCACCCCCGGGCTTGTATGCGGCTGTACACCGACATGGCCCGAAATGGGTCAATTTATGCCGTTTTGCCCATATGACCGTCGAAACTTACCTTTTGAACCCAACAGCCCATACTAGGCTGCTTTCAATCCCCCTGGCATGCCTCAATTGATTTTTGACCAAAAAAATGCTCGAGCCATAGGCACATCCCCGAGCTCGCAGGCGGCCGTATACCGACTTAGCTTGGAAAGGGCCAGTTCAAGCTATTTCACCTGTGTGACCATCTAAATGGACCGTCCGATCCTAATGGCCTATATTAGGCTACTCTCAAGCCTCCCCGAAATGCCTCAGTCAATTTTCGATCCAAAAATGATCGAGCCACAGGTGCACCCTCAGGCCTGCAGGCGGCCGTACACCGACTTGGCCCAAAAAGGGCCAGTTCACACCATTTTGTCTGTGTGACCACCAAAAAGGACCGTTCTACCCCAACGACATACACTAGGGTGCTCCTAAGCCTTCCTAGCATGACTCAATCGACCCTAACGACCCATACTAGGCCATTACCAAGCCTTCCTGGCACATCTCGATTGATTTTTGGCCAAAAAAATACCATATCCACGGGCGCTCACTAAGGCCCACAGGCAAACGTTCACCGACTTGGCTCAAAAAGAGGCAGTTTTCCATGTTTCACCTGTTTGACCACCGAAACATATAGTCCGAGCCCAACGGCCCACACTAGGCCGCTCTAAAGCCTCCTTATCATACGTCGATCGATTTTTAACACACAAAATTCTTGAGCCACAAGCGCACACCCAGGTCTGTAGACAATCGTTCACTGACTTAGCTTAAAAAAGGCTAGTTAGCATCATTTTGCCTGTATGACCACTAAAACGTACCGTTTGACCCTAACGGACCACACTAGGCATCTCCCAAGCCTCCCTAATAAGATTCAATCATTTTGGCAAAAAAAAAACCTAACCCATGGGGGCACCCCCAGGCCCGAAGGGGGCCGTACATTGACTTTGCTTGGAAAGGGCCAGTTCGTGCCAGTTCGCCTATTTGACAACTGAAACTTATCATCCAACCCCAACGACCCACCCTAAGATGCTCTCAAGCCTCTCCGACAGCCTTGATCAATTTTTAGCCTAATAAATGCCCAAGCCGTGGGCGCACCCCGAGCCCATAGGAGGTCGTACACCACCTTGGCTCAAAAACGGCCAGTTCGTACTATTTTACCTGTTTGTCCATCGAAACATACCGTCTTACCTCAATAGCCCACACTAGACCACTCGAAAGCCTCCCTGGCATGTGTCGATTGATTTTTGGCCAAAAAACTTCCCAATCAATGGGCGCACCACTGGTCCCACAGGCGATCGTACACCGACTTAGCCCAAAAAGGGCCAGTTCGTGCCTTTTCACTCGTGTGAGCACAGAAATGTACCATCCAACTATAACGGCCCATACTAGGCTGCTCCTAAGCCTCAATGGCAAGCCTCAGCTGATTTTTGACCCAAAAAAATCCTGAGCCATGGGCGCACCCTTGGACCCGCAAGCAGCCGCACATCGATTTGGCCTGAAAAGGGCTAGTTCTCACTGTTTAGCCTATTTAACCACCAAAAATTATATTCCAAACCCAATGGACCACACTGCATCACTCTCAAGACTCCCTGTCATACCTCAACCATATTTCAACCCAAAAATAGCCCTAGCCAAGGGGCATGCCTGGCCCGCAGACAGTTATACACCGACTTGGCTAGAAAAGGGCCAGTTTGCATCGTTTTACTCGTGTGGCCAGTGAAATATACCATCCAACTCCAATGGACCATACTAGGCCGCTCTTAAGCCTCCCTAGCATGCCTCAGTCAATATTTTGGCCTAAAAAATACCCGATCCATGGGCTCACCCTCGAGCCCATGGGTCAATACACCAACTTGGCCCGAAGAGGGCCAATTCACGCGGTTTAGCCCGCGTGACCACCTAAATAGAATGTCCCACCCCAATGTCATATACTATGCCACTTCCAAGCCTCCCTAGCATGCATAGGTCAATTTTTGACCAAATAATTCACTATGCCACGAGGTACACCGACTTGGCCCAAAAAGGGCAAGTTCGCATACTTTCACCCATTTGACCACCTAAATGTACTATCCAATCCTAATGGACCATACTAGGCTGCTCCCAAGCTTGCCTCAATCAATTTTTAACCCAAAAAATGCCCGAGCAATGGGTACACCCCTAGGCCCGTAGGCAACCGTGCACCGACTTTGCCTAAAAAGGGGCAGTTTGCGCCATTTATCCAGTGTGACCACCAAAACATACTGTCCGACCCCAATGGCCCACACTAGGCTGCTTCTTAGCCTCCCTGGCATGCCTCAGTCAATTATAGGCCCAAAAAAAGCTCGAACTATGAGTGCACCCTCGGTCCCCAAGCAGTCGTACATTAACTAAGCCCAAAAAAAGCCAGTTTGCATTGTTTTATTGTGTGACCACCTAAAAGGACTGTCCTACCCTAACGGCCCATACAAGACCGCTTCCAAGCCTCTTTGGAATGCCTCAATCAATTTTTATCCCAAAAAATACCCTATCCACGGCCGCATCCTTGGTCCCAAAGACGGCCGTACACCGATATGGCTCGAAAAGGGCCTATTTGTATCGTTTCTTCTGTGTCACAACCTAAATAGACCATCCAACCCTAACGGCCCACACTAAACCACTCCCAAGCCTCTCTGGCACACCTCTATCGATTTTCAGCCCAAAAAATTCCTAAGCCACGGGCGTACTCCTAGGCTCGCAGCCAGTTCACGCTATTTCGCCCGTATGACCACCTAAACGGATCGTCCGACCAAAATAGAATACACTAGTTCACTCCCAAGCCTCTCTGGCATGCCTCAGTTGATTTTTGGACCATAAAATACTCGAGCCACGGGCGCACCCCTATCTCCACAGCCAAACGTACATCGACTTGGCCCGGAAAGGGCCAGTTTACATTGTTTCACCTATTTGACCACTGAAATGTACCATCCAACCCCAACAACCAACACTAGGTCACTCCCAAGCCTCCTTAGAATGCCTCGGTCAATTTTTGTCCCAAAAAAAGCCTGAGCCACGAGCGCACCCCCGGGTCCGCAGGCGGTCGTACACTGACTTAGCCCAAAAAGACCCAGTTTAAGCTGTTTTGCTCATGTGCAACCTAAATTGACCGATGACCCCCACATCCCATATTAGCAAACTTCAAATCCTTCCTAGCATGCCTCGATCAATTTTTGGCACAAAAAACACTTGATATATGAGTGCATCCCCCGTCCCACAGGAGGTCGTACACCAACATGGCCTAAGATAGGCCAGTTCATGCCATTTCTCCTGTGTAATAACCTTTACGAATCTTCTGACCCCAAATCCCTATACTAGGCCACTTTCAAGCCTCCCTGGAATGCCTCGATAGATTTTTGGCCCAAAATATACCCGAGCCATGGGTGCACCCTAGGCCTGCTGGCGGTCGTACACCAACTTGGCCCAAAAAGGACTAGTTTACATCATTTTGCCCGTGTGACCACCAAAATGGACCATCCGGCCCTAACAGCCTACACTAGGCAGCTCCCAAGCCTCCCTAGCATGGATCAATCAATTTTTGGCCCATAAAATGCACGAGCCACTGGCGCAACCCTGATCCCGCAAGAGCCCATACACTGATATAGCTCGAAAAGGGCTAGTTCGCATTGTTTCGCTCGTTCGACTACATGAACAAACTATTCAACCCCAACGGCCCATACTAGGTCACTCACAAGCCACCCTGGCACACCTCTGTCAATTTTTATCCCAAAAAATACTCAAGCCACAGGCGCACCCTTGGGCTCGCAGGCGACTGTACATCGACTTGGCTAGAAAAGGGACAGTTCGCACCATTTTCCCATTTTGACCATTAAAACGTACCATTCGACCCCAATGGCCCATACTAGGCTGCTCCCAAGACTCCTTAGCATGCCTCAGTCAATTTTTGCCCCAAAAATTACCCAAGCCATAGGCGTACCCACAGGCCTGTAGGAGGCTATACACCGATATTGCCGAAATAGGCTAGTTCACACTGTTTTGCTCGTGTGATAATCTAAAAGAACCGTCCAACCTCCACGGCCCACTCTAGGCCACTCCCAAGCCTCCCTGTCATGCCTAAGTCAATTTTTGCCCCAAAAGATGCCCGAGCCATGGGCGCAACCCATGCTTGTAGGGATCCATACACCAACTTAGCCCCAAAAAGGCCGATTCATACAATTTCACCCGTGTGACTACCTAAACGGATCGTTTAACCCTAACGACCTACACTAGGGAGATCCTAAGCCTTCCTGGCACGTCTCGATCAATTTTTGCCCAATAAATGCTTGAGTCACGGGTGCACTCTCGAGCTCAAAGGCAGTCAGACGTCGTCTTGGCCCGAAAAGGGCCAGTTCACGTTGTTTCGCCCCTTCGACCACCGAAACATACCTTCCGATCCCAACAACCCACACTGGGCTACTTCTAAGCCTTCTTAGAATCCCTCAAGTAATTTTTTGCCCAAATATGCCTGAGCCACGGGCGTACCCCAGGCCCGCAGTCGGCCGTACAGTGACTTGACCTGAAAAAGGATAGTTCGAGCTATTTCGCCTGTTTGACGACAAAAACGTACTATCCAACCCTAACGTCCCAAACTAGGCCAGTACCAAGCCACCCTGGCACGCTGCAGAAAATTGTTTGCCCAAAAAAGTGCCAGAGCCACTGGCGTACCCCCAGGCCCGTAGTCTGTCGTACATCGACTTGGCCTGAAAAGGGCCAATTTATGATGTTTCACCCGTTTGGCCACCGAAATATACCATCCAACCCCAATTGAATACACTATCCCACTCCTAAGTCTCCTTGGCATGCCTCGGTCGACTTTTGGCCTAAAATATGCCCGAGTCATGGTCGTACCTCTAGGCCTATAGGTGGCCGTAAACTAACTTGGCCCAAAAAGGGCCAGTTCATGCCATTTTGCCTGTGTGACTACCTAAATAGACCGTCCTATCCCAACAGCCCACACTAGGCCACTCCCAAGCCTTCTTAGAATGCCTCGGTCAATTTTTGGCAAAAACTGCTTGAGCCACGGGCGCACCCCCGAGCCTGCAGGCGACCCGTACACCGACTTGGCCTGAAAAGGGCTAGTTTATGCTATTTTGCTCGTATGACCACCTAAATGGACCGTCCAACCCCAACGACTCATACTAAACTGCTTTTAAGCCTCCCTGGCATACCTTGATCGATGTTTGTCCTAAAAAGTCCCTGAGTCTTGGCTAATTCACGTTGTTTTGCTTGTTTAACCACCGAAACATACCGCCTAACCCTAACGGCACATAATAGGCCGCTCCCAAGCCTCCCTAGCATGTCTTAGTAGATTTATGGCCAAAAAAATACTGGATCCATGGGCGCACAGCTGGGCCCGCATACGAACGTACACCGACTTAACCTGAAAAGGGCTAATTCGCCCAGTTTTGCCTGTTTGACCACTAAAATATTTAGTCCAATCTCAAAGTCCCACACTAGGCCACTCCCAAGCCTCCCTAGCATTCCTCAATTAATTTTTTGCCCGCAAAATGCCTAAGTCACAGGCGCACAATAAGCCCGTAGGCAGTCGTACACCGACTTAGCCTAAAAAGGGTCGGTTAGCGCCATTTTGCCTATGTGACCACTAAAACATACCTTCTGATCCCAACGGCCCATAATAGGCCGCTCCCAAGCCTCCCTAGTAAGCATCGATCAATTTTTGGACCAAAAATACCTAACCCACTGGGGCACTCCCGGGCTCGCAGGCGACCCTGTACACTAACTTTTCCCGAAAAGGGCCAGTTCGAGCTGTTTTACCTTTTTGACCACTAAAACTTACTGTTCGACCCCACGACCCATACTAGGATGCTTCCAAGCCTCCCTGGCGTGCCTCGATCCTTATTTTGGTCAATCGGTCATGGAAGCTTTTACTCGAGGAGGTGCTCTTGGATAAATGCCCGAACCATGGGTGCACCCCTGGGACCGTAGGTGACTATACACTAACTTGGCTCAAAAAGGGCCAGTTCACACTATTTTGCTTCTTTGTCCAACGAAATGTACCATCTGACCTCAACGGCCCACATTAGACCACTCCCAAGCCTCTTTGGCATGCCTCGGTTGATTTTTAGCCAAACAACTGCCTGATCAATGGGCGCACCACCGGGCCCATAGGCGATCGTACACCGACTTAGCCCGAAAAGGGCCAGTTCACGCCTTTTCGCCCGTGTGAGCACCAAAATGTACCATCCAACTCCAACGGTCCAGACTAAGCCACTCCCAAACCTCCCTAGCATGCCTCAGCCGATTTTTGACCCCAAGAACTCCTGACCCATGGGCGCACCCCTGGGCCTGCAAACGACCACAAATCGACTTAGCTCGGAAAGGGCCAATTCTTACTGTTTCACATGCTTGACCACCAAAATGTATAGTCCGATCCTAACGGTACACACTATTTCGCTCCCAAGACTCCCTAGTATGCCTTGATTGATATTTGGACCAAAAAATGCCTTAGCCAAGGGGGCACCCCTGGCCTGCAGACGGCCATACACTGACTTGGCTAGATAAGGCCCAGTTTGCACCGTTTTGCCTGTTGGCTATCGAAACGTACCGTGCAACCCCAATGGCTAATACAAGGCCATTCCTAAGCCTCCCTGGAATGCCTCAGTTTATTTTTGTCCCAAAAAATGCTCGAGCCATTAGCTCACACCCAGGCACGCTGGCGGTCATACACCGACTTTGCCCGAATAGGGCCATTTCATGTCGTTTCACCCATATGACCACCTAAATGGACTATTCGACCTCAACGTCCCATACTATGCCGCTCTAAAGCCTACCTAGAATGCGTCAGTCAATTTTTGGCCAAAAAATGCTCAAGCCATGGGCGCACTGCCGACCCACAGGCGGTTGTACACTGACTTGGCACAAAAAGGGTAAGTTCGCGCCGTTTTGCCCATTTGACCACCAAAACGTATTGTCCAATCCCAATGGCCCACACTAGGCTGCTTTGAAGCATGCCTCAATCGATTTTTGACCAAAAAAATGCCCAAGAGATGCGCACAACCCCGGGCCCGCAGGCGACCGTTCACCGACTTTTCTTGAATAGGGGAAGTTTACATTGTTTTACCTGTGTGACAATCAAAACGTACCATCCGACTCTAATGGCCCATACTAGGCTACTCGTTAGCCTCCCTAGCATGCGCCAATTGATTATAGACCCCAAAAGCGCCTAAGCCAAGAGTGCACCACCGGTCCCACAGTAGTCATATATCAACTTAGCCCGAAAAGGGAGAGTTCGCGCTGTTTTGTCGTATGACCACCTAAATGGACCGTCCGACCATAACAACCTATACTAGGTTGCTTCCAAGCCTCTTTAGAATGCCTCGATCAATTTTTATCCCAAACAATGCCCAAACCACGGGCGCACCTCTGCGCCCACAGGTGATCGTACACCAACATATCCCAAAAAGGGCCAGTTAGTATCGTTTCACCCGTTTGACAACCTAAATGGACCATCCAACCCTAATGGGAAATACTAGGTTGCTCCCAAGCCTCGCTGGTACACCTCTGTCGATTTTCAGCCCCAATAATTCTTGAGCCACGGCCATACTCCCAGGCCTGTAGGAGGCCATACACCAACTTGGCCCAAAAAGGTCCAGTTCACGCCGTTTTGCCCATGTGACCACCTAAATAGACCATCCGACACCAACGGCCCATACTAAGATGCTCCCAAGCCTCCCTGTCATGCCTCAGTCGATTTGTGGAGAATAAAGTGCCCGAGCCATGGGTGCACCCTTGAGCCCGCAGGAAGAAGTACACCGGCTTAGCTCAAAAAGGGCCAGTTTGTATCGTTTCACTCATTTGACCATTGAAACGTACCGTCCAAGACCGACAACCCATATTAGGCTGCTCCCAAGTCTCCTTGGAATGCCTAGGTCGATTTTTAGCCCGAAAAATTCTTGAGCCATGAGCGCACCCTCGGTTCCGCAGGCGTCCGTACACCGACTTGGCTTGAAAAGACCCAATTTGCGCTTTTTCGCTTGTGTGCCACCTAAATTGACCATCCGACCCAAACATCTCACACTAGGCTACTTTAAAGCCTCCCTGGCATTCCTCGGTCAATTTTTGGCATAAAATATGATCGATCGATGGGCGCACCCCCATCTCACAAGAGGCCATTCACCGACATTGCCCAAAAAGGGCCAGTTTGCATCATTTTGCTCGTATAACAACCTTAACGGACCTTTCGACCCCAACAACCCATACTAGGCCACTTTCAAGACTTCCTGGTATGCCTCGATTAATTTTCAACCCAAAAAATGATTGAGCCACAGGCGGACCCCAAGCCTGCAGGCCTCTGTACACCAATTTGGTCCAAAAAAGCCAGTTTACGTCATTTTGCCCATGTGACCACCAAAATAGATCATACGGCATAAATGGCCCATACTAGGCCGCTGTCAAGACTTTCTAGCATGCGTCGATCAATTTTTGGCACATAAAATAGCTGATCAAAAGGTGCAGCCCAGGCCAGTAGGATTTCATTCACTGACATGGCCCGAAAAAGGTTAGTTCACGCTATTTCACCCGTTTAACCACCTGAATGAATCTTCCGACCCTAACGGCCCACAATTAGCCGCTCCCAAACCATCCTGGCACACCTCTATCAATTTTGGGCCCATAAAATGCTCGAGCCACGGGCGCAGCCTCGAGCCCATAGGCGGCCGTACACCGACTTGGCTCGAAAAGGGCCAATTCACACTATTTTGCCCTTTTGACCATTAAAATGTACCCTCCAACCCCAACGGCCCATACTAGGCCAATCTAAAGGCTCCCTAGCAAGACTCAGTCTATTTTTGACCTAAAAAATGCTCGAACCACGGGCGCACCCCTAGGCCCATAGGCGGTTGTGCACCAACTTTACCAAAAAAGGCTAGTTTGTGCCATTTTGCATGTGTGACCACCAAAATGTACCGTCTGACCCTAAAGGCCCATGCTAAGCTTATCCCAAGCCTCCCTGGCATGCCTTGGTCAAATTTAAGCCTAAAATGTGCTCAACCCATTGGCGCACCTCCGAGCCCACAAGTAGCATTACACTGACTTGGCCTAAAAAAGTCTAGTTTATATTGTTTCCCCCGTATAACCACCTAAATGGACCGTCCGACCCCAACGACCAATAGTAAGCTACTTTCAAGCCTCCTTCGACTGCCTCAATTGATTTTTGGCCTAAAAAATGCCCGATCCATAGTCGCACCCCTTGGACCGCAGGTGGTCATACACTGACATGGCTCGAAAAGGTCTAGTTCACGATGTTTCACTCGTGTGACAACCTAAATGGACCGTCCGACCCCCACAGCCCATACTAGGCCACTCCCAAGCCTCCCTCATATGACTCAATCAATTTTTTGCCCAAAGAATTCCCAAGCCACAGGCGCAACCCCAGGCTTGCAAGCTGTCGTACACCAACTTGGCCCAAAATGGGCCAATTCACATCGTTTCACCTGTAAAACTACCTAAATTACCCGTTCAACCCCAATAGCCTATACTAAGCTTCTCCCAAGCCTCCCTGGCATATCTCTATCAATTTATGGCCTAATAAATACTCGAGTCACAGGCGCACTCCCAAACCCATTAGCGGTCGTATCCTGACTTGGCCCAAAAAGGGCTAGTTCATGCGGTTTTGCCTATTTGACCACTGAAATGTACCATCCGATCCCAATAGCCCACACTTAGCCACTCCTAAGCCTCCTTGGAATGCCTCGATAGATTTTTTACCAAAAATTTCCTGAGCCATGAGCATACCCCTTGGCCCACAGTCGGTCGTACACCGACTCAGCCCGAAAAGGGCCAGTTCACGCTGTTTTGCCCGTTTAACCATTGAAACATACCATCCAACACCAACGTCCCAAACTAGGCTACTCCCAAACCTCCCTGGAATACCACAATCAATTTTTGGCCCAAACAATGCCCGAACCACTAGTGCAGCCTCGGGCCCGTAAGCGATCGTACACCGACTTGGCCCAAAAAAGGCCAGTTTACGATATTTTGCCTGTTTGACCGCCAAAACATACCGTCCAACCCTAATGGTAAACACTAGGCCGTTACCAAGACTCCCTGCATACCTTGGTCGACTTTTTTCATAAAAAATGCCCAAGCCACGGGCAAACCTCCAGGCCTATAGGTGGCCGTAAACTAACTTGGCCCGAAAAGGGCCAGTCATCACCATTTCGCCCGTGTGACTACCAAAATAGACCGTTTCACCCCTACGGCCTATACTAGGCTGTGCTCAAGCCCCCTGGCACTCCTCGATCTATTTTCAACCTAAAAAATGCCTGAGCCTGCTGGCAGCTGTACACTGACTTAGTTCAAAAAGGGCTAGTTCGTGATGCTTTGCTCATTTGACCACCGAAACATATCATCTGACCCAAACGACCCATAGTAGGCCACTCCCAAGCCTTCTTGTCATGCCCCAGTCAATTTTTGGCCAAAAAAATGCCTGATCCACGAGAGGACCCTAGGCCCGCAGGCCGTACACCAACTTTGCTTGAAAAGGACCAGTTCATGCTGTTTCACCCATGTAACCACCTAAACAGACCGTTCGACCCCAACGGCCCATACTAGGATGCTCCCAAGCCTCCCTGGCACGCCTCGATCAATTTTTGATCAAAATTATTCCCGAGCAACGGGTGCGACCCCAGGCCCACAGGTGGTCGTACACCAACTTGGTCTGAAAAGGGACAGTTGACGCCATTTCGTCCATTTGACCACTTAAATTAAAAGTTCGACCCCAATGGCACACATTAGGTCTCTCTAAAGCCTCCCTGGCATACCTCGGTCGATTTTTTTCTAAAAAATTAACCAAACCATGGGTGCACACCCGGGCCCGTTGGCGGTCGTACACCAACTTGGCCCAAAAATGGCCAGTTCACACCGTTTTTCCTGTTTGATATCCAAAACATACCGTTTGACACTAACGGCCCACACTAGAAAACTCCCAAGCTTCCTCGGTACACCTCGATTATTTTTTTTGCCCAAAAAATACTTAAACAGCGAGCGCACCCCTGGACGCATAGGCGGGAGTAACCGACTTGGCTTGAAAAGGGCCAACTTTTACTATTTCTCTTGTATGACCACCTAGGCCGCTCCCATGCCTCCCTGGCATGCCTCAATCAAATTTTGGAAACTAAAATGCCCGAGCCATGGGTGCACCCCCGGACCTGCAGGTTAGCCGTACATCGAATTGGCCAGAAAAGGGCCAGTTTGGCCCATTTTGCTCATTTGACCTCCTGAACGAACTGTCCAACCCCAATGGCAAATATTAGGCAACTCCTAAACCTCTTTTGCACAGCTCGATCAATTTTTAGCTAAAAAACTTGAAACACAGGTGCACCCTTGAGCAGCCGTACACGGACTTGGCTCGAAATGGGCCAGTTCAAGCTGTTTTGCCTATTTGACCATCAAAATATACCATCCGACCCCAATGGCTAACACTAGGCTAACACGTCATTTCGTACCGTTTCACCCGTGTGACCATCTAAACAGACCGTCCGACACCAACGTCAAACACTAGGCCGCTTCCAAACCTTCCTGGCATGCCTCAGTTGATTTTTGGCCTAAAAATGCCTCAGCAGCAGTCGCACCCTCAGGCCCGCTGGCGGCCGTGCACCGACTTAGCCCAAAAAAGGCCAGTTTGTGATGTTTTGCCCTTGTGACCACATAAACGAACCATCCAACCCAAACGGCCCACACTAGGACACTCCCAAGCCTCCTTCGAATGCCTCGATCAATTTTGTCCAAAAAAATTCATGATCCACGAGCACAATCCTGGGCCTGCAGGCGACAGTAAACCGACATAGCCCAAAAAGGGCCAGTTCACACCATTTTGCCTGAGTGACAACCTAAACGGACCATCTGACCCCAACAGCCTACATTAGGCTGCTCCCAAGCCTGTCTGGCATGCCTCGATTGATTTTTGGCCCTAAAAATGGCCGAGCCACAGGCACACCCTTGGGCCCATTGGCGGCCATACACTGACTTTGCCCCTAAAGGGCCAATTTGCACTGTTTCTCCTGTGTGACCATCTAAACAGACCATCTGACCCCAACGTCAAAAATCTGGACCACTCCCAAACCTTCATGGCACGCCTCGATTGATTTTTGGACTAAAAATGCCCGAGCCACGACTGCACCCCTGGGCCCGCTGGTTGTCGTACTCTGACTTGGCCCAAAAAGGGCTAGTTGATAATGTTTCTCCTATTTGACCACCTAAATGTTTTGTTCAACCCTAATGGCCAACACTAGGCTACTCCCAAGCCACCTTGGCATGCCTAGGTCAATTTTTGGCCAAAAAATACAAGAGCTACAGGCTTACTCTAAAACGTACCGTCTGACCCAAACAGCCCACATTAGACTTCGCCTAAGCCTCCCTAGCATGCCTCAGTCAATTTGTATCCCAAAAATGACCGATCCACAGGCACTTCCCCGGCCCCGCAGGCAGCCATTTATTATTTGGCACTAAAAAGGCCAGTTCGTGCCTTACGCTCATTTGTTTATTGAAATGTATTGTCCAGCCTTAACGGTCAATACTAGGCTGCTCCGAAGCCTCCCTGGCACACCTTGGTCAATTTTTGGCCCAAAAAATACTCGATCCATGGGCGCACCCCCGTACCCGCAAGTGGCCGTACACCGACTTAGCCAGAAAAGAGCTAGTTCACACCACTTTGCCCATGTGACCACCAAAATGGACCATTCAATCCTAATGGCCCACACTAAGACGATACGAAGGCTCTATGGCATGCCCTGATCAATTTTTAGTCCAAAAAATGCTCGAGCCAAGGGCGCACCTCCGGACCCACAGGCGCCCATTCACTTAATTGACTCGAAAAGGGCCAGTTTGTGTTATTTTGCACATGTGACCACTTGAATGGACTTTCCACCCCAACGACCCATACTAGCCCGCTTCAAAGCCTCCCTATCACCCCTCGATCAATTTTTGGTCCAAAATATACCTGATCCACGAGCACACACTCAGGTCCACAGGCGGTCCTACACTAACTTATGCCGTAAAGGGCCAGTTCGCATCGTTTTGCCTGTGTGACAACTTAAACGGACCATCCGACCCTAACAGCCCACATTAGGCTGCTCCTAAGCCTCTCTGGCATGCCTCAGTTGATTTTTGGACCTAAAAATACTCGAGCAACAGGCGCACCCTCAAGCCTGTTGGCGGCCGTACACTGACTTCGCTCGAAAAGGGCCAGTTCGCACTGTTTCTCCCGTGTGATCTTCTAAACAGACCGTCTGACCCCAACGACAAAAATAGGGCCGCTCTCAAACCTCTCTGGCATGGCTCAATTGATTTTTGGACCAAAAATTCTCGAGCAATGACCACACCCCTATCCCCGCTGGTTACCGTTCACCGACTTAGCCCAAAAAGGGCTAGTTGATGATGTTTTTCCCGTTTGACCACCTAAACATTTCGTTCGACCCTAATAGCCCAGACTAAGCTACTCCCAAGCCACCCTGGAACGCCTAGGTCAATTTTTGACTAAAAAAATACCAGAGCTATAGGCTTAATCTTAGGCCCGCAGGTGGTTGTACACCTACTTAGCTCGAAAAGGTCCTATTAACGATGTTTCTGTTATTTCACCACTGAAACATACCACCCGACCCCAACGGCCCATACTAGGCTGCTCCTAAGCCTCTCTAGCATACCTCAGTCAAGTTTTAGCCCAAAAATACCTGAACCACAGGTGCACCTCTAGGCCCGCAGGTATATATCAACTTGGCAAAAAAAAGGCTAGTTCATGCCTTTCGCTCATTTTTCCATCGAAACATATTGTCAAACCTTAACGGACAATACTAGGTCACTCCCAAGCCTCCCTGACATGCCCCTGACAATTTTTGGCCAAAAAATTGCTCAAGCCATGGGCGCACCCCCATACCCGCAAGTGGTCGTACACCGACTTGGCAAGAAAATAGCCAGTTCACGTCGTTTCACCCGTGTGACCACTAAAATGGACCGTTCGATCCTAATGGCCCACACTAGGATGTTCCCAAGAATCTCTGGCAAGCCTCGATCAATATTTGGCCCTAACAATGCTCGACCCAAGGGCATACCCCTGGGCCCACAGGCAACCATACACCAACTTGGCCCAAAAACGACCAGTTCATGTTGTTTTTCCTATCTGACCACTTGAATAAACTGTCCAACCTCAATGGCCCATACTAGGCCGCTCCAAAGCCTCCCTGGCATGCCTCAATCAATTTTTGACCCAAAACATACCCCATCCACGGATGCACCTCCAGGTCCCAGGCAATCGTATACCAACTTGTTCTGTAAAGGTCCAGTTCGCGCCATTTTGCCCATGTGACTTCCTAAATGGATCATTTGACCCCAACGTCCAATCCTCCTTATCATGCCTTAGTTAATTTTTAGCCAAAAATGCCTGATCCATGTGCGCACCTCTTGTCCTACAAGCGTTCGTACACCGACATAGCCCAAAAATGGCCAATTTTCACTGTTACGCTCGAGTGAGCACCTAAACGGATCATTCAACCCCAATGGCTTACACTAGGAAGATCCCAAGCCTCCCTGGTATGCCTCGCTCAATTTTTGGCCTAACAAATGCTCGAGCCATGGGCACACCCCCATGCCCGTAGGCAGCTGTACACCGACTTGGCTTGAAAAGGGTCAGTTCACATCATTTCATCCATTTGACCACCGAAATGTATTATCCAACCCCAACAGCCTACACTAGGATGCTTCAAAGCCTCCCTAGTATGCCTTGGTCAATTTTTGGCCCAAAATATATTTGAGCCATGGGCGCACACCAGGGCCGTTAGGATACACTGACTTGGCCCGAAAAGGTCCGATTCATGCTGATTTACCCGTTTTACCAGCAAAACATATCGTCTGACCCAAATAGCCCATACTACGCAGCTCTCAAGGCTCCCTAGCATGCCTCGATAGATATTCGGCCCGAAATCCCAAGCCACGGGCACACTCCTGGGCCCGCAGGAGACTTACACCAATTTATTCCAAAAAGGGCCTGTTCGTGTTGTTTCACCCGTGTGACCACCTAAATGGACCGTTTCACCCCAATGGCCCACACTAGGCTACACCCAAACTTCCTTGGCATGCCTAGATAGATTTTCAGCAAAAATGTGCCCTAGCCACAGGCGCACCCATGGGGCCGCAGGTGGCCATACACCAACTTGGCCTGAAAAGAGCCAGTTCGCATTATTTTGCCTACTTGACCATCGAAGCATATTGTACGACCCCAAAATCCTACACTAGGCCACTTCCAAGCCTTCCTAGCATGCCTCAATTAATTGTTTTCCCAAAAAATGATCGAGCAATGGGCCCGCATGCGACCCTATACCAACTTCTCCCCAAAAGGTCCAGTTCGTGTCATATAAGCTAGTATAAAGCCTCCCTGGCATGCCTCGATCAATTTTTTACCTAAAAAGTGCCTGAGCCACAGTCGCATCCCTGGGCCCGTAGGCGAGCATACACCAACTTGGCTCAAAAAGAGGCCGTTCTTGCCTTTTCACCTGTTTGACCACTGAAATGTATCATCCAACCGTAACGGCCCACTTTAGGTTGCTCCCAAGCCTTCCTAGAATGCCTCAATCAATTTTTCCTAAAAACACCCGAGAAATAGGTGCACCCCTAGGCTCCCAGGCGGCCGTACACCGACTTGGCCCGAAAAGGGCCAGTTTATCCTGTTTTGCCTGATTGACCTTCAAAATGTACTATTTGACCCTAACAGCCCATACTAGGCTACTTCCAAGCCTCCCTGTCATTCCTCAGTTAGTTTTTGACCCAATAAATGCGCAATCCTTGGGTGTACCCCTGTGACCATAGGCGGTCGTACACCAAATTGGCCCAAAAAAAGGCCAGTTCAAGCTATTTTGCCCGTTTGATAATCGAGACGTATAGTCCAACCACAATGGCCCATACTTGGCTACTCCCAAGCCTCAATGGCATACCTTGATCAATTTTTTGCCCTGAAAATGCTTGATCCAAAGGTGCACCCTAAAGCCCACAAGCGATCGTAAACTGACTTTCCCCAAAAACCTGGATAGTTCACACTTCTTTTCCCATTTAACCACTAAAACAGATTGTTCGACACTAATGTCCCACACTAAACCACTCTAAAGCCTCCCAAGAATTTCTCAATTGATTTTCTACCCACAAAACACCCGAGCCCTAGGGATACCCCAGCCTGCAGGAAGCCGTATACTGACTTGGCCAAAAAAGGACCAATTCTTGCCTTTTTACCCGTGTGACCTCCTAAATAGACCATACGACCCTAACAGCCTATACTAGTCTGCTCCTAAGTATCTCTGGCACGCATCGATTGATTTTTGTCCAAAAATATGCCCGAGCCATAGGCGTACCCCTAGGCCCACAAGCGTCGTACACCAACTAGGCCTAAAAAGGGCCAGTTCATGCTGTTTCACCTGAGTGACCACCTAAATAGATTGTTCAACCCCAACATCCCACACTAGGCTAGTCCCAAGCCTCTCTGGCATGCCTCGGGTAATTTTTGGCCCAAAAAATTCTCGAGCCATGGGTGCACCCCCAGGACCATAGGCGACCGTACACTAACTTGGCCCAAAAAGGGCCAATTCACACTATTTTGCCTATTTAACCACCGAAATATACCTTCCAACCTCAACGGCCAATACTAGGTTGCTCCTAAGCCTCCCTAGCTCCCCTTAGATAATTTTTAGCCCAAAAAATGCTCAAGCCTAGGGCTCACCCCTGCCCCTCCAGCCAGTCGTGCACCGACTTGGCCTGAAATAGGCCAATTCGTACTGTTTTGCCCATTTGACAATTAAAATATACCATCCAACCCCAACGACCTACACTACGCTTCTCCCAAACCTCCCTGACATGCCTTAATAATTTTTAGGCCCAAAAAATGCCTGAGCCATGGGTGTACCCTCGAGCCCGTAGGCGGCCATTCATCGACTTAGCCCAAAAAGGGATAGTTCACATTATTTCGCCTGTGTGACCACCAAAACATACCGTCTAACTCCAAAATCCCATACTAGGCGGCTCTCAAGCGCTAACTGTGAAAAGATTTTGGGCAATTTTTATGATATCTAGAGCAGATATCAGGAGCATCTACTTAAGTAGCCAAGGTCTTCTTAAGCGGTAGCTACATTTGTGGCCCACGAATGCTTAAACAATAGCCGCACACTTAAGCGACAACCATTCTATATAACCTTCTTTTCTTGATTTTCACCCTTTTTGGATTTAAAGCTTTGTGTTTGTGCAATTTTTATGATTTTCTTCACCATTTGAGCTTGGGTAAACTCCAAAATCTTAATTCATTACTTTTCATTGAATCATATAGTAAAAACAATCTTTAATCTTTTTTTAACATATGATTTTGAGATTCTTTTTAAAAAAAAACATCAATATGGTTTTATTCGATTTGGACCTCATTTTTAGCTTGATTTTTTTTTGGATTTTCAACTATTGATTTCTTTAACCTTGGAGAATGTCTTTCTGAAATAAAATTCTGATATTTTTTCCTTTTTATTTTCGAACTCATTTTTTAAATCTGTTTTGGACCTGAATAAAAAATAAGTAGTATAGGTATCATTAGCTTTTTCTAATGCGTAGATGCTTTATTTAAATATTGTAGTTGATTCCAAGGTCGTTTAAAAGGAAAAAGCTCTGTGTTAAAGAACTATAGGCTTATATTTAATCGTTTCAACGTAAGGTATGACTTAACTTCTTTCATATTTAGGTGGATAGTTAATGAATAATTAAATCATAATATGTGTTCAAAAAATAATGATGGGATTTAAATTTTGAGATTGTTATTATAATTATGTGCATGAGTGGGGGCTTATAGTTAGTTGTTCTTGACTTGTGATATTTGACATTGTGTGTTGCTCGTGTGGGGGCTTATTTGATAATATTGGCCTTAATTGTTGAACTAAGAACCTTTATTTTAAATATAATGCTTGTGTGGGGATTTGAATTGTTATTATAGGCCTTATTGAGCATTAGTTTTTGTTATCATGATAGAAATGCCTGAGTTAGGGGTTGATATGATATTGTTGATGTCTTACCTGTTTATTTATTCTAGTGATGTCTAATTAGAGTTGATATTCATGAATTGTGTACATATTGAGTTGACTTTTGGGCTTCCTTATATAGAAATTGAATGGATTGTATATCTTCATAATGATTTGATTGTGAGCAATACATCATCATTGCATACATGTACATTCATAAAATATTGATACCATTGAGGAACACTATTTTTTAAACAAAATGAGACATTTTATAAACACCCTCTCCATGAACATAAGACAAAGAGGTGAGCAAAAATTTGAGATATGAGTTATAGTATATGGGTTCTGAAACCCTCATTGATTCTATTTTGGGTGCAGCAAGCTAGGTAGATGTATACAATAAGTCATGCATGAATTTCACCATTTATCTCATCATTATTACATTGTATTGCATATGCATCTGCGATGATTCTTTTAGTTTCTTTGACTTATGTTTATCTTTCATATACTTTCATGTGTATTTGTATTATTTCATTTCAATATTTGTATTAGAACTATTAGTAGAGATGGTGTGAGCTACTATTTGGGAACTTTTTTGTTTGCAGGTAATATTCTCATATTCTTTTTTATTTATATTATTTTCTGCTTTAGTCAGTGACCTATGATACATACTGAGTACAAATGGACCACACTCACTCCTATTATGTCGTTTTGATGTAGATCCTAGCTTGAGTATGACAAGTGAAGGTTTAGTTTATGTTCATGAGTTTGAGATATTTTGAGGTACTGGTGTGCTCTAGAGTTCATATTTTATTTTTGGGGGCATCGACCTATTTCTATTTATGTCTTTATGTCATTTTTAGAGACAAACTAAGTATTTTAGATTTCAATCCATATTATGTGGGTTGTTCCTATCCTATATTCTAAACTAGTATTTATTTTTTATGTTGATGATGAGGACTGGGTCTAAAGATGATAGGGATATTGAGCAATCAATATGAAAGCCCCAGTCAGTGGGCGATATAGAAGTCGTTGCTGATCTAGAGGTAGAGGTTGGGCACAAGGAGCTAACTTAGTTAGAGAACATGCAAGGTAGGTCTCTCTCAAGCCTAAGGTTGAGTGTACTAAGGTCTAGCTGTCAAGAGGTGCAAGGCCGACTCAGGTTCCATAGAGTTTAGTTGATACCCTAAGGCTACATGATCTATTAGTTTATCATTTGAGTCATTTGGATGGTGTTTCTTTTATTATACCAGGTTTTCCTCAAATTTTGAGTGGTGTTCCACTATCAGTATCGATTTTAGATTATGGTATTTTGTCTTTAAAGGTATAGCTATCTTCTGTGGTACCCTCACTTATGGATTCATAGCCTACTAGACTTACTATTCCTCCAGTTGCTTTGATTTTTGTGATACCTTCTGATGATCAAAAAAGGTATGAGAGGTTTATTTGTTTGAATCCTCACAAGTTTAGTGGTATGATTAGCTAGGAAACTAAGAGTTTCTGATTTACTACTAGGAGAATTTACATAATCATGGATTCCTTTAGTCTCCTTAGATTCTTATACTACTTATTACTTGATTGATATGACCAGGCATTCGTGGAGGTCTCGTTCTAGTTGTAGATCATTGGATTTTACTATTATGACATGGGCTCAGTTTTCTAAGGTTTTTCTAGAGAGGTTTATGTTGTACAGTTTGAGGGATCATATCAAAGAAGAGTTTGATCACCTGAAGCATGTTCCATGTCTATTGTCGAGTATGAGCCATATTTTCATGCTCTATCCAGATATTTATCCACCAATATTTCTACTAAGTCAGAGAGGATTCAGAATTTCGTTAACATATTAAAAGGCCCATATAAGTTAGCTATAACCTAGATGGTGGTCTTAGAAGATTTATTTAAGATTATTATAAAGCATGCTAATTTGGTAGATTCTATTACCAACTCTACTTAGGGAGGCACCAAGAAAGCGCATCGATCGGGTGAGTTTAGCAACCATGCCTCCCGAGGTAGAGATTTTTTAGTTAAAGGTTTTTGTAGTAATCATGGTAGGATAGTTTAGGCTACTTTAAAGGAATTAGGTTGTAGGCCTTCAATTTCTGCAACTTTATGTATTTAGGTATAAGGCAAGGCGAGTAAGGTTCTAGTTTCAGTTCTTCAGGCTAGGGTGTCTGTTCTAGTTCATCTGTTTCCTTGTAGATGAGTCAATCCATGGAGGATCTTATAGTTGTGAGAAGGTCGGTCATTCGACAAAAGATTTTCCTTGATATGTGCTTTCCCAGTTGGGTTCTCAACTTTAGTTTTTTCCTACTCCTCTATCATTAGTCAAAGATGGTTCAAAAATGGTAGGGGTGGTGCTAGAGGTGCTCAAGGTGGAGATAGGGGAAATCTTGGTAGTGCTCATGAGTTTAATATTCAAGGTGGAGATAGGGGAAATTTAGTTTGTTATGAAGTAAAACTCTTTCTTCAAGTGCAACTCTTTTTTAGCTCATCTTCTCTTTGATTGAGGTGTGGTACTTATCCTCATTTTCTTCTAATTCATACATGAATAAAACTTTGAGTTTATTAGCTAAAACCACTTATCCAATCCTAGAATTAGGTGCTCTTATCTCTATGACTCAGTGGACTTGTATTATTGACCCTATATAACAGTGAACCACTTTAACTAACATATTTCAGCTATCTTGTCAATCACCAAAACTTCGTACAGCGCAATATCCCTATTATTGTTGTTAGCATAATTGACAAAGTCTTGTGTAGACTTTTGTTTAACAGCTTTGCTGCTAAAACATTGCTCCCATTTCTATTGTCATCTCCTTCACTGGTGCAAGCGGTATTGCCTTCAAAAAGTTTTATGCAACATTTTTTCTTGATGTGCCCAATTTTCACACATCTATAGCAATTTCTGTTATTATGTGAATTTCATTTTCTTCTATGCTTATTTCTTGTTCTTTATTTTTGTTCCAAGTTGTATTTTTCTTGCTCCTATTTCCTTTAGAAAATAGAAAATCATCAAATTCAAGATTCTTAGCAATTTGTTTAGCTAATGCTTCTAGATTATAATGCATGTTCTCCAATTCTTCAATAGATGATTTTTGGAGCCATCCTTTAATGAAAGTGATAAAAGGGTTGTACTTCTTTTTCAATCCACGTATAAGATAGCCTCATAGGTGCGGCTCGCTAATCTTCTCTTTCAGATCAATCTCTAAAATTTCAGCACATATACTTTTAACTCGCAAAAAGTAATCTATCATTGACATACCTCTTGGTTGACTGCCGAATGTACTCTGTATCCTCTTGGTTGTGTTTAAGTTACTTGAGGACAAGCAATTGTTTTAATTTGAGGGTGTTGATATGTGAGCAGATGCTAACACATTTGAGGCTTTTAGCTGAGAATAATTGCAAAGTTTTAAGCAACTTTTGTCGTTTTTTATTATTTTCTCTTTAATATTGCAGTACAAGTCAAGATGCAAGCAAACCAGAAATAATGGAAGTAAAAGAGTTGATTTCTGAGCAATTAGAGAGGGAAGTATAGCTGATGACTTGTCTGGTAAGTCGCCAGCCTTCTGATAAGCTATTAGAGTTGCCGTCAGCCTTAGATAGAGAATGGGATTTAAAGTGAAGAAGCGATGATAATTCTGATGAGTCATCAACTTTGTGATAAGTTATAAGAATCATCGTCAGCTATAGGCAATGTGAGGCAGTGGGAGAAGAAGTGTGACGACATTCCTTGATAAGCCGTCAGGTGTCTGAAAATCCATCAGGAATGTCGTCATCCCAAGGAAGAAATCATGAAAGTAGAAGAGGACCTGACAACAATTTTGATAAGTCATCAGACTCCTCATAAGCCGTCAGAGTGTCATCATCATCCTAAGGCAGAAATCATCAAACTTGGAGAAGAAGTTGACGATATTGCTGATAAGTCATTAAACTTCTAATAAGCCGTCACGTTCGTCGTCACCTGTGTGAGAAAAGAACTTTAATCTATGAGTTTTTTCCATAATTAGGCTGAAGTATTTAAGGCATAATTTAGGGTTTCTCTGAGGATCTTGAACTTCATGTTTTCATCAAGTTTTCTCTTGAGTTTTCTGACTTTAACAAGAGAATTATTTTTGGAGAGATTGTTACCATTGTTTTGGGATTTTCTTCTATGATCAAATCTGATAAATACTTGTGGCTATTCATCTTGCTATAAGTTCATCTAATCAAATTATGAATTCAACTTGTTGTCTTACTTATTATATTATGAGTAGCTAAATTCCTTTAACCCTGGTTGTGGGATCTATGGGTTTGGGTTTGTAACGTAACTAAGTGTCCCAGATTCTAATGGTGGTAGAAACTTCTTGTTAATTCAATTATTTTATATTCTGACTATTAGTTGCAAACAATAGGCCTTGCTTACAAGTGATTTGCTTGAGCTAAGAAATCAATCCTAGTAAGAAGCGAATTATCAATAGGGACTTGGAAGCATCAAACTTCCATTTAATAATTAATGTTGTAACAAGACTAATTAACTTGAGATAACATCCTTTTATGAAATATAAATTCCCTAAGTTCGAAAGAATTAGGTGGTTAAATGTCTAAATAGGTTGAGAAACATTTAGACATAACTTCGACAAGGATAGTCTGTTGTTCCTACCTACCACAAGAATCTTAAACCGTTGCTAGCGTCTGTCAAATCCCAACACCCATAGTGAACATAACTCTGGTTTCCCTTATCATATTGATTTCAAGCACTGAATTGAGAAGTAATTATTTGCTACCTTTCCAAAAAAAAACCCATTCACAGAAAATGCCAACTATCAGTTGATTAATTGGCAGATAACTCAAATTCACACCATATTCCCTATGGGATTTGACCCCAACCTAGTTAGGCTATATATTAACAATGATCACTTACATTCTTATAAGAGAGGTATAGTTTATGCATTATCATAAATGGCACCGTTGCCGAGGAGTACGGTTGTAAATTGAAGTTCGTGTGCGCTAATTGACTGTTAGTCAAGTTTCCTAGTTTTACGTTTATTTTTTGTTGTTTTTCTGATGTAAGACTTTTATGGTATATCCCAAGAACCAGAAGTTCCAAAGAACCATTATTACCATTTAATCCAGAATCGTAACTAATTGGCAGAATGGCAGACCCAAAGGAGGCTGACAGGTTAGCAGCCTTAGCTAGAGCTCAGGTGAATGTGTAGAATGATGGTCAACAAGTACAGCATCCAAATCCTAAGGATGAAGACTTGGGAGATGAGGAGTTTCTAAACCCTGGTAACCCAATGCGTGCAGAGCAAATATATGCACCAATACAACATAATGCTAACAGGAACCGTTCATTCTGAGAAAGGAAAGATCACCAGCCGGTCCAGTATGACCTCAATGATGATGATGATGGAATGGATGGAGTAGGTACAATGGGTGAAATTATTCCTCCACTGTTAGCACCTGGGGAGAAATTCAACATTACGAGTACTATGATTCAACTCCTTCATCTGAAGAGGTTGTTAGGTGGCCTTCCCGGGGATGATCCAAACTTGAATCTAGGGAACTTTGTCGCCATTTGTGAATATTTTGATAACCCAGGAGTGGGTCAAAATTCTATCCGTTTGAGATTGCTTTTGTTGTCTCTGTCTGGGGAGGCAACATTATGGCTTAATGAGCTGATACCCGATTCTATAACCAACTGGAGGTTGAAAGGAGCTTTCCTAGAAAGGTTCTTTCCACCTTCCAAGAGGGTACAGTTGAGGGATGAGATCAGTAACTTTAGAAAGCTCTCAACTAAAGCCTTTCATAAAACCTGGGAGAGATTCAAAAAGAAGCTGATGCAGTGTCTGAACCACAACATGACAGACATACACTTCATGGAGACTTTGTATAGGGGTTTTAACTCTGTGACAAAACCGATTGTAGATAATGCTACTGGTGGTTCATTTGTTGATCTTACATTCCCAAAGGCTTCAGAAATGCTAGAGAGAATAACCAAATAGAGTCGGGCATGGAATACTAAAGACTCTATGGTAAAAAGCCCCACTATTTCTATTGGTATGACTGTGGAACAATGCAAAAGAGATGAGGAGTATGATCAAGACATTGCTCACCTAAAAATACAGATGGACTTGCTAACCAAGCATTTACTATTAGGTAAAACTAAGAAAGTAAAGGTTGTGGGATTGCAGGACAAAGTAGAGTCCAACTCTGAAGAAAAGGCAAACTATGTAAATAATCAAGAGGGTTTTGGAGGAAATCGCCAAGAAAATCAAGGTCAGACTTATTATGACAAGGCTGGATATAAGAACTAGGAGCAAGGAAATTGGAGGTACAATAATGATAGAAGCGTGTTATATGTCCCTCCTAGAAATCGTGAGGCTGCTACAACAAGTTCTAAAAAGATGTCCATGACGGACATGATGGCTAAATTATTAAAGTGAGTGGAGGATACAAACTCAGGGGTGACAACCATGAAGACCAATCTATCCTCTATGAGTCAGTTGGTAAACTCGCACTCCAATTCAATCAAATAGCTGGAATAGTAAATGAGCCAACTCTCCACAGCGCTGAACCAGAGAAACAGTGGAACATTACCTAGTGATACAGTTCAGAATCAATGGAATGACGGTTTATGTATCGTGATTGCCACTAGAAATGGTAAGATGTTACCTGGCCCATCTGTGGGCAAAGGTGGATTTGAAGATGTGATTGAAGTAGATGGTGATCTTGAAAAAGATAATCCAGTGGATTCTAAGAAGCTAGATGGCATAGATATCATTTTTAATTATCAGTGAGTTGATGAGTTATAAAATGGGAAAGAGTAGGAAAAGGTAGTAGTGGTAAAAACACTCCCAAGACCAACACCTCCCTTTTCTTAAAGATTGAAGAAGAAAGTTGAGGATACTAAATTTAGTAAATTCATGGCAATGTTGAAGAAGTTAACAATAAATATGCCTTTAGTGGAGGTACTCGCGCAAATTCCACGGTATGTTAAATGCATGAAGGACCTAATGATGAAGAAATGAGCGGTGAGCTATGAACCATAGGATAATATCCATTATTTTAGTGCTATTTCTACGAGTTCCTTGGTGCAGAAGAAGGCAAACCCAGGAGCATTCACTATTTCTTATACAATTGGGTCTCTGGAATTCACTAAGGGCTTATGTGATCTGGGAGTGAGCATCAATCTGATACCGCTGGTTGTATGTAAAAAGCTAGGTTTGGGAAATCCCACACCCACCAATATGTGACTCGTGATGGTGGATAAGTCGGTAAAATGACCTGTTGGTATTTTGTATGATGGGTTGTTGAAGGTAGCTAGCTTCATATTTCCTATGGATTTTATCATTCTGGATTACGAGGTGGACTTCAAGGTTCCCATAATCTTAGGTCAACCTTTTCTCAATACAGAAAGTATGTTGATTAATTTACGAGCTAATAAGCTCTTATTTAGGATAATGATAAGGTGGTGCGATTTGATGTGTGCCAATCAATGAAGCAGCATAAAGAAATGAGAGTGTTCTCAATTTTTGATGTATATTATGAGGATGAGCAGGAGGTGTCAATAGAGGAGAAACTTGTTGTCCAGCCTTTAGCCGCAGTTCTGATGAATTTTGATCGTGAAGGCATAGAGGAGTACGAAGTGACTGTTTGTGATTTGTCAGGAATGGGTTCATACTCTTATGCAGCTAAGAAGCTAGATCTTTATCTTGCTAATCAACCAACACCACCGGCTAACCCATCCATCGAAGAGCCACCGATGTTGGAATTAAAAGAACTGCCAAGGCATTTAAGGTATGTATTTTGGGGCAATAGAAATAGGTTACCCGTTATTATTATAGCTGATTTGGGTGAGCAGTAGGTAGAATTACTTCTTTCGGTACTTCATAGGTACAAAAGAGCAATAGGATGAACTATCATAGATATTATTGACATTTCCCCTGGCATCTGCACGCATAAAATACAACTTGAAAAAGATTGTACTCCAACCATCGAGCACCAACGCCATCTTAACCCACCAATGCAAGATGTGGTTAAGAAGTAAATTATTAAGTGGTTGGATGCAGGAGTGGTTTACCCTATTTCTGACAGTAAATACGTGAGCCTAGTTCAATATGTGCCCAAAAAGGGGGCATGACTGTTGTTGCAAATGAAAGGAATGAGTTGATTCCACTCAGGCCTGTGACTGGGTGGTGAGTTTACATGGACTACCAAAAACTAAACTCATCGACTTTGAAAGATAATTTCCCAATGCCCTTTATAGACCAAATACTTGATCGATTGGATGGAAGAGGGTGGTATTGCTTCTTGGATGGTTATTCTAGATATAACCAAATTTGTATTGCTCCGGAAGATTAGAAGAAGACAATATTCACATGCTCATATGGAACCTTTGTATTTAAGAGGATATCATTTGGGTTATGCAATGCACCCGCTACTTTCCAATGGTGCATGATGTCTATTTTCTCAGATATGGTGGAGGACATCTTAGACGTGTTCAGGGATGGTTTCTCTGTAGTGGAAGACTCATTTGAGTTATGTTTAGTAAACATGAGTATGGCCTTGCAATAATGTGTTGAATTCAATTTGATACTTAATTGGGAGATATGCCACTTTATGGTAAAGGAGGACATCATTCTCAGGCGCAAAATTTCAGCAAAAGGGATAGAGGTTGATCGAGCCAAGGTTGAAGTTATTGAGAAACTACCACCTACCATTTCAGTGAAGGGAGTGCGTAGTTTTCTTGGACATTCTAACTTTTACTAGAGGTTTATAACAAACTTCTCGAAGATTGCAAATCCACTTTGCAAACTTTTGGAGAAAGAAGTGAAGTTCTCCTTTGATGATGATTGCTTGAAGGAATTTGAATGCCATAAAAAGAAGCTGGTCGAGTTGAGGCCCCGATCATTGTTGCACTAAACTGGTCAAAACCATTTGAGATCATGTGTGATGCAAGCGGTGATGCCCTTGAAGTTGTATTAGAACAAAAGAAGGACAAACTATTTTATCCAATATATTATGCCAGCAAAGAACTGAATGGAGCGCAAAAGAACTACACCGTCACTGAACTGGAACTCCTGGTTGTAGTGTATACTTTTGAGAAATTCAGGGCTTACCTGCTTGAAACCAAGGTGGTGGTCCACATTGACCATACAGCCTTAAGGCATTTGATGGCTATGAAGGATACCAAACCAAGGCTGATATGATGGGTGTTGCTGCTACAAGAATTTGACTTTGAAGTCAAAGATAGGAAGGGTTACAAAAACAAAGTTGTGGATCGTCTGTCTAAAATAGAAGGTGAGCAGGTAGTTAGTGATCAAATAGAGATAAACGATGCACTTCCTAATGAAGAGATCTTGGCTGCTGCTATGGAGAAAATGCCTTGGTACACTGATTTTGAAAATTATATTGTGATTGAAGTCATTCCAAAAAATCTTTCCTTCCATCAAAGAAAGAAATTCCTTCATAATGTAACGCACTACTTCTGGGATGAGCCGTATTTTTTTCAGTGATGTTTTGACAATATTATAAGGATATGTGTTCCAGAAGTAGATGTATTACATATATTGGAAGTATGTCATGCTTCCCCAGTTGGAGGTCACCATACAGGTGACCGAATGGCTAGAGAGGTGTTGCAGAGTGGCTACTATTGGCCAACATTATTCAAGGATGCTCATGAGTTTATGCTGAAGTGTGACCAATGTTAGAGGCAGGGGTCGATCTCCAAAAAAACATGAGATGCCTTTGACTAAGATGCTTGAAATGGAATTGTTTAACATCTGGGGCATCGATTTCATGGGTCCTTTGTGAGCTCGTATGGGATAAAGTATATTCTTGTTGCTGTTGATTATGTCTTGAAATAGGTCGAAGCTATTTCCTTGTCTGATAATGAAGGAAAGAGAGTTGTTGCTTTTCTCAATAAGAACATCTTCTCTCACTTTGGAGTACCACGTACTATTATAAGCTATTGAGGATCTTATTTTTACAACAAAGTGTTTTGAGATGCCTTAGCAAAATATGGGGTAAAATAGCATAAAGTAGCCACTCTATATCACCCACAAACTAGTGGACAAGTGGAGGTGTCAAATCAAGAGATTAAAGCCATCCTAGCCAAAATGGTGAATGTTAGTCGGCAAGACTGGTCTCGAAAGCTCGATGATGCCTTGTGGGCATATTGGACTGCTTTTAAGACACCCATTGGCATGTCACCATTCCAGTTAGTCAATGGAAAATCATGCCACTTACCAATAGAGCTGGAGCATAAGGCTTTATGGGCACTCAAAAGGTTAAATTTGAATTAGAAGGAGGCAGTAGAGCTAAGACTGGGGTAACTAAATGAGATGGATGAATTCCATCTCGAGGCATATGAAAGAGAAGACCTATACAAACAAAAGATGAAGAAGTATCATGATTGGAGGATCGATAAATAAGGTTTCTAAAAAGGTGATTTGGTGCTTCTATTCAATTCTAGCCTCAAACTGTTCCCAGGTAAGATTAAATCCAAGTGGTCAGGCCCATTTAGAGTTAGTCAAGTCTACTCATCTGGAGTAGTAGAACTTAAAAATGAAGATGGCAGTATCTTTAAGGTTAATGGGCAATGAGTCAAACTTTATATCGGTCCAAAAGACTCGATGAAAAGTATTGCTACTATCTATCTCAATGAAGTCTGAAGTAATCAATATACCTAAGTCGTGCCGCGATGTTAAATTAGGTGCTATATGGGAGGCAACCCATGATTCCCATGCTTGATCTACTCCAGGTATACCCTAACCCTTATTTCAGTTTTTCTTAGATTTTAAGTTGACGGTGTAGGGTGAGTTATTGTTTTAACATCTTGTAGTTGACTAGGAGAAATACAAGTACCTAAGGCAGTTAACATGGTTTTGTTATTTTGTGAACACCTCTCAAATGGTCCGATTCTTTAACTGTGTGATTTACATCTAATTGTGACCATTGTGCATCTTGTTATGGTATTAGTTCCAGTGACTTGATAATCATTGCTAAAGAATTGCATGAACTGGATAAGTAGTAACTTGTGACATACTTATGTGCCATGTGTGTGTGAGATCTTACTTAGTTCCCTTTGTATGTTGAATCCAGAACTAACCCGGTTAGTCTTACCTAGGTTGAAGGATAGAGGTTAGAAAAGGATCATAGGCTGTTTTGATATAAGCTGACTTTTAGCCTAAATGACCTTCCCTGTATGCATAATATCCCTTGATCCCTATTTGAGCTTGAATAGCCTATTTCTTGTTATGATACCTATCACCATCCCATTTATATCATAATGAACCTATTTTGGCCCTAGTCCTCCTTGGACACTGTGCACTTTGACTTAGGCAAATGGCCTAAGTTAAGGGTGGCTATCATAGGGGTGCGTGATGTAAAATGAGTACGGAGAAAGGTAGAATAAAATAAAATAATAAGAAGCTGGGTGCGGTAGAAAAGAATAAGAAAGGAAAATTTGTAAAAAAAAAGTGATTGTAGAAAAGACCGCACCCATCCTAAATATGTGTGATCAAGAAAAAAGAAGAATAGAAAAAGGTTAATAAGTGAGACCCCAGAAGCTAGTGTAGTGTCAAGGAGGCTTAGTCACTTTAAATATCATCGAGTATCATACCAGCCCCTAGCCTATATTAAAAGCCAAAGAGAAGACCTATAGTGATCCTAGCTAACCAATTTGAAAATCTTGGTAATGAAAATAAGAGCAAGCCTATGGTATTTGGAATACATTGATTGGAACTTCATTCTGAGAGTGAGCGTCTTTTGATTGCCCCCATGGTTACATATGTGATATCTGATATAAGTGAAGTGGGACTTCTTTGTAGTGAGGGCACACTGGTTACGTTGCTAGTTGCTAACTTGTATGGACAGTGTAATCTTGGTACATGCATGGTTGTTGTTGCTGAATTGATGCCATATCTTAATTCCTGTGTGTTGCATTGTTGTTCTTCAATAATATGCACGGTTGTTTTTTAAATTAATTGACCTTGGAGATAGTGATGATGTTTTGAGATAATATGGATTGTTGACTGCCGAATGTATTATGTATCCTCTTGTTGTGTTTAAGTTGCTTGAGGACAAGCAATTGTCTTAAGTTGAGGGTGTTGATGTGTGAGCAGATACTAACATATTTAAGGCTTTTAACTGAGAATAATTGCAAAGTCTTAAGCAATTTTTGTCGTCTTTGTTTGTTTTCTCCTTGATATTGCAGTAAAAGTCAAGATGCAAGAGAACCAGCAATAATAAAAGTAAAAGGTTGATTTCTGAGCAATTAGAGAGGGAAGTATAGCTAACGACGTTTCTGATAAGTCGTTAGCCTTGTGATAAGCTATCAGAGTTGCCGTCAGACTTAGACAGAGAATGGGATTTAAAGTGAACAAGCGACAACAATTTTGATAAGTCGTCATCTTTGTGATAAGTTATAAGAATCATCGTCAGTTGTACACAGTGTGAGTTAGTGGGAGCAGAAGTATGATGACATTCCCTGATAAGCCGTCATGTGTCTGATAAGCCATCAGGAATGCCTTCATCCCAAGGCAGAAATCATGAAAGTGCAAGACGGCCTGACCACAATTCTGATAAGTCGTCAGACTGCTCATAAGCTGTCAGAGTGTCATCGTCAGCCTAAGGAAGAAATCATCAAACTTGGAGAAGAAGCTGACGACATTTCTGATAAGTCATTAGACTCCTGATAAGCCATCACATTCGTCTTCATCTATGTGAAAAAAGATCTGTAATCTGTGATTTGTTTCCATAATTAGGCTGAAGTATTTAAGGCATAATTTTGGGGTTTTTTGAGGATCTTGAACTTCACATTTTTGTCAAGTTTTCTCTTGAGTTTTCTGGCTTTAACAAGAGAATTATTTTTGGAGAAATTGTTACCATTGTTTTGGGATTTTCTACTGTGATCAAATCTAAGAAATAATTGTTGTTATTCATCTTGCTGTAAGTTTATCAATCAAATTATGAATTCAACTTGTTGTCTTGCTTATTATATTATGAGTAGCTAAATTCCTTTAACCCGAGTTGTGGGATCTATGGGTTTGGGTTTGTAACGTAACTAAGTGTCCAAGATTGTAACGGTGGTACAACCTTCTTTTGATTCCATTATTTTATAATCTGACTACTGGTTGCAAATATTAACCCTAGTAAGAAGCGAATTATCAATAGGGACTTGGAAGCATCAAACTTCTATTTAATAATTAATGCTGTAACAATATTAATTAACTTGAGATAACATCCTGTTATGAAATATAAATTCCCTAAGTTCGAAAGAATTAGGTGGTTAAATGTCTAAATAGGTTGAGAAACATTTAGACATAACTTCGACATGGATAGTCTGTTGTTCCTACCTACCACAAGAATCTTCAACCGTTGCTAGCGCCTGTCAAATCCCAACACCCATAGAGAACATAACTCTGGTTTCCCTTATCATATTGATTTCAAACACTGAATTGAGAAGTAATTATTTGCTACCTTTCCCAAAAACCCCATTCATAGGAAACTGCCAACTATCAGTTGATTAACTCGCAGATAACTCAAATTCACACCATATTCCCTGTGGGATTCGACCTCAACCTAGTTGGGTTATATATTGACAATGATCGCTTACATTCTTGTAAGAGAGGTGTAGTTTGAGCATTATCACCCATGTAGATAAATATATCATAATTGTCCACTCTTTTTTCCACAAGTTTCCAACTTAGGCCATTGTACATATCGAATCAAGCCTACTACTGACTCCCATAAAACATGTATCATTAATCTTAAGCTACTATTTTTTCCACTACACTCCATATCTAAAGTTCAACCCTATTGTCTAACAACACCAATCTTATAACACCGATGAAGCAGGTCACACACTATACTATTCCATTAAATTAGGGAATCAGCCCAACTACGCCATTTAACGTAACTATCACGCACAATTTCATCCTCTCCACAAAATTACTACCACACCTCAGAATCTACCACACATCTTCTCACGTGCAGTATTAGCTTACAACTACAAAAGAAAAGACAATCAATGGGGGGGACAAAGTCACATAATAGGGACAATCGATCTTAATCTTATAACATACCCATTACGATATTATCTACATATTCTACTTCCTCAGATCATATTTACTTACCCATGCATACATCCCCACTACCTTCAAATTCCATATACACCAATGAGTCTCTACCCAAAACTTATTAACTAATCTACCCCTGGCCATTCACAGTCGCTAAATAATTTTTATAATCACCATAACTATCAATCTGAGATCCGTCCCTATTTTGAATAAAAAATATTTATATCTCATCACTTCCTTCATAAACTATCATAAAATCTACAAATATTAGTCTATCACTATAAAATGGCAAACCAACTCTCAATCAAGGGTTATACAACTAAAACTATTTATTTACACATAAGTCACCCTCACTCTGACTTCTAATTTTATGACTTCAATTCACCAACTTTTGGACCATATCACTACCAATCATCCCAAAAAATGCAAGAGCCACAGGCGCACCGCTGGGTCCAAGGGCGACTGTACACAGACTTGACCCGAAACAACCAATTCCTATTATTTTGCTCGTTTGACAATCAAAATGTACCATCCGACCCCAACGCCCCATACTAGGTCACTCCAAAGACTCTCTGGAATACCTCGATCAATTTTTGGCCCAAAAATTACCTGAGCCAAGGGCGCACCCCTAGGCCCGTAGGCGACCATACACTTAGCCCATAAAGGGACAGTTCACGCCATTTGACCACCAAAACATGTTGTACGACCCCAACAACCCACACTAGGTTGATCCAAAACTGACCTGGCACGCGTCAGTTGACCTTTTGCCAAAATAGCATGACCTATGGGGGTACCCCCGGGCTCGTATGTTGCCGTACACCAACTTGGCCCGAAATGGGCCAATTCGTGCCATTTTGCCTGTATGACCACTGAAACACACCTTCTGAACCCAACAGCCCATACTAGGATACTCCCAATCCCCCTGGCATGCCTCTATCAATTTTTGACCTACAAAATGCTCGAGCTATGGGCGCACCCCCGAGCTTGCAGGCGGCCGTATACCAACTTAGATTGAAAAGGGCCAGTTCATGCTATTTCACTCGTGTGACCACCAAAATGGACCGTACGACCCCAATGGCCTACATTAGGCCACTCCCAAGCCTCCCAGTAAAGCCTTGATCAATTTTTGATCCAAATATGCTCAAGCCACGGGCATACCCCCGGGCCTGCAGGCGATCGTACATTGACTTGGCCTGAAAAGGGCCAGTTCATGCTGTTTCGTCTGTGTGACCACCAAATTCCACTTCCTTAGATCATATTTACTTACCCATGCATACATCCCCACTAACTTCAAATTCCATATACACCAATAAGTCTCTACCCATAAATCATTAACTAATCTATCCCTGGCCATTCACAGTCGATAAATAATTTCTACAACCACCATAACAATCAATCCGAGATCCTTCCCTATTTGGAATAAATAATAATCATATCTCATCACTTCCTTCACAAACTATCATGCAATCTACAAATATTGTCACATATTAGTCTATTACTATAAAATTGCAAACCAACTCTTAATCAACGGTTATACAACTAAAACTATTTATTTACACATAAGTCATCCTTTTTCTGACTTCTAACTTTGTGACTTCAAGTCACCAACTCTTGGACTATATCACTACCAATGGGTCATGACACTTTAACATATACTACTACTCGAGTAGAAATATAGGTCCAATATTTGTTACACATCATTACCCTTATGCATGATATCTGCGACACAAATTTTGAAAGGGGACTGAATATACTTCAAACCTCAGGTTGAATAGCATCATTTCATCTGGATAAAGGTATACACTCGAATGAATACTGATACAAGAAGTACCAAGGAAACACAAAACACAAACCAAAATCATTCCATAAGTTTAAAAAGCCGAGTACCTATTTGATGACAACTCTCGAATTCACTACAACAAGAAAAAGAATGAGATATAAAGGTGTATTTGACACCAAATTATCCACCAAAACTTGATGAACATAATAAGATACACAACAATATGATAAGATCAATAACAACAACCAATGTCTTACAATAACAAGAACACAACAACTACACAAGATTACAAGAAATGGAAAGATAGTATGTGACATAAACTACTACAAGCACTAAGAACTAAGATGTATAGTAAACATAAAAACCCATAAAACATGTAATATAAATACCTACACTCTTCTTGGACACAAGAGGGACCTCGATCCTTCAAGCCCCCCACGTTCTAAGCCAAGAACAAATAACACAAGTGAATCCACATTTGATGTTCACCTAATTTTTGGTTGCCTCTAAAAGGAAGAGAGAAATTGTGTTTCAAAGTGTCGTATAACTTACAACATCATGAAAAAAACTAACTAATCAAACCCTAAGAGGTTCTATTTATGGTTATTACAAAATAGAAGCTAAAATATCCATAATACCTTTTAAGAGCTAGGTGCCCTTCAAATGTATTTTAGGGGATGCCTTGTTGTGTTATAAGGCTCCTCTTTACACTTCAAGTGTGAGATTAGGGTCGGTTTGGCATGTTTTAAGTCCTTCACTCGCACACTTCAAGTATCGGGTTCATTACATTCTCACATACACCCATCTCCGTGGTTGTACTTGTATCATCCTCTTCTCCTTAAAAAGGATTCGACCTCAAATCCAAGCCTTGCAATATCAAAGAGAGACAAACAAGCACACTTTCTCATTGAATGATAGTTAGGGTTAGCAAAAATAAACAACAATGGTATGCACCCAAAACTCTCAAAACAGTCCCCACCAAAAGAAAAAGGAAATCGAGCACCTTTTGAGTTTAAGTCTCGGCCAACAACAAGTCTTGACATGCCAAGGTAGTTCATATTTGACATATAACTTAGAGTCCTTAGTGTTAAACACTATAAATCCATTGACAAATTCACCAAGGACTTGGTAATGATAAGCATCAAAATTAAGCCCACCTAAGCTGAGAGTAAATCTTCCCCACTCTAAGATGGCATCAGGATCAAATAAGAAGAGGGGTCATAGATCAGGTCTATATAACACCCCTATTTCCTGTAGTCTTTACCACAATGACATGGCTTACTCTCTATACTGGCATACATATCATCACAAGCAAAGAGAAAGTAGAGAAATATGGCACTCAAGTCTACTTCTACTATGGTGTTCTTGGGAAAGTCACAAAAAGAAGAAATTATTTCCAAGACTATACATTCCTTGCCCGTGAGAGTACTCCCATATTCCAAGAAGAGATTTCCATCTTTCGGAGGAATGTTGTCATACCTTAGTGGATTGGGATATAGGTTATAGCAACCAAAGTGATCTATATCGTCAAAATCACTTGCTCTACTAGGTTCATTAGAAGGGATTACACTATCTTCAAACAAGATATTATACCTAAAGAGAGATGGTTCAACTCCATGGGAAGATTTTGGGCAAGCAAGCTCACTCTCTATAAGTTCACTATCAAAATTAAAATATTTTTCAATCTCCTCTCTAAGAGGTAAAACTGCAACTACACCCTTTTGGCCATTAATAGCCACATCACGGCATTCTAAGTTCATAGGAGTAAAGGGAATAGTATTTTTACCTTGTAGCTCACTTAAGCTATGACCGTCATCTTGACATATGTTCGGGAATCCCACGTGCTCCCTTTGACCTACCATAAGATCCAACCTTTTATTTACCATAGCCAAGTGTTGGGAAATAATGTCAAGGAGGGACAAAATGGCACGTGTAACATCATTCCCCAAGGTTGGGGAGGTTGAAGTCGCGGGTTCCATTGTAATTATACCTAAAAAAATAAAAAAAAACTTACAAAAAAATTAATTAGTTTAGAAACTCCTCACCACACTCTCTCTCACACCTTTATCATCTCATACTTGGATTCACAAGTGTTGAAAGTCGGCCTGTACTTCGTGAATGATTGAGGGATGAGTCCACTTTGGTCCAAAATAGATTTTAATTAGAGTTGACTCAAATAAAATTTGTTTTGGACTTGAACCAATAAGATACAATGACTTTACAAAAGAGAAAAAGCACACAAGGAATGTAGACACGAACAACGGATTCAAGAACTAACTCACAAGCTAGTAGGAGGTTACTAAGTTGTCAATTAGTGTTCGAACCAACAAACGAAACTAGGAAACAATAAAATAAAGCTAAGAAATTTAAAATATGAGCCTTACATCATTTTGGAAGGTGGTGATGTGGCATCCACGTGGCAGCCTTGGATTTGCCGTTGGGAGTTGTTGAAATTTTGAAAATTTCTTACCTCAAAGTTGTATTGATCAGTATTCAATTTTGGATGAGTTGAATTTTGGCTATAGTGGAAAATAAACAAGACTTTGGAGCCCTTTTCAAAATTCAAAAATGTTTGACTCTCTTCCACTCTTTTGGCATGACAACCTTTTTGGAAGTCTTGTCTGCTTTCCTTTTTGGGACAATCTTGAAGAGTGCCTTTACTCTCTTTTAGTAACAAGACTTTTTGGAGCCTTTTTGCTTTCCTTATTCTATTGTGTTATCTTGGAAATGTTTCCTAGACAAACAAAGACCCTCCTTGTTTCTCTAAAATTTTGGATCAAACAACCCCTCTTTGAAGAATTTTCTTCAACACAACATGAAGATGGTAAGAATACCAAGAACACCTCCTTTGAATTGTTCTAGAGTTCTAGTTGCATGTTGGACCCCCAACCATCAACGATATATGTCTAAGGTCAAGTCTTCAACAACCAAACATCAACAACAACCCCCAACAACAATACAGACGGCCAACTTCAAATCCATAACAACAAGAATAACACTACTGATAACGCTCAATTTACACTTCAATTTAGTGCAAGGCGGTCGTCGTCAATATATTTACCCAACTTTGGAGTCAAGGTCGAATCCACAGGAAATTATGTGAGTGGTGATTAAACTAGTTTGAAACTAAAGCTACAAGTTAAATTCAAACAAATGATACGAAAAAATAAAATAGGGGTTTTTGATGATCAGCAAATAATTATTGGTCACTTAAGTTTCAGTGTTTGTAATCAAGAGTTTATTAAATAACCAGAATTATGTTCACTAGGGATTTCGATAAATGATAGATGTTAAAAGTGGTTGAAGATTCTCATGGTGGGTAGGATAACAAGCTATCTTTATCGATGTTATGCTTAAATGTCTCTGAACCTAATTAAGCATTTAATTCCCTAATCTTCTTGGACTTGGGAATTTCTATTTACTGCCCAGATTTTACCTCAGGTTAACCAACCTTGTTATAGCGCTGATTATTAAACGAAGTATTTCCGACTCCCTATTGATAATTCACTTCCTACTATATTTGATTTCTTTCTCAAGCAAATCAAAGCAGGTGTGTCTATTGTTTGCAACCAACAAACGTTAATTAAAACTTTAGAATTATCAAGAAATCATACCACCTTTTGAATCTTGAATACTTAGCACCTCATTAAGACCTAACGCTAGATCCCATAACTCAGGTTAATGGAGTTTAGCTACTCATGAAGTAACGAACGAAATACATAATTGAATTCATGATTTGAATAGTAATCTCTCACATGTTAATGGTGATAGTGTATCCAAAACTAGAGAGAGAAATACTAAAGTTTGTGAAGTTCAAGATGTCTAAGATTTCTCCTCCCCTTTAATTAAACCCTAAAAGCTGCTATTTATAGTTGTAACTTAAAGGAAATTCGGAATTAAAATTTCTAAAATTCCTCCCTTAGATGACTCAAACTCTTAAGGAAAACCTAGACTTGTCCTTAAATTCTTAGGCTAATTATGGAAAAAAAATCACAGGTTACAGCATTTTCTTGGAATAGACGATGACATGTGTGATGCCTTATCAGGGTTCTAACGCCTTATCAGGAATGTCGTCAGATCCTCTTCAATTTTGACATTCTTTACTTTAGGCTGACGATGAAACTTGATGGTTTATCAGAACTTTGATGATTTATCACCAACGTCATCATGGATTCCAGCTGAAGTCCATTATCTGCTTTAGGCTGATGACAAAACTTGATGGCTTATCAGAACTTTGATGATTTATAACCAATGTCGTCACAGATTCCAGCTGAAGTCCATTCTCTATCTAAGGCTGACGACGCTCTTGATAGCTTATCAAATTTGTGATGAAATATCAGGGGATGTCATCACACTTCTATTACAACTTCATCACACTGCCTCCAGCTGACAATGGACCTAGTAACTTATCACTAAGTTGACGACTTATCACAAAAGTCGTTAACTGCTCTTCTGTAATTTCTTAGCTATTTGTTCCATATTCACCTCTTTTTGTCCTTATTGTCTTAGGTTATCTTGCATCTTTCCTTTCACTTCAATATCAAAGAAATATCATCAAAAACAATGATAGTTACTTAAGAACTTACAATTATTCTAAGTTAAAAGTCTTAAATGTGCTAACAAAATGCTAGCACATCAACACCCTCAACTTAAAACAATTGCTTGCCCTCAAGCAACCAAAATATAACTAAGAGAATACAAACTACATTCGGTAGTCAATTTTCTATATCATCTCAACATAACTTCACCTTCTCCCAGGTTAATCAATTCAAACTCAACTGTGTATACTATTGAAAAACAACAATGCAATATACAGAAATCAAGATATGGTATAAATTCAGCAATAGCAACCATGCATGTACCAAGATCACACTATCCGAACAAGTTAGCAACTAGCAACATAACCTGTGTACCCTCACAGCAAAGAAATCCCTTTTTCTCTCATATCAGAAATCACATATATACTCATAGGGATAATCACGAGACTCACTCTTAGAATGAAGTTCCACTGAATGTACGTCAAGTGCCATAGGCTTGCCTTTATAGTCAGTACCAAGGTTTTCAGACAGGTTAGCTAGGATCACTATAGGTCTTTTTATTGGCATGTCATGTAGGCTAGGGGATGGTATTATATCCAAGGGTATTTAAAGTGACTACACCTCCTTGACACAATGCTAACCTCCTTGGGTTTCACTGGTTAACCTTTTTCTCTTCCTCTTTTTTATTGATCATACATGCTCAAGATGGGTGTTATCTTTTTAAAAAATAAATTATCTTTTTCTCATCTTTTAAACAACTTTTTATTTTCTTATTCTTTTGGCACCACACCCGGTTTTTTATTATTTTCTCTTATTCTAACTCTCTTCATAATCATTTGCATCATGCACCCCTATGATAGCCACCCTCAACTTAGGCTATTTGCCTAAGTCAAGGTACATAGTGTCTAAGGAGGACCAGGTCCAAAATAGGTTCATGATGATGTAAACGGGAAGGTGAGAAGTTTCACAAAAAGAAATAGGAATATAGGCTTAAATCAGGGATCAAGGGATATTATTCACATTGGGAAGTTCATTTAGGCTGAAAGTAGGTTACAATCAAAAATGGCCTATGATCCTTTCCTAACCCCAATCCTACAACCAAGGCAAGACTAACCGAAAAAGTTCTGGATTCACACACAAAGGGAACTGAGTAAGACCTCACACACACATGGCACACAAATATATCGCACATCACTACTTACCCTGTTCATGCAATTATTTAGCACTTATTATCCAGTTGCCAGAACTAATGCCACCAAAAGATGCACTGTGGTTACAAATGAATGCAATTCACACAGTATTACAAATAGACACTTGGAGAGGTGCTCAAAAATCACAAAACATATTAACTGCCTCATAACTTGTATTTCTCCAAGTTAACCACAACACATCACAAAACAAAACACAATATGCCTAAACATACCGGCTCTACTAGGAACAAGACTCCAAGGAAAAGAGGCACGGCAATAAAAACCCATGGAGGACATCAACACCCACAAGTAGCCCCATCCTCAACTTAAAATCATGCAATGTCCCGAATGCATCAAACCAAAACAAGAGAGTTAGAAACATACCTATGGCACCACGGGTGCGAAGATCTGATGTCAATCACATAATATGAATACAAACAACAAAATACCTTGGGTTGCCTCCCAAGAAGTGCCTAATTAGTGTCACGGCATGACTCAGTTATCTTGACTACTCAGACTTCAACCTTGTTGATAATTATTTATGTCTCCACTTGGAGGATTTAAAACATCGACCCAACTTTTGATCAATACATCTTCGGGGTGTGTTGGGTAAATGTGAGGGCATGATGAGGAATGTTCTATCACGCCACTTCGAAGACTTGAAATGAATGCCCAATTTGGCATTAAACCTTTATATGGTCTTATTTTTCAACGATGAGAATCTTAAACAGCCACTAAATGGACATTGATCTTTAAGCTTCTTCGCCTTCAAGATTGGGGTTTTAGTATACCTTTTTGGAAGGACAAACTCCAAAATATAAGAATCTTCCTCCTCATTTTCAAAATTCATCATTTGCTTGGGTGATTGGACTTCATAACATCAACCAAGCATAATGTTGAAAAGTGGTTCGAATGAGGACTAACTCTTAATTTTGGAGTAGCATCCCTATTAGTGTTTTTACCCCAAAATGGACTAGAGTCTTCACAAGGATTGTGCTTGATTTCTTTTTTTGACTCTAGTACCATTTCCTCGTCTTTGGCATCTTCATTCATAAATAGTTTGGCTGGTTGGGAAATAACCGAGGGTTTCTCAACATCAAGCTCATCATCAATATCGAATTATCGCTCCTCATCTTCACCCCCGTCCATTATGTTAAATGATTCCACATATAAGATATCATCTATACATAATATGGAAAAGTGCTTTGAATGGTTGACCTCTATATCCATATCCTCTATCATTCTTCTTTCCTCGTTATTTTCCCTTATGTCTTAATGTATATCACGTATGATATCATTCGTTGTGTCCTCACACTCCAACATTAGTTGAAGAATAACTTCAATGCCACTCTTTTTGGTTCTTCATTCTTCCTATTCTTGACCATAAGACCTATCAAAATCATAATAAGAACTAGAATTTGGGTTAGCATACCAGGGGGAGGGGGTATTTGGGCAATCACTCCAATGTCCATTTTTACCACC
This sequence comes from Capsicum annuum, assembly GCF_002878395.1. Taxonomy (NCBI): domain Eukaryota; kingdom Viridiplantae; phylum Streptophyta; class Magnoliopsida; order Solanales; family Solanaceae; genus Capsicum; species Capsicum annuum. The sequence goes on from NC_061115.1 coordinate 194,564,368, forward strand.
ACATAACGAACAATTATACTCTCGGTAGAATGGAGATGTGTACACATCTCTCTCCGGGAAGCATATCTACAATCTTGCCAAAACTAAGGTCCATCACAATATGGACATGGATTATTAAGATAAGATTTCCAACCACCAAGCTCATGTTCATTCCATGATGCCATAGTAATAAGTAAACTAAAATAAAAATATACTTAACACATGAAATAAAAGAAAACTAAAAACAAATATTTATAAGTTTGAATTAAGCAAGTCAGCTAAAATTCCAAACCAACTCAATACGTCAAATTGGTCCCCAGCAACGGCGCCATTTTTGCTAATGCTCAACTTACACTTCAATTTAGTACGAGGCGGTTGTCGTCAATATATTTACCCAACTTAGAAGTCGGGGTCAAATCCATAGGAAATAATGTGAGTGGTGATTAAACTAGTCTGAAACTAAAGCTATAAGTTAAATTCAAACAAATGATACGAAAAAATAAAATGGGGGTTTTAGATGATCATCAAATAATTGTTGGTCACTTTAGTTTCAGTGTTAGTAATCAAGAGTTTATGAAATAACTAGAATTATGTTCACTAAGGCTTTCGATAAATAACAGATGTTAAAAGTGGTTCAAGATTCACACGGTGGGTAGGATAACAAGCTATCTTTATCGATGTTATGCTTAAATGTCTCTCGACCTACTTAAGCGTTTAATTCCCTAATCCACTCGGACTTAGGGAATTACTATTTACTGTCCAGATTTTACCTCAGGTTAACTAACCTTGTTACAACACTGATTATTAAATAAAGTATTTTCGAGTCCCTATTGATAATTCACTTCCTAATATATTTGATTTCTTTCTCAAACAAATCAAAGAAAGTGTGTCTACTGTTTGCAACCAACAGACGTTAATTAAAACTTTAGAATTATCAAGAAATCCTACCAGCTTTTGATCTTGAATACTTAGCACCTCATCAAGACCTAACCCTAGATCTCATAACTCAAGTTAATGGAGTTTAGCCACTCATGATGTAATGAACGAAACACATAATTAAATTCATGATTTAAAAACAATAATTGTTTCTTCGATTCAATCACTAAATAACTCCGCAAAAAGCAATAGTAATCTCTCACACGTTAATGGTGATAGTGTATCCAAAACTAGAAAGAGAAATACTAAAGTTCGTGAAGTTCAAGATGTCTAAGATTTCTCGTCCCCTTTAATGAAACCCTAAAAGCTGCTATTTATAGCTGTAACTTAAAGGAAATTCGAAATTAAAATTTCTGAAATTCGTCCCTTAGATGACTCAAACTCTTAAGGAAAACCTAGACTTGTCCTTAAATACTTAGGCTAATTATGGAAACAAAATCACAGGTTACAGCTTTTTTTTGGAATAGACGACGACATGCGTGACGCCTTATCAGGGTTCTGATGCCTTTTCAGGAATGTCATCAGATCCTCTTCAATTTTGACATTCTCTGCTTTAGGCTGACGACAAAACTAGATGGCTTATCAGAATTTTGATGATTTATCACCAATGTCATCACGGATTCCAGTTGAAGTCTATTCTCTACTTTAGGCTGATGATGAAACTTGATGGCTTATCAAAACTTTGACGATTTATCACCAATGTCGTCACAAATTCCAGCTGAAGTCCATTCTCTCAGCTTATCAAATTTGTGACGACATATCAAGGGATGTCATTACACTTCTGCTCTTCACACTGTCTCCAGATGACGATGGACCTGATAACTTATCACCAAGTTGACGACTTATCACAAATGTTGTCAACTACTGTTCTACAATTTCTTGGCTATGTGTTCCATATTCACCTCTTTTTGTCCTTATTGTCTTAGGTTCACTTGTATCTTGCCTTTCACTGCACTGTCAAAGAAATATCATCAAAAACAATGATAGTTACTTAACAACTTACAATTATTCTGAGTTAAAAGTCTTAAATGTGCTAACAAAATGCTAGCACATCAACTACACGGCCACAACAATGTTCACAACAACAATATCATAACAAGGCTCAAACTAAGATTGACTCAAAGTGTTAGTTGTAAGACCCCACAAACTTCTAAGCTAAAATCAGTTCGTTAAAGCTTGAAAAGAGGTCCCAGACTTAGAAATTTCAGCTAAGTGTTTACACTTAGAATTTGTTTAGCCTTCATAATTTGGAAATCTTATTTAACAATATATACGAATCTTAAATGTCAATTTTTGAGTTGAATAATGATCAACATTGTTGTTAGGTGTTCTCGGACAAGTTTTGGATTTTTAAGACTTCATTTGAGGCTCATTTGGAAGCCTAAACTAGTGTATCAATGCGATCTCGACGTGACACGTCGAGTATTGAATTGATAAATAATTTTTTCCCAAGTCCCAGTGTAATTTCTAGTGAACTGATACGAACTAAACGTGATGCATCGGCTATAGCATCAGTACCACTAACGCGGCCAGCGGATATAGCGTTACTGGGTACATTTTTAGTCTTTAAAAACTATGTCCAGAGGGGTATTTGGGTCATTTCCCCACCGCTATTTAACCCTAAAACAAGAGATCCATCCCCTTAGAACCAAAATATACTGAATTCCACTCAAATCCTCTCAAGAATAAGCATTAGGGTTTTCAATTCAAGATTCAATTCTCAAGAGTTTCACCGTCAATCTACTTAAGGTCAAGCATTAAGGTATGTTAGACGGTTATTCTTTGGTACCTTCTATCCAAGAAGTTCAAGAACTCTTTTCAAATACAATGATTGTATATTTATGATTTTTGATGATTTATTTGAATTGAAGTTTATGTTGATGTGGGGTTTTAATTCATGTTTTAGATTACAAGTTTCAAGATTTGCTAGCATGAGATGACTTACATAATATTCATTATAAAACCTTAAATTATAAGTGGATTTATGTAGCCATGATAATTTAAATGTATTGATTGTTGTATGACCAAAGTATGCTCCCCATATGTTGATAAAATGTCTAAGTGAACGAATAGAGTCATTATAGCATGTTGATAAGAAATCCCCATTTATGTGTAAGTTAATGCATGTCAAGTATTTGATGAAAGACCTTATTGAATGAATCATGAGACATTAGTATGCATTCCTATACATTTACGTGTTTATGACTTTCAAGCGCTTGATGAAATGCCTCGTTGATTGTATTGTGAGCTATTGAATGTTGTCATGTTATTCAAGAATTTCTATGTCTTGTTAATTTATGCTTTCGAGTCCTGGGGGTATTTGATACCTGATAATTTAGCTGATTGTCTAGAGCCAGTGTTAGTTTTCAAGATACTCTCAGTCAAGCCACGATCTGTAGAACTCAGTCAGTCATGTAACTTAGGAAAATTCAGTAATATTAGTATCAGTTCATTCCCACTCATTACTCAATTAAATCCTCAGTAAACTCGGTTTAGTTTAGTTAAAGTGTACGATCAGTAATAGTTCAGTCGGGCCTAGTATGAACTAGTAAATCAGTTCAGTGTCATTCAGTTGAGAGTAAGATTCAGCACCGAGCGAGAGCAGGGAGGACGACTTCCTCATCAGTTAGGCAGAGTCATTAGTAGCAGTCCCTGTACTCTAGAACTGCATAGACAACACAGTATGAGGATTCACCTGTCAGATTAAGGCTTAGCCACCTCCCAGGGGTCACCCGTTAGATTAGGCTTTACTTCTTATTTTGGGCCACCCGTCAGATAGGCTTGACCACAGCAGTGTCTTTATCCATGGCGCGGTACTAATACCCTTCCATCTGGGGTTATAGGTTGTACCCCACTAGTTCAGAAAGAGGGCATGTCGGTTATATTATTACCTCCCACAGTATCAATTTCAGTCTCAGTCTTTAGAATAGAACTCATTTCAGAATTTTAGTAATCAGGTCTATTAGATACAGTAACTCAGCTCATTAAAGAGGTCAGATAGTTCTACAAATTTAGGACTGTTAGATACAGTCAATCAGCATCAGTATCAGTAGATTCTAGGATCACCCACCAGATAGGACTGATCTCAGGGGTCACCCGTTAGATAGGATCGACCCCACAGTAATTATCAGTAATACAGTACTAGTAGACACAGTTATAAGTATTACAGTAATAGTAAACTCAGATAACAATTATACAATATTCAAAACTCGATATCCAGTGTTAGTACGGCCTCAGTTAAGGTTTATGTTTTCATATATGTATCCTCATTCAGTAGTCTCATGGTATTCAGCCAGTTTTATGTTCATGCATATGAACCCTTACATTAAGCCTTACCTCATCTAGCATACCAGTACATTCCCATATAATGATGCATACTTTTATTTTGCGTTATGGTGTCTTATACAATAGATTCGGACGCTCAGGTTCCTGACCATGCATAGATAGCTTCAAATTCAGCCGGCAGCGGTAGACTAGCAGTGAGTCCTCATCATCCAAGGATGTTCTTTTATTTTATTATTGTATTAGATTCAGTATTTCAGTAGATGAAGTTAGTTAGGGGATTGTCCCATCAACTCTGAATTTCAGACAGTTTAGAGGCTTTTCAGACTAGAGCATTTTCAGTCAAATGTTTTAGTTTTGGTATTGTTATACCTTATACAGTTGTATTTCTGTTTTGAACCTTATGGAAAGTTTCCACCAGATTTCCACATTATTACATTATATTATTTAGTGCTCAATTACAGATATCAGTCATAGGTTAGCATATGGTCCTTCGGGGTCATAAGCACCGTGTAGCATCCGGGGTTCAGAATCTGGAGTGTTACATTACTGAACAACAAAACTAACACTACAAACACACAAGGCAAGTAAAATACTCCAAAACCCAGACTTGAAAACAAATCTCGGCCAAGAACACCACAAGAAAACAACTTCGGCCAAGAACACAAACACGAACAGATTTGCTTCTTTTTAAATTTTTTAGTTTTTAACACTTTTTAAAATTAGTTTTTAGCTCTCACCTAGTGTTCACCTAATTTTGGGTTGCCTCTAAAAGAAGCAAGTACTTGTGTTTCAAAGTTTCTTATGACTTACAACATCATTAAAAAAACTTAATAATGAAAACCTAAGAGGTTCTATTTATAGCTTACAAAATAAAAGCTAAAATGTCCAAAATGCCCTTTAAGAGCTAGGCGCCCTTCAAGTGTATTTTAGGGGATGTCTTGTTGTGCTCCAAGGCACCTCTTTACACTTCAAGTGTGAGATTATGATTGTTTTAGCATGTTTTGAGTCCTTCACTCGCACACTCCAAGTTTCAGGTTCATTATACTCTCATATGCATCCATCTCCATGGTCATAATTATATCGAATACACCTTGAAGCACTAACAGACTACTCTCAAGTCCTTGTGCTATCTCATAACTTAACAGATAACTCAATCAAAGAGAATCATTGGGGGATCTAGACTCTTAGACTTGTATCACCTCAATAATGAGGCATGACCCATGAACTTTAAACAAGGAAGGAATTGGGATAACTTTCTTATGGACAACGGTATAGAACAAACTAGAGTAAGAAAGAATAAGAAATAACTCCTAAATGCATGGTAGCCTCCTAATTATAAGTGTGGTGCATAACACACCCATAAGCAAGACTCTACTTGACACGATTTTGCAGTCTCCCTGGGACCATAAACTGTGCTCTAATACCAAGTTTGTCTTGACTTAAGCCGAGGCCCTAGCCGTGATGAATATCCCAAACCATGAAGGCTCGAGCGCCCTTCTCTATCTAGCAGTAAAGTACACCATTCAAAAACTATAAGGAAATACGAAAAAGATAATAAATATGAAAGCATGATAAATCACTTAATTCAATTGAATAGTACGAAATTGAGTTCATATCATTCAAAAGCATATGACACCAGTTAGACCATGAATCAAATAAACTAGCAATGTTCTAGAACAGGCCTTCTGAAATAAGGAAGGCTCACTAATCTTCTATCTCTAATAGAATTCAACCTATTGCTTAGCAGCCCAGGACTGTGTCTCAGAATCTAAAATGTAGGGTATCAATACAAATGTATTAGTATGCAGAGCAATCCAAAATAATGTACTTTTATATTGACATAGGTGAAAGTCTTTCATAAAACATTATACATGAAATAATTTAAAAATAAATAGGCAGTTTCAAATGACTTTAAAACAATTTTGTAGATGTAACTTCTGTCTTTGTTTTACTTCTAATCTAGGTGGTACACCCTACATATCTGAAAGTATCCCATGGGTTAGAGGTGATCTGCCGTTAACTCAGCAGCCAAGCCCCCAACTCAAGTTTGCTGCAAGGGTTGGATTATATGAATCTAATACGTCACAAGGAACTAAGCCAGTGTATAAGCCCTATTTAGGGACATTATAAACCTGTAACTGCAAAATATGGTTTCGGGCAATGAATTGTATGACTATGCCTACTTCGGGTAACCACCTAACTCTCTTAGTGCCTATTTTTAACCTGTTCTAAACATGCATCTTTCTAAATTCAAAATCTAAAATCTAAAATGAAATTTGTATTCTATTCTAAGTTTATCATGTCCTTATCTGATGTGGTATCGTCATACCAAGAGTTACAAGTCATGTCGTTAAGCCATAAAATATCATGTACAATTCTTTCATTCAAAAACAATGTTCAGACCACCTAAACATTCAAACAATACAAGAGGATTCATATTTCAAAACATATGTCAAATTATGCAAAAATCCTCTCTTTTCGTCATTTCAACAAATGGTGGTCAATTTCTTAAAATAATCATTCAATTCTTTCGATTATCATATTCAACATTTATAAACAAGAAAACACTTGAAAATACAAAAGTACCCTCTCTTCAATTCCCAATCAAGATCAAGTTCATAAATGACAATTAAACTTTTATCTCATGCTTTCAATAATGCAAATTCACAACCCACAACATGTAAGTCAAGAAGTATCATAACAAGAGAGGGAGTATAAATATTCATGCTTTCAATTTAAATTTCAAAATCCAAGCTCAAACATACATATATACTAACATAAATCAAATTTAAGGGAAGGCCTCAAGACCAAAACATTATTATTAAAAAGGGTTCACAATGCATAATTGTTAATGTAAATTCAACACCCCTCATAAATACATGATATGTCAACCTTAAAAACTTAATCAAAATAATTTCACCATTCCCATGTAGTTTAGTAAAACCCCACATACCTTATGTTGTTTAGTTTGACGATTGGCTCTAATATTGACTCTTTTTTTAGAAATGTTGGATTGAAAGGTATGGATTCTTGCCTTGAAGGAAAACCCTAATTTCTTTTTTTCTTGAGAGTAGAGAGGATTGAGATATTGTAAAACTTATAACAGATAGATTATTATGCTTAGGATGTGATTTAAATTCATTGGGGAGGTTTTTAGAGATAGAAAAATACCAAAATACCCCTAAAAAATCAACAACAGTGCAAGATTTTCCTCGGCTGATGACTAGGTTGATAAGTCGTCAACTTGGTGATATCCCATCACCCTAGTCATTACTTAAAGGTGGAATTTGATCCTTTATGGTTAAGGGTGACGACTAGGGTTGATGGGTCGTCACCCAATTGATGGCTCATCAACTAAGTCATCACCTAGTTGATAACTCATCGACTTCGTCGTCACTTTTTGGCAGTCAGACACTCCGAAGTAAAATGATCATAACTTTTTACTATAATATTGGATTAAGGTGAAACCATTAGTTAGAAAGAGGATTCAAATACCTTTAATTTGATGTATTGCAGTCCTTCTAGATTGTTATATATAAGAAGTTATGGTCTATGGAAGTTGACCTAAGTTGAGATGTTCACCAAAACTTAATCGATAGAAGAGTTTTGTGACCTCAATTAATATCTAAAGGTATTTACAAACTATAGGATTGATCATCACACATGTATTAACAAAGAATCATTGGATTCGGGTCTATACACTTATAAAAGATGGTTCAAGCTTTAGCCCAAGAGTGTGGGGTGTTACAGAGTTATTGGTTACCTATTTTGGTTGAGAATATTCATGTATAACATTAGAATTTTCACACCAAACTATATGAACCCCAGATTGGATCTTGTCAATGATCTACTGTTGAAATTCATGCCTTTTTTTATGAAGCTATGTTGGCATGATGATTAAACGATTTTCTTCTTTATCTGAATATATGTTTTACCTCTATTGTTTGCCTTTCATAAACCTCAATATTGTTCCATCATGGATTTATCATCCAAGGAACGTATCATGTCCTAAGTATGATGTTCTTAAGTAGTAGAGTGTGTGTTTCTTTCAGCACCTTAGTCATGTACAAAATTTCTATGCATCTCAAGGCCAGTTGAATAGCCATGGTCTCTCTCATGTATTCGTGTTATATCGATCCTTCAATTAATTATCTTGTTCCTGTATGATATCATCATTCTCATCCTATATGCAAAATTTCCTTGAGCCTCTCCTCCATTAATTTTAACTTTAATTTGATCAATCCCCCCTCAAGGGATATCCATACTACTCTATCCCCCTTTACAGTTGTCTGATGTTTTCCTTGTTGCTTCTACAATTCCCAAAATACAATATTAGGGACAACTTAAAATATGATCTATAATTTCTAATCGTGCCTTTAATATATCTTACAAACATCTGAATCACATTCCTCCCTTACACCTATAAGTGACATAATGAAGTCATCTAGCCTAGTGTTTGCTGGAGTTTCCCACATAATTACTCTAGGAAAACTTGACAAGTAACTAATGCACATCTACTAGTACTCCAGAAAGGGAGTCACTATCCATGTTTTTCATATATGACATGTTTTATCAATGTAGTTCTCCCTCCCACTATTAATAATTTACCTATCAATGAGTTTAATCAATTCTGGACTTCATCAATTATCTCCTTCTAATGCACAAGATTCCTTCTTTCATAGAATGCTAGAAGCTCAAGATAAGTGAAAGGAAAATCCATTCTTGGAATTTTTGTCACAATACATACCATATCAATGATGACTTTTGTTTTTTGATGATGTAAGTATATGGAACTCGTGTTTTTGTTGATCTTCTATCCACTAATTTATTCATACCCTAAAATTATGTTCGACACCAACATCAATGATCTAGTATATCATATGCATAGGCCAAATGATTTTTGTATAGGTTCTATTTTGGGGTTTCATGTGAGCTCCTTGTAGTTCTCTTCATCATATAAGGTATTTAGTGCTCTTGATCCGTTTAGTTGACTTGAAACATCCATGTGGTTGACCTTAATTAGAAGACAATCCCAATTATTGGAGAAGATCATTAAGGCCATGTCAATCAACATTTTTCCAAATTCTGTCATATGCCTTTGTCCTGCCATTGTGAGCACAACATTAGCATGCTTTCTCTAATTCTTTTTTTATGAACTATTCCACCTTTTTTTATATTTATTTATGAAATTTTTTCCTCTAAAATATTACTTCTGTTTTGGAATTCAAGTTTTAATTCTTTGCTTTTTGGGGCATTCGATATTCGAGACTCAATTAGTCGATTAATACATATTCAGATTGCATAAGTCCACTGAAAGGGATAAAGTGGAATTGTCATAAAGTTCTTCATCTCTATGGCTTGAACTCGAGTCTTTTGGTTAATAGTATTGGAAGGCATAGGCTAAAAATTTGGTAGAGAGACGTCTCTCTTCTCTCTACTTTTCTCTTATTTACCCTTTACTGCCATACCCTATCATCTCTCCAATGGCGATTAAACCCACCTACAAAGATATTACCTAAAAATTTATATTTCCATCTAACTATCCAATGAATTCTATTGATTCTAATACTGAATTATCCAAGATGGAGGAAGATTCGATTGATCTCACTAAAGATAAGAAACTCCACATCTATTCACCTTGGCAATTTTTGGTTATCCTAAAGGTTTTCGAAGGTAAACTTGCACACTGTTATCTTAAGACCAAACTTGATGCTCTTTGGAAACTCTCTAAACCATTATGCATAATTGATCTGGGTCATTGTTTTTTCACGGAAAAATTCAATGGAAAAGACAACCACGAAATAGTACTACAACATGTTCCTTGGTTTGTAGCTGGTAACTTCATCTCCGTCAGGAAATGGGAGCCTAACTTCGTCCCTAGCACCACTAAGATTAACTCTACTATGGTCTGGGTGTGGTTGCCACAATTACCAACTGAGTTTTATGATTGATCAATCCCATAGAGAATTAGCCAAAAAATTAGGATCCTTCTCAGGATTGATGCATGCACATCTTCAACTTTACATGGTCGATACGCATGCATTTGTATGAAAATTTAATTAGGGAAACCGATAAGGACCTTCGTCACTATAGGATTCCATAAGCAACAACTCATCAATGAGGGTGAGAAAATTTTGTGCAAATCTTATAGATTTTTGGGACATACGATGAACTTTTGTCCAGAAAATCCACCTCCAAGATTCCCATCTGCTATTTCGGACACCTCGGGGAACACTCCGGCTATGGAGGAGAAGATCGAGTGGAAAATAGTTTCTTTTTTAAAAAGATCTGGTAAGAATTTTGATCTATCCAACCGCCGAACAAGCCTTCAACGTGGTAACAGTGTCCCCCACCCCCACCCCCCCCATTATTCTAGGTAAGTATCATAACTCTACCTCCTTAGCAGTGGTGCCGCCCATGGACGCCGACACAGCTCCCCATCTAGGGCCTTCTAATAATATTGGGCCATGTCGTGTCGCCTCTGCTAATGGGCTACCTTGACCTCATAGGAGCTAGCCCTACTCTCTTCCTAATGTTAAGGCTCCAAGCACTTATCATTCTATTATCTAGATTTTAGGTTCTTCACATTTGGGCATCAACCTTAAGCCCAGTCTTACTTTGGGCCCAACACTCACCCCATCTTACGTCCTTAATAATTCTTGCCCAACAACCCCATCTTGTCCTATCTCACATCTTCAACCTAATAAGCTATATAGTTTATCACCTTCACCTATTATTACTCATTCCCCCTCTATACCTTCTAATAAAGAGAAAGGAAAAGACTTATCCTATGGGATCTACGCTCCTATTCAAATGATTACCTTCCCTCAGCCTCGGAACTCTACCCCCACACAATTAATCTCTTCCCTTTCCAAGAGAGATTTGATGGCCAATAATCATTCCATAGATAAGACATTAATTACCTCTGAGGTGTCCAATGTTGAGGCCCTTCACATCCCCTTATCTACTCTAAATACTCTCGTTGAGGAGAATATCATGCATTCCCCTTCTACTTTACAAAATGAGCAATCCTTCTCCAACTTTGATCACTCTCACTTCAGCACCCCTACCTCTAACCTATATTCATGTCTCATGATTGGATGTCTGTCTAGCGGGCCAGTCATTCCCTCTTCACCTACTCTGAGGGGGATTCAAATTCACTGTGATAATTCAGGACCCTCACTACTTGGCACTCCTAGCTATGGAGAGTCTCAACGAGGGTCTCTAGAACTTTAGACCAAATGTGTGGATGACCAAACTCATGCAAATTTCTACCCATCCTTCCAAGAGTACCTCACTCTAATGTTAATATCAGAGTGGATGAACATCATGAGCTCAAACCTCCCATTCTATCCGCCCTCATACCCCTCTCTCCTAGAAATAGGCCCTCTTTTATGAATCTCAGTGGGGAAGACCCATTATTTCCATCACTACCCCCTTTGAACCTTATCCCCCAAACCTCTATTCTGACCACAGAGGTATTAGAAAGGGAGAAAACCCTATAAGTTCTCAAAGAGAGCAACAGGGAGATGGAAGCCCTATTAGCTCAGTTGAGAATACCTAGGATGGATGTTCTTTTGGGTGGATTTGCAAACTTTCTATTCAAAATAAAGTCAAATTCTTTCTCTAGTCTCTTCACTATAACAGCCTTTCCACTAACTCCACCCTTTCTCATAAGGGTCTCTAATCCCTATTGTCATCACTGTCCTCTTCTGTATGAGGACATCCCCTATCTATTCTTCTCTTGCCCTCATGACAACTCTCTATGGATAGACCTCTTCCATCTTTATTAAGGGTCCTTTTCTATTAATTCCTTAAATTTTCACCCTTCCACGTGGAATACAACCTGGCTTCTGTTACAAAACTCCAACTTTGATAACCTTGTAAGTTGGTCATCACTGCTACCCTTTTTCCTTTGGTATATTTGGAAGAATATAAATTCTAATTCTTTCAACAATAAATCCACCTATTCTTTCTTTAATCTTGCTTATTCTGAACTTATGAAGTTCTCCCATCTAAATCCTACCCCCACTTCCAGAAGCTACACCATTATTTACATAGGTTGGAACCCTCCCCCCTCCTCCCCCATGCTCATCACTTTAAGCGTAACACTGATAGCTCCAGTTTGGCTAATCCAGGCAAAGGAGGTATTGGTGGTGTCATTCAAAATGCAATGGTAATTAGGTGCTAGGATTCTCTCAAAGTTACCTCCACACTACCAATTAATTCATGGAACTATTAGCTCTTTGGAGGGTCCTTAGATTTGTTATTGATCAAAAATTAACCCCCAATGTCATCAATGTTGATTCTAAGGATATAATAAAAATGTTGTAAGTTAGGAATTCCCTTTTTTAACTCCTACATTCACGATTGCAGGTTGATGCTACAAAAAGTAGGAAGGGCTATGGTCCAGCATAGCTACAGGGAATAGAATAGAGTAGCAGATGCTCTAGCAAAGGAAGGTGCAAAAGGAAGCTTTTTGGACTACTGTAAAGTTTTATTCTCCCCGCCCCCTTTTGCAACCCACACAGTTTGGGATGATATATTAGGAAAACAATTCTCTAGATCAGTTCCTTCTTCTCAGATGCCAGTTGCGCGTCAAACTATGTTTGGTTTGGAGCCGGATTGAGCTCCCTTCCTTTGCTTTAATATAATGCATCTCTGCTTTACCAAAAAAAAAGTATTGGAAAGCAATTCAATGATCCCTCTTGTGAAATGGATTCGACCGATCCCTCCACACCTTTTATAATAAGTGTTTATTTCTTTATTCATTTATGTTTCATCACTTTTATACCAATCCTCTCAGTTTTTCCTTGAATAATTTTAATAGTTTTTCTTAAATAATTGGAAATCTCTTTTATAAAATAAATAGATGCAAACTTACAAGGTATGTAAAGTTAGGTTTTCCTTCTGCCTTCTTTTCTTTGTATTTTTCATATTAAAAACATTCACAGTTTAGGTGTTTTTCTAGGATATTACTGTTATGTTGATGATTTCTTATAAAGGAAAAAATTGTCGTCAAAGAAATAATGTCAACAACATGAACAAAATGTATTGTTAATTACACCCATTCCAATGGACTGCTTCAATGAATAGATATTGTATAACAATATATAGGGATGTATATACAACTCTGATACATAGTTATACATCATTTATGCACGGTTATACACTATTTGTACATCATACATATATAGTAAGTAAATATTTATACAACATCGATACATTACATATACATGCTGCCATTTTAATTGAAGATAATATTGTGGGTTATACATTTTTCTAAAAAGCCCTTCTATTTTTACCTAAGAAGGAATTGGACTCCACAAATCTAGATAGCATGTATAACTCCTTAGTCCAAGAAATTATCTAGTTATTTCTTTGAATAAAGTGTATATAGATTTCAGCCTTACAAAATAAGAAATTATCATTTTCCTAAGTTTTTTTTTAGTTGTTTTTTGAATTTTTAAAAATCAGTATTAAAGTTCTTCTTATTGTTCTCTTTAATCTCATAAATTGAACTTTTAGATTTAGTTAAACTTAAACTAAATACTATTAGTTCAAATGTCTACGGAGTTTAGGCTTTCCTTCTCTTTTGCAGACATAGTTAGCTCCTACATATAGGGTTCATTTGGTAAACCGATGATAACCAATCTGGCTAACTATAGCAAATTAGCAATCATGTCATCTAAGAGATGATAAAGCTCAAATTACACTCTTAAATGGGTGTAAGTGATCGTTGTCAATATAAAACCCAACTAGGTTGGGGTCGAATCCCACAGGGAATAGGGTGTGAACTTTGATTTGTTTACGAAAGATTTTACTGGTAATTTACTGCCGAAACATGGGGGTTTAAGTTCACGGTGTGTTAAATATCACTTTCAATACTTTAGTATTTGTAATCAAGATAAATGGGAAACCAGAGCTATGTTCACCAAGGGTTTTGGGAATTGACAGATACTAGGTAATGCTAGAGATTCTCGAAATGAGTAGAATAGCAGAATATCCCTGACAATTATACTATCTGACTTATCTCTCGACCTCACCAGACAATTAATTATCTAATTCTCTTGAACTTAGATAACTTATCTATTTCCAATAGGATGTTATCTCAGGTAGATTAATCCAGCTACGGCATTAATCATTAAACAGAAGTTGGTAGCTTCCGAGTCCCTGTTGATAATTCACGTTCTCTACTCTATTTCTCCGTTAGAAGCAAATAAAATCTAAGGCATAACCTAATTTTTGAAACCACTAGATTTTAGTTAAAACAATAGAATTTCAAGATGTTTTACTACTCTTTGAATCCGTTAAACACCTAGTATCATATCAAATCCTAATCCATGGATCCCATAACTCCGGCTAATGAAATTAGCCTCTCATGATTTGATGAACGAATAACAAGTTCAATTCATGATTATAATTATAAACTTACGAATGGGTAGAAAAAAACAAGTAGTTCCTCCGATTTAATCCTAAGGTGGAAACCCCAAAAGTAGTTGATACGAAAACATAAAAATAATTTATGAAAGAGAGCAAAAATATGTGTCTCTCCTCTTAGATTTAATGTCTGATAGATGAACTATTCATCCAATCAAAAACCCTAAAAGATACTATTTATACAAAGCCTAATTAAGGAAATAAAATAACAAAATTAATAAAATTGTCTGGAATAGGTGACGCCCAGGCTGATGCCGCGTCAAGAAGTTGATGCCCTATGACGAATGGCATCAGAAAGGCTTCAGTTGCCTTCAGGTTCTGTCTTAGGCTGATAATATGGCTGACGTCGTGTCAGGGATCTAACAGCATATCACCGACGTCGTCAAATATGTTCTTCCCATGTCAACTTTCTGCTTAAGGTTGATACCATTCTTGATACCTTATCACGACTTTGATGCCACATCACCATCGTCGTTAGAACAGATCCTCAAACTGCAACTCCCTGGTTAAGGCTGATGCCAATGTTGATAGGCTATCCCGAGGCTGACGACTTATCACGGAGGTCGTCAGCCATATTTTCTTCTATTTTGCTCAGATTTTCAACTCTTTTGCTCCATTATTGTTTATTCTCATTTCTTCAACCTTTTTCTGCAATATCATGAGCAAACACATCAAAACAATAAGAGTTGTTTCAAAATTCAAAATTATTTTGAGCTAGAAAGCATTAAATGTGTTAGCTTTTGCTCACACAACAACACCCTCAACTTAAAAACGATTGCTTGTCCTTAAGCAACAACTAACTAAGAGAATACAACGAACATTCAGAAGTTAACAACCAATTTAGCTTAAAACTCAGTTTAACATCTCCAAGGTCAACCAACTCAAAACTACTGTGCAATTAATTGAAAAGCAACAATGTAACACAAAGGCTTCTACCCATGGCATCAACTAAGTACCAACAATCATGCATGTATCAATGTACACTACCCAAACAAGTAAGTAACTTATCCAGATACTAGTGTGCCCTCACAACAAAGAATTTCCGCTCTTTTTCTCATATCAAACATCAAAAATATAAACACGGTGATCATTACAAAAACACTCACTCTCAGAATGAAGTTCAAACCAGTGTATGCCAAATATCATATGCTTGCCCTTATCGTCATTACCAAGGTTTCAAGATAGGTACGCTAGGATCACTATAGGTCTTTCTTCGGCTTGTAACGTAGGCTAGGGATGATACGATATTATACGGTATTTAGAGTGACTAACCCCCTTGGCACTACCTTAACTTATCGAGTCCACTTATTAACCTCTTTTTCTCTCTTTTTGTTTTCTTTTCTTTTTCTCTTTTTCTACTTTTTTCACTTTTTCTATTTTCTTGATCACACTTTCAGGATGGGTGCACTTATTTTTATTCAAGCAGAGTTTCTTTTCTTGCCCTTTTTCACCAACACCCAAACTTTTATTCTTTTTCTTTGATTCTTTCTCTTCTACTCTACCCTTCTTCGCACCCAACTTATATCACGCACCCCTATGATAGCCACCCTTAACTTAGGTTGTTTGCCTACATTAAGGTGCATAGTGACCAAGGAGGACCAAGGCTAAAACAGGTTCATTATGATTTAAAAAGGGAAGGTGATAGGTATCATAGAAAGAAAAATGGTCAATTAAGGCTCAAACCAGGATCAAGGGATATCATGCATTAGAGGGAGGTTATTTAGGCTAATAATGACTTACATTCAAAAATGGCCTATGATCCTTTCCTAGCCCCTATCTTTCAACCATGGTAAGACGAACCGGGTAAGTTTTAGATTTGACACTACAAAGAGAACTCGGTATAGTCTCTCACACACATAGAACACAAGCAATATCACTGGCTACTACCTATCTGGTTTATGCAATTGTTTAGCAGTGATGATCAGGTAATTAAAGTAATGCCATGACGAGATACACACTGGTCACACTAAGGTGCAATTCATACAGTCATGCAAAACAAACCTTCGGAGAGGTATTCAAAATCACAAAATAAGTTAACTGCCTACAGAACTTGTACTACTCCTAGTTATTTACAGAATATACAACAAAAACATGCTACCCTACATCCTCAACTTAAAATCAAAACAAACTGAAACTAAGGGTTACGGCATACCTAGAGTCAATCAAGTCTCAAATCATGGTTCCTCGGCCCAGCAGCAGTGTTATCCTCATCAGGAGCTTTTCTTTGCTCCAGTTCAGCTGTTCTACTAGATGAGGCTCCTATAACCCTCGCTCGCAGTGCTTCTTCCCATTTCTAGTTGGCCTCTTGGGATACTTGTGTTGCCCTTTTTAGATCCATTTTCTCCTATTCTGTTAACTCATCATCTGCCTGCAGTGTCTTCTCTGCCTTCTTCTTCTTTACCTTTTTCTCGGCCTTGCTCTCATTCTCATCATCTTCTTGTCTCTTTCTCTTACCTTTTTCAGCTTTTTTGTCTTACTTATTTTTCTTTTTCACTGGCTCCGCAGTGAGATCAAGGATTAGAGGTTCATCCTCAGATTCCTCAGTTGTCTGCCCTGTAGGCATCATAAACTGGTGTTTTTGTACTACCACCATCTCAACTTTTACCTTTTCTAGGGCCACTCTAAATTCAGCAAGATCTGCTCCAGTCAGCTCATGTGCCCTTGCATCAAACGATTCTACAGATCTGTAACTCGTGCAGGCAAAGTAGTAAAGGGCTCAAGAGCAGCCCTAATTCTTTTATCTATAGCAGCAGCAAACTGCTCAGGAAAGGTTCGTAGCTGTGTCTCACACCATCTGGCCTGTTTGGCCACTTTTCTAATATCAATAGGCTGGAATGCAGCTTTTGCTGGTGCTGTAGGAACTGATAGACCTGGATTATCATCAGGAACTGAGCCTACCTGAGCATCCTCAGAACCTTGCACCTCAACTTCAGGTACTAAACTAGGGCTTGCAACTAATGGGTTCACCTCAACCCTCACCCTTCTATCAAGTGTCAACCTTGGCTGATTTTTCTCATAGCGAATAGGGTTATGGGTCTTGGTGGCATACAAAGTCTCATCAATCCCAGCAATATATGGTACCCCTGCTTCTGTGCATAGCCCAGTAATCAGACAAGGGAATGGATAAGCTGTGTCAAACCTCGTTACCCGAATCTTGATCTCTTCAGTAATAATCTCCCCAAAATTCATCTTAAGGTTAGCCACAAGACATGCGATCAATATTGCTCGATCATCACCTAAAATATTATCTTCGTCGATTGGTATCAAATGAGTGTGCACAACACCCCACCAGAATTTTGCCTCTTGAGTCAAAAAAGCCTTGTAAATATGCTTACTGGGTCGGGTCAGCCATAAAGGGTCTCCCTCAGCTATAAGTGTAGCTAACCAAGGATGTTGGTCATCCTTACTCTTCAGACAATAGTAGAATACAGGATTTGTGACCTGAGGATTGAAGTTGGGTCCATGTAGAAACCTATTGATAGTCGTAACAGAAATATCTATATTCACCCCCACGAACTTGAACTCTAGTCAGAAAAGGCTAGTCTGCTGTGGTCTCTCCACTCTTACACATGCTCTCTAATCTAGCCTGGTAATTCGCATAGAACTCTCGGACTACTGTAAGGAAAAATGGTTTACCTCCCTTAACAGTCCATCCCAGCCATAATCTCTGAATTTCTTCTCAACTGCAGGATACCCAGGCAATCCTGTGATGATGACTCTCTTCTTTGGAAATACCGGTCGTCTGATAAATCTTCTTTTTGTTCTAATCAACCCTTTGAGGAAGATGTCTTCTGCTTCTGGGACCTTCCATCTAGCACTCTCTTAAACCTCCAGATTCTTGCATTTTATCAAAGTTCCCCTAACTGGGGGTTCCTTCTCAGCTTGATTTTCAGTCGCGGGAGTTTCAGATGATGTTTTCTCAGAATTAGCCTTCTCAGACTTAGGGTGTTCAGACTCAATTTTCTTAGAACCTTCTTGCTCAGAAGATTCACTCTCAACTGGGGTGGTAGTCTCATTATCATCACTATCCTCCACCGCAATGGGCTTAGGTAGAGGAGGTGCCTCTAGACTAGGTTTATTTCTCCTCCACCTGAGCAGTGGTTCTTCATCTTCATAGTCAGAGTCTTCATCAACAAACCTTCAAACCACTTTAGGCTTGGTAGCTTTCTTTAGAGTGTTAGGATTCTTGCTTTTAGGTGCCATTAAAATGTTCCTGGACCATAAGACAAACACAAGTTGATGATCAAGGTATAACAGTCAAAACATGCTATTCAAGTTCACTTAGCATCGTCATCTAACTTGTGAAGACGTAGCTGATAAGGCATCACATTTGTGATAACCTATCAGCTATGCCGTCAGCCTTAAATAGAACTACCAGGCATCACAATTATGATAGCCTATCAGGTAGGTCGTCAGCCTTAAACAGTGCATGCTCTCTTTTTCAAAGTTATTGATGATGTAGCTGATAAAGCGTCACACTTGTGATAGCCTATCAGCAATGTCGTCAGCTCAGAATTTTTCTCCCATTCATTTTGTATTCATTATTTTTGGACCAAATTCTTCATATAATCACATGGTATTTTTATTTTTGTACTTAGAATTTTCAAATTTTTGCAATTTAGGCACAACTTAACCCTAATTTTTGATTTCCATGCTATTACAACTTAAACTCAAGTTTCTTCCTTTAGAGCATCATGTTTTCAACAAATTTACCACTTCAATAATAGGAGAACAAAGTTATGAGCATACCTGATGAGTTGACTCCACTTAATTACGCGAGAGAGAAGAAAAGATGAGAGATAGACTCTGATTTTCCTTACAATCTCACAACTATCAGGAAGGATTTTTCCTTGTATACTTGGGAGTGTTTTAAAAGGAAGAAAATATCCTACTAAGGAAATAAAATAATACTTAAAGAAGGAAATAAAATAAAGCGGGAACCTGAAGGGTTTTACATGTGGGTCGGGTCGGATTTAGATCGAATTGGGCCCAGATTTTGTCAAAATAACACAATAGTTGATGCCAACTCATGATAAGCCATCAGAAATGTGATAGTTTATCACAGAGGTCATCAGCCTTAATAGAGAAGGTCTCACCCTCTGATCTTTCTGACGACGTTGGCGATAAGCCATCACAGTTGTGATAGCCTATCACGAATGTCGTCAAGAATACTTGACTTGCATGCTTTAATTTTTACCTTGACCTTTTTGTACCCCTTCAGCTCCTTCCTATTACTACCTAATTGGATAAAAACAAAATGCATGAAAATAAATTTTTGGGTTGCCTCCCAATAGCGCCTGATTTAGTGTTGCGGTACGACTTAGTTATCTTGACTACTCAGACTTTGTCAAGATGTCGTATCACTACCTCATTACCATATTCCTGGAATATATCCACAATCGAGAATATGTTCATCTCTTCCAACTGCTTCAGAAGAGGTTGTATTTTAAATCTGGCCTCCTTTTTCCCATATCTGAACTTGAGCTCATTGAGCTCCATACCAACCAATACTCTCCCCATGGCTAATAATGGTCTACCCAAGATTATGGGTACCTTAAAATCAACATCACAATCCAGTATCACAAAGTCTTCAGGTAGAATAAAATCATCCACCTTTATCGGCACATCCTGCAATATACCAACCGATCGCTTAATCGATCTATCTACCATAACAAGATGCATCGCTGTGGGGGTAGGCTCCTCCAATCCAAGCTTCTTGTATATATCAAGCGGCATCAGATTTATACTTGCTCCTAAGGCACATAAACCTTTGGTAAACTTTATGGACCCAACTGTGCATGGTATGGTAAATGCTCCAGGATCAGGCTTTTTCTGTACTAAAGATTGTAAAGACACAGCACCACAGTGATGGATGTTGTCCACTAGCTCACAATATACCTTCCGATTCTTTGTTAGTAATTTCTTCATAAATTTAGCATAGTTTGGCATTTTCTCAAGTGCCTCTATCAATGGCACATTCACAGTCAGTTGTTTCATTATTTCCATGAACTTGATAAATTTCTCGTTATCTTCTTTCTTTTTCAACCTCTGAGGAAATGGAGGTGGTGGTCTTGGAATTTGTTTCAATACCACTTCCTCTTTCTTGTCATCTTCTTTCTCTGACATCTCAACAAAGCCATCCAGTTTCTCAGACTCTACTGGATTGCTTTATTCCGATTTATCAACACTTACCTCTTTCTCCACAGCTTTGCCTATAAAAGGGCTAGATAATATCTTACCACTACGAGTGGTAATCACCATATAAGAGTCATCAGTCCGCGGGTTCTGAACCATATCACTAGGTAAAGTTCCAGCTTTTCTCTGATTCAGAGTAGCCGAAAGTTGGCTCATCTGCTGCTCCAACTGCTTAATAGAAGCTGAGTGTGAGCTAACCAACTAACTGAGGGTAGAAAACTCACTTTTTATATTAGTTACCCCCGAGTTGGTTGCCTCTACTCCCTTCAATAGCTTTTCCATTATGTCCTTCATAGACATCTTGCCAGAACTCATTGTTGCAGCATCCCGACTTCCAGAAGTAATATACAAACCACTCCTGTCATTATTTTTTCTCCAATGTCCCTTCTCTCTATCTTTATAATCAGGCTTGTCATAGAAAGCCCGACCTTGGTTCCCTTGGCTATTGCCTCAAAAACCTCCCTGATTACTCACATAGTTTTCCTCAGCATCAGCACCTGCATATATAGTACCTTGAGAGTCCACATCCTTGACCATTTTAGTCTTGTCGGATAGTAAGTGCTTAGCCAGTAAGTCCATCTGAGACTTCAAATGGGCCATTCCTGATCTCGCTCCTTATCCCTTCTATGCTGCTCTACAGTAATACCACCAGTAACAGTAGGGCTATCCACTATAGAATCCCTAGTGTGCCAAGCCCGACTCTTCTTGGTCATTCTATTCAACATATCAGAAGCATCTAGAAAAGAGAGGTCAATGAACGAACCACCTGCAGTGTTGTCGACAATTGGCTTTGTCATAGAGTTGAAAGCTCTGTACAAAGTCTCCATCAAGTGCAAGTCTGTCATATTATGGTTCAGACATTGTGTAAGTTTCTTCTTAAACTTTTCCCAAGTCTCATGCAGTGCTTCAGTTGAAAGTTGTCTGAAGTTGCTAATCTCGTCCCTCAACTCTACCCTTCTGGAGGGTGGAAAAAATCGTTCTAGGAACGCATCTTTCAACTGTCTCCAGTTAGTTATAGAGTCAGGCTTTAACTCATTTAACCACATTGTTGCCTCTCCAGACAGAGACAAGGGAAATAACCTCAACCTGATTGCATTTGAGCTCACTCCTGGATTGTCAAAGGATTTGCAGATGGTGATGAAGTTCACCAAATGCATGTTTGGATCATCACAAGGCAAGCCTCCAAATAACCCTTTCAGCTTCAGGAGTTTGATCATGGTACTTGTTATGACGAACTTTGCACCTGGTGCCAACAGTGGCAGAATGATAGCACCCGTTGCACCAGCTTCATCCATTCCTTCATCATCTTTATGAGCCTTATATTGCGTAGGTTGTTGATCATACCTTCCTCGGACTGGATGATTTCTGTTGACGTTTTGCTGCACTGGTACAGCAACTTGCTCAGCTCTCCTTGAGTTTTGAGGATTCAGCGATTCCTCATCACCTAAGTCTTCATCATCAGGGTTTTGGTGACGTGCTTGTTGACCCAAATTTTGGACATTCACCTGAGCCCTGGCTAAAGCAGCTAGTCTTTCTGCTTTCTGTTGTTCAGCCATTCTCCTAATTAGTTGAGGTTCTGGATTGATTGGTAATAGAGGTTCTCTAGAAATTATCGTGCTTGGCATAAACAACACAGTACCTACAATAAACAAAAACAACAAATAAACATAAATCACGGAAACTTAACTATCAGTAAATTTTCACACACAAAATTTTCAGTCTACAACCGTATTCCCCAGCAACGGTGCCATTTTTGATAATGCTCAAATTATACTCTTGAATGGGTGTAAGTGATCGTTGTCAATATAAAACCCAACTAGGTTAGGGTCGAATCCCACAAGGAATAGGTTGTGAACTTTGATTTGTTTACGAAATATTTTACTGGTAATTTACTGCCGAAACATGGGGGTTTAAGTTCACGGTGTGTTAAATATCACTTTCAGTACTTCAGCATTTGTAATCACGATAAATGGGAAACCAGAGCTATGTTCACCAAGGGTTTTGAGAATTGACAGATACTAGGTAATGCTAGAGATTCTTGGAATGAGTAGAACAGCAGAATATCCCTGACAATTATACTATCTGACTTATCTCTCGACCTCACCAGAAAATTAATTATCTAATTCTCTTGAACTTAGATAACTTATCTATTTCCAATAGGATGTTATCTCAGGTAGATTAATCCAGCTACGGCATTAATCATTAAATAGAAGTTGGTAGCTTCCAAGTGTCTGTTGATAATTCACGTTCTCTACTCTATTTCTCCGTTAGAAGCAAATAAAACCTAAGGCATAACCTAATGTTTGCAACCACTAGATTTTAGTTAAAACCATAGAATTTCAAGATGTTTTACTACTCTTTGAATCCGTTAAACACCTAGTATCATATCAAACCCTAATCCATGGATTCTATAACTCCGGCTAATGAAATTAGCCACTCATGATTTGATGAACGAAATAACAAGTTCAATACATGATTATAATGACAAACTTACGAATGGGTAGAAAACAACAAGTAGTTCCTTCGATTTAATCCCAAGGTAGAAATCCCAAAAATAGTTGATACGAAAACACAAGAATAATTTATGAAAGAGAGCAAAAATATGTGTCTCTACTCTTAGAGTTAATGTCTGATAGATGAATTATTCATCCAATCAAAAACCCTAAAAGATGTTATTTATACTAAAGCCTAATTAAGGAAATAAAATAACAAAATTAATAAAATTGGTCGGAATAGGTGACACCCAGGCTAACGCATCAAAAAGTTGACGCCCTATCATGGATAGTGTCAGAGAGGTTTTAGTTGCCTTCAGGTTTTGTCTTTGGCTGACGCCGCGTTAAGGATCTGACGGCGCATCACCGATGTTGTTAGATATCTTCTTCCCATGCTAACTTTCTGCTTAAGGCTGACGCCATTCTTGACACCTTATCACGACTTTGATCCGATGTCATCAGAATAGCTCCTCAAAATGCAACTCCCTGGTTAAGGCTGACGCCAATGCTGATAGTCTATCACAAGGCTGACGACTTATCACGAAGGTCGTCAGCCATGTTTTCTTCTATTTTGCTCAGATTTTCAACTCTTTTGCTCCATTATTGTTTATTCTCATTTCTTCAGCCTTTTTCTGCAATATCATGAGCAAACACATCAAAACAACAAGAGTTGCTTCAGAATTCACAATTATTTTGAGCTTAAAACATTAAAGGTGTTAGCTTTTGCTCACACATCAAGAGACTAATAAGTGAGTGAAATAACATGAATATAAGAGGATTAATGAATAGGGATTTATGAGATATATGATGGTTAGATGTTGTACAATGACAAGTTCAACATAAAAAAACAATGATAAGTTCCCAATAACCCATCAAATAAAGAAAGCAGGAGGAGATAGTGTATATATGAAGCAACTCATATTACTTTCATATATAATGATTAGTTTAACATACAAAAAAATAATGATAAGTTTGGCATCGAAGAAAGAAAGTCGATGGATGTGTACATACGAAGTAAGAATAGTTAAGTTGCAACATCTCAGAAAAAGAAGAAAGTTACCGAAATTTAATAAAAGTGGAAGAGATAAGGCACAAGTAACCCCTAAAATATACCTGAAAGCCCATCAGTGATATGCCTAAATGTTACGTTGAGTCATTGGGATTTTGAGTATAGTTTGAAGTACTTGTGCCTTATTCCCAAAATGAAATAAAGTAATTCGACTTGAAAACTTTTTTTCTTGCATGTATGAGTCAAGTAAATTACATTAAATTTGACCATTAAGGTTGCCTTGTCCTCTGCTCCTTCTATTTGCATTAGTGTTATCCTCAGGAGCAGCCTACCAAACTGACTATGCCACACCAATGATGGTGGTGGTAAAGAGGACGGATGTACACTGAGGGACTAATAGTACTGAATACCAGTTGTATTAGATATCACCATGCCTGGGGCATCTTCCTCGCGAACAACATCAAAAAAGAAAGCTAAAAGTTTCAGCCTGCCTAATTGCGTGTTGATGTTATTTTTCTACAAATTCTGGCACTTGCTTTCCTTGGTGTTAAACCAGTAATGAAGAGTGAGTTCCATATTGAAGAGAGAATATGCTTCGGTGAACAACATTGGTGCTTCAGCAGAGATCATGTGTGTTAGAGTACGTGCCCTACTGATTATCTTATTTTAGCCTAACAGTTGCCTGTTAATGGAATCGGTTAACTAATATGTTCCTATCTCGCTAAAACAGTAAGTAAATCACACAGTGATGTTTACGTGAAAAACACCCAATTCAAAGAGGTATCAAAAATCATGACCTTTACCTCTACAGGATTTAACCCCAACTCCACTAAAATAACTATGCCTCAACAATCAAAAAATTACAAGACTCCTGTAAACTAGGAATTAAACTCTAATTCCTATTTCTACAAAACATAAAACTTTCCCAAGGTAAGTGTTCCCAAGTATTCTAGTTCCCCAACTTGAAGACAATAATCTTACCTTAGTTTATACTCCACTTAGACAAGAATTGAACTCACAATACAACTTAAAACCAATCCTAATACATAAAGTTTAAGTCTCCTTAACTCTAAGTATTTGGAAAAGGTTCAAAGATGATATCTTCAAGATGGTGGAATGCCCAAATAATTTTTTAATATGTTACTTTCTTTGTAAGTGTATGAGTGAAAAAATGAGTCACTCCATCAATATAAAAAAAACTTTACATAGAGTATTTTGATGTCATCAGTCTTCTATCTTCCTTTGGACTCTACAACTC
Source organism: Capsicum annuum (assembly GCF_002878395.1). Classification (NCBI taxonomy): domain Eukaryota; kingdom Viridiplantae; phylum Streptophyta; class Magnoliopsida; order Solanales; family Solanaceae; genus Capsicum; species Capsicum annuum. The sequence continues at coordinate 194,589,962 of NC_061115.1, forward strand.
AGTAGAGTTTGTTATTTATCCAAAGTCCTTTTTCAACCCAATCTCCTTAACTGAGTGAAAATCTTTCTTCAGCTTAACTTTCAGTGTTTTAATCAATCACTACTTCTTTTTGCACACATGATCAATCAATTCAATTTTATCAAGAAATCTTATCCACTCCTGACTTTAAGCAAACTTGTCTGTATCCCCTAGTGAAAGATGAACCCTGTCTTCATGTGATTGGACCAACTTGAGTAACATGTTTTATTTATATGTCAATCATCAAACATCATTGATCTAACAAATTATCCCTTTTTGATGATGACAAACCTGCTGCCTTGATGCATCCATTATATTCCCGTGAAACACTTAGTCAAGAGAAGGCACTAAAATGAAATAGATTAGTCTTTAGGTTATAAATATTTGCACAACTTATCTTCCATATTTTGAAATCATCAAATATCTAGTTCAAGATAAGCCAAGACCAAAAAATAGGCATTTAATAATCCATAGCCACTGGGGCTATCACTAAAACAAGCAAAATATGAAAGAAAAGACAAATAATGCATAAAAGTGTACAAGGATTGAGGTTAACGAGCAAAAGAATCCATTTCATGAAAACACCAACACATGATAACATGTAATCAATTAAAAAAAAAAACAAGATAAATAATTAAAAAAATCCTAGGGCTCTAAGAGTTGGTGAAGGAGGAATGAACAAGAGGAATCAACTAGTTTAGCCTGTGAACAGTTTCAACATTTTGAGCGCATTAACGAGCAAGGTCATCCTGCAGAGAAATGATTTTGGCAAGAAGCATTATTCTTTCAACCTCATGATCATCCTAAGCTATTACTAGAGTAGAATTCTTCTTACCAAAAACATTTTGGAGAGTCGCAATTCGAACAAGGAGCTCTATTTTTTCAGTTTATGAAAAGCTCGAGCAAGTTTCAATTCAGATTGAGCAATCTCTAAATCAGTAGGCTGGGCATTTTTAGATGTTTCACGTTATAGGTCTTCTTACAGTTCTGATTCATCAAGTATATCTCTCAACCTTTGTATATGATTAACAGGTTTCCTCATTGAACCACGCAGTGACATATAATTCTCTTAATGATTGAAGGTATCAGGAGTTTCATCAATCTTAAAGTTTGTATCTTGATCAGTAAGGACATCCTGAGATTTCTCAAAATTGGAGAAATCAGAAAGAACAAGTTTTGCAACTTGTTTCTTGAAAGGAGAGAAAAATTTTGACTGAGCAGATTCTAGAGAAGATTTAAAAAGAGAATATTCCACCAATTTTCCCATTCTTATAGAACAACGCGACACATCTGAAGAAAAAGAGGTAGGGGTAGGAATAAGTGTTGGAACACGCCTCTTTTTGCTGACATGAAGAAGATTAGTAGATAATATAGAGGATGGGTTTTGAAAGTTAGTGTAGACAAAAAAATCCGAAAACTTGCCAGGGATTATTGGAGGAATGTGACTGGCGGTGTTGAAAGAAGCATGCGGCCCCGATTGGATGAGGTGTGATTAACTATGTGGTTTGGAATCAATTGTATCAAAATAAGATGAAGAGAGTCATGGAGAAAGAGGGAGAAACACACTCTTCGATTAGTATAAGTGTTGACTTTTGGGTGAAGGCAATTTGTGATATAAAGATGTGACGATGGAATTGTGGTTGAAGTAGAGGTCTAATGGAAGTGTATTTGCAATTTTTTGAAAAACATGGACTCTTGGTACTTGAATGTTACAGACTTGAAAAGTTTAGGCATCAAATAAGATTAGGTATTGCATCAAGCTGATTTTAGAAAAGATTAATGAAGATCATACCTGGTGGGTCTCAAAACACAGCTAAAATCACTTGTATGAACCGGTATCTCTGCCTAATTAAATACACAATTTATACATATCATTCAAAATTTTAGAATTAGGAAACACAACTTATGTGCAAGACTGAATTACTCAACATTTTAGTTAGGACATAAACATGAACTGAAATTTCTAGTCAATTATTGAGGAGAGTTTTTGCAATCTTAATCATACCTAATTCTTATTTGTTCTTTTCAAAGTGCTCTCTACTCAATGACTTAGTGAAACTATCAGCTATTTGGTCTTCATTAGAACAAAAAATGATGGATATAAGACCTTTTTCATTATTATCTCTAAGAAAATAGTGTCTAATATCTATATGTTTAGTTCTTTTATGTTGCACAGGATTCTTTGCAATATTGATGGCACTTGTATTATCATAAAAGATAGAAACACAGCCTACATCCATAAATCCATGAGTTGATGCTTAATCCACAACAATTAAGCACAACATGAATCAGCAGCAACATACTCAGCCTTAGTAGTGGACAAGGCTACTGAGTTTTTTTTCTTAGTGGACCAAGTAATTTGACATGATCCAAGAAAGTGTTCCATACCTGTAGTTCTTTTCCTGTTCACTAGATAACCTGCATATTCAGCATCAGAGTAACCTACCAACTTAAAATTACTCCCTTTAGGCTACCACAAACCAAGATCAGTGGTTCCCTTGAGATATCTAAAGATCTTCTTCACAGCTTTTAGATGAGACTCCTTGAGATTTGCTTGAAACCTTACATATAATCCTACACTAAACACAATATAAAGTCTACTTGCTGTGAGATATAGAAGTGACCTAATCATCCCTCTAAATAACTTTCGATCCACAGATGGACCTATTTTATCCATATCCAGCTTAGTAGTAGTGGCAATTGTAGTGTTGATTTCCATGGGTTTTTCCATGGAGAATTTCTTGAGAAGTTATCTCATATACTTTTATTGATGAATCAAGGTTATAGAAGGTGATTGTTGGATTTACAAGCCTGAGAAAAAAGTTATCTCTCCTATCATACTTATCTCAAATTTACAACTCATAAGTTTGGCAAAGTCATGAGTCATGTTGATGTTTGTGGAGCCAAATATAATGTCATCAACATATACCTACACTATCAATAAATCTTTCCCATTATCTTTTACAAATAGAGTGTTATTAATTTTACCTCTAGTATGTCCATGCTCCAAAAAAATTTTGACAACCTCTCATACCAAGATCTTGGAGCTTGTTTTAGTTCATACAAAGCCTTATCAAGCTTGCACACATAGTTAGAAAATTCCTCACTTTCAAATCCGGGAGGTTGTTTCTCATAAACTTCCTCTTTAAGAATAAAATTCAAGAATGCAATCTTGACATCCATTTGGTAAAGTATGAATTCTTTGTGAGTAGCAAAGGCCATAAGAAGTCTGATAGCCTCAATTCTTGCAAAAGTATCATCAAAATCTATGCCTTCTTCCTAATTTTATCCTTGGACCACCAATCTGTCCTTGTTATTTATAATTTCTCCATGTTCATCAACTTTGTTTCTGTACACCCATTTAGTTTCAATCATAGTTCTGTCTTTTGGAGATGGAACTAAGTGTCAAACCTTGTTTCTTTCAAACTAATTAAGCTTTTCTTGCATGGATATGATCCAATAAGCATCAAGAAGTTCTTCATATACCTTCTTTAGTTCAACCACATACAAGAAGGCTTTGAAAGCACACAGGCTCCTCTGTCCTGATCTTGTGGTAATTCCTGAGGTGAGATCAGTGAGAATATTTTTTATAGGATGAGTTCCTTAATACTTGTATACTTTTGGTATTAATCCTTGAGAGATACTAGGATAAACATAACTAGTTTTAGCAGGAATAGATGGTGGTTCAGTTCCCCCTGTCAAAATGCCTCCAGATTCAGTTCCTTTATTGAGGTGTTTCCAGATTTGGTTTCTCCAATTGATGGACTAGGTTGTGAAACCTATTCCATTGATTGTTCTTTAGAGTCACTTTCTTCATGCATGTTGGTCTCAACATAAGATTCATCAAATACTACATGCATATTTTCTTCAACATAGTTTGTTTTATTTAAGACCCTATTTATGATGTGAATATCCTAGGAAGATTCCCTCATCACTTTTAGCATCAAATTTTACTAAATTCTCTTTTCCATTATTATAAATAAAACACTTGGAACCAAAGTTTCTAAAGTTAGAGATATTATTTTTTCTTCTTTTTAGAAATTCATAGAGAGTCTTCTCAAAATAGGCATGATCATGCATCTATTTATAATGTATGCAGCAGTACTGACTGTTTCATCCCAAAGATTTTTTGTAAGATTTCCTGCAAGCATCATTGTTCTGGCCATATCTTCCAGTGTCCTATTTTTCTTTTATTCTATTTCATTTTGCGGAGGTGTTCTGGGGGTAAAGAAATTGTGATCTACACCATTTGTGGAACAAAATTCTAAAACTTTGCATTTTCAAATTCTATATCATAGTCAAAACTCATGGAAATTAGGGAAGTTACTAGCTTCTTTTCTATTTTCTTAATGAATATGGAAAAGACATTAAAGCATTTTCTTTAGAAGCTAAAAAGAATGTCCAGTTAAACTTGGAATAATCATCAATAATCACAAAGACATACCTTTTTCCACCTCTACTTTGAAGTCTTATTGGTCTACAAAGATCCATATGGATCAGGTCAAGGAACCTGACTACTTTCATAGTTCTTTGATTTGAATGAGGACCTTACCTACCTCCCCTTTACACATGCACTGCAAACTTTCTCATCCTTGAACTTAGTTTTGGCAAAGCCCAGCACCATTTCTTTGGAAGAGAGTTTGTTTAATTATTTCAAACTTTCATGTCTAAGTCTTTTGTGTCACAGGAGGGGATCATTTTTTATTACACTTAAATAAGTCAGCCTTGTAGCTGGCATGTTTATTATATCAGTTTTGTACACATTCTTGTGTCTTCTTACAGTAAGTACAACCTCTTTGGTATATGCCCTTTTGACTTCAACACCTGCATAAGTAAAAATCATTTTATTATCTTTATCACAAAGTTGTGATATGCTAAGCAGATTGTCCTTCAGTTCTTCCACTAGGTATACATCTTCTAGTGCCCTTGATTCTGAGGTCCCAATCTTCCCAACTATTGTAATGGTTCTCTTTTTTCCATCACCAAAGAATACTCCCCGTTCACTTATTTTGGAGACTGAAGGAAATTTTTTTTATCACCAATCATGTGTCTTAAGCAAGCACTATCCAAGTACCAGTTTCTTGCTTTCTTTCACTTTCTCCTTCAAAAAAACTTTAGGGGTTATATTTTGGAACCCAGACAAGATTGGGTCCTTTCTTATGAGAAAAAAAGGTGAATCAGATTTCTTATGGCCCATCGAGGCAACAGGTTGTGTGACTAGTTCTTCTGAACAAGTCTGTTGTTCATTTTATTTGTCTAGATTTTCATGAAGTTAGATTTCATAGCTAGCATTGTACTCCTAAATCTGCTTCTATCAACAATCAGATATTCAGTAGTTGGGTGATCATGGTTACCACATTTATCGCATAAATCCTTAGTAACACTGTGGCTCTTATAAAATCCTAAACTAGCCTTTTCATTGTGATTTCTTTCACCCAATTGATGAACAATTCTTGAAGAATTTGTCTATTTATTAGCCCTTTCAAGATCAAGTTTCAGTTTTGAGATTTTTTGACTTAACCTTTCTACCTTGTCCTTTTCATCTCTGCATTTTTGTTTGGACCTGGTTACTTCAAACTCAATTTTTTTCTTGTTTAACATTTTTCATTTTTTTCCTTTTTTAGAAAGAGTTAGTTTTGAGATTTCAGATTATAGATACAGATTTGAAGAATCAAGTTTACTGACTTATTTCTTGAGAGTGTTATTTTCCTTTTCAATAGTGTTTATGCAAGTTTACATATCAATTAGGTCAAACTTGAGACTTGTAGGATTGTTGAATAACTCATCCCTATCAAAAGTTACTTCTTGGAAGTCATCAATTAAAGCACTCATCAGAGAAACAAGCTTTTATTTAGAGAATAAATAAAACTTGTTTCAAAGTTCAGGAACACTTACCTCAGAGGTACCATCTTCTCCTTCCATTTCTAAATCTCCAATAGCCATGAGAGCAGTGTCATCAATCTCTTCCTCATCAGATTCTTCTGGGTCAAACTCCTTAGTGGCTGCCATAGCATATTCTTAATTTTCCCTTTTCTTAGCTTTTTCTTTCAACTTCTTCTCAGCTCTTTCTTTACTTCATTCAATTTCCTAAACAGGACAATCTCAAATTTAATGATCAGTCTTGCCACACTTATAAAATCTAGTAGGATTATCGTTAGAACTCTTTTTATTACTTGTTCCATCTTTCTTTTTGAAGACTTTGTTGAAGTTTTTCATTATAAATGCCACCTGTTCTTCAGTCAATTCAGCTTTTGCATCACTTTTAGAAGCCTTTAAGGCCAAGGATTTTTCGGAGCTGCCCGCTCCCTTTAGCTTCATCAATCTGCATCTCATAAGTCTTAAGATTTCCTATAAGTTCATCCAAAGTCATTCCAGCAAGATCCTATGCTTCCCTAAGTGAAGTAACCTTAACATCCCATTTGAACTTGGGTAAGACCCTTAACACCTTTTCAAATTGTTCCTTCGTAGTAATAGTTTTCCCCAGGGATGTCAACTCATTGGTTAAGAAAGTGAGTCTTGACACCATCTGATGGGGAGATTCATTCTCTCACATTTTAAAGGCCTCATATTCACTGAATAGTAGAGCAATTCTGATTTTTTTCACTTGAGTGGTACCTTCATATGCATTCACCAAGGCATACTAAATTTTCTTGGGAGTGGTGCTGGTAGATATCCTATTGTATTCAGCAATACCAAATCTATACACTAAGATATTCTTAGCCCTTGCATTTTTCCTTAATGCAACCAGATCATTTTCAGTCAACTCACTTCTCACCTTTTTGACTTATTCTCCATCAACCAGATTTATTAGAATAGTTGGACCATCAGTAATTCATAATCTTTACCTTCGATGAATATTTCTATCCTAGTTTTCCGCCAGCTGAAGTAAGAGCCATCAAAAAAGGGAGGCCTAGTAGTGTATTGGCCTTCATTATGACCAGTAGGAGGTGCGGAATTCATCATAGTGATATTTTCTTAGGTTCTAGCCTTATGTAAGACAAACTCTCTCTGATACCACTTGTTAGAGTACATGCCCCACTGATTACCTTATTTTAGCCTAACAGTTGCTTACTAATTGAACGAGTCAACTAACGTGTTCCTATCTGGCTAAAACAATAAGTAAATTACACAGTGACACTTACGTGAAAATCACCAGGTTCAAAGAGGTATAAAAAATCATGACATGTACCTCTACAGGATTTAATCCCAACTCCACTTAAACAACTAAGCCTCAACAATCAACAAATTACAAGACGCTTGTAAACTAGGAATTAAACTCTAATTTGTATTTCTACTAAAAACAAACCTTCCCCAAGGTAAGTGTTACCAAGTCTTCGAGTTATCCAACTTGAAGATAATAATCCTCAGTTTATACTCCACTTAACTAGAATTGAACTTACAATACAACTCAAAACCAATCCTAATACATAAAGTAAGTCTCCTTAACTCTAAGTATTTGGAGCAGGTTCAATGATGATATCTTCAGGATTGTAAACTTCTTAGATAATTTGTCGATGTGTTTCTTTCGTTGTAAGTACATGAGTGATTAAGTGAGTCACTCCCTCGATATGAAAAAACTCTACAAAGAATCCTTCGATGTCATGAGTCTGTTATCTTTCTTTGGACTCTTCAATTCAACAGAGTTTGTTGTTTATCCAAAGTTCTTTTTTAACCCAATTTCCTTAACTGAGTGAAACTCTTTCTTCATCTTATCTTCCAGTGTTTTACTCAATCACCACTTCTTCTTTCATATATGATCAATCATTACAATTTTATCAAGAGAGTTTATTCGTTCCTGACTTCAAGCAAACCTATTTGTATCCTCTAGTGAGATTTGACCCCTATCTTCATCTGATTGGACTAGCTTGAGTAACATGTTCCATTTATATGTCAATCATCGAAACTTCATTATCTAACAATATGGATACCCTTGTCTTCTTTCATGATCTTCTTTATTTTGGATTGGGGAAGTTTGGTCTTTGGTGCTTTTCCTGTTCTTTCCTTTCGCCTTAGCATTAATATATTACATTGGATGACATCTCCTCTGTTATTTTGACTTTTACAACGCCTGACGTTGAAGGGGAGCCTTGTAGTAATTGATAATTAAAGTTGAAACTTTTGACCAAAATAAGTCATTTTTTAAATCAACTCACCAAAGTAATATATTTTTTTGAAACTTTACAAAATTAGAATAAGCGTTGTTACCAGTAACATATTATGTTTTAAAAAAGTTAACTGCCCAAAAGGAGTTGTGGATGACGTTAGAGTAGGTATCATTACTATCAGTTATATTTTTGACATAAAATATTATTATGAGTAACGAGAATCTGCAACTCTGCCACATCAGAATTTTTGTACAAATTTGATGTTAATTCGTTATCATGAATTATGTTTTGGCTTTAAAATGTTACTTCGAGTAATGTTACTATCAAATCAACTCAAAACACTGTCACTTCAAAGTTTTTGAGTGAAATTTGACATTAAAGTCATTATAAATAGTCACTTTTTAAGATAAAAATATTATTATGCATAATGATTTTGCTTATAAGTAACTTAGAATTTATAATAATTTTTTTATCATAAGAAATTGGTTTAGAATGTATACAAGTATTGCAACACTTTTTGTCATTGGTTTAGAAGTCAATAGTACATTTCTAGCGGGAATTCAAAGGTTCTTTTTTTTTTTTTATTTAATGTTCGGTACCTGCTTGGGCTCGATTAATTCGGAGAAAGTCTCACTTTTGGAGATAAACGCACCCAACCCAAGACATAAAAAACTTTAAAAAGTATGATGAATTCAAGAAAGGTTTCAGTAAGATAAAATACAATACCATTCCATTCAAGTGCCTCAACTTAGTAAACTTACACAAGTAAAACTTAAAAGACAAAACAAAATACTAGTTTAATGACTTCACAAATAAGGAGTATAAAGATCGATCTACGTCACAGCAATAAGGTAAAAGAAATGATGAATTTAACAAACACAAAACTCGTGAATTTATACGAAAAACACACACAAAATAAATTAAATTGATTGATTTTGAATCAACTCATTACTAATTCCCTTTTAGATAGACTGTATAATAGGTCTGAATTCCTTCTAGGAATGTACTAGTGACTCCCAAACTAATGACAAAAAGTTTTGCAATACTTGTATACATTCCAAATAAATTTCTTATGATCCAAAAATTATTATACATTCTAATTTATTTATAGCAGAATCGTTAATTATAGTAATATTTTCATCTTAAAAAGTGACAGTTGCTAACGATTTTAATGTCAAATTTTGTTCAAAAATTTTAACGTGATAGAGTTTTGAGTTGATTTGATAGTATCATTACTCGGAGTAACATTTTAAAGCTAAAACGTGATTCATAATAATGAATTTAATGTTAGATTTGTATAAAAAAATTGATGTGGCAGAGTGACAGAGTTTTGTTACTCGTAGTAACGTTTTATGTCAAAAATATTACTGACAGTAACTATTCCTACTCTAACGTCATCCACAACTCCTTTTGGTCCGTTAACTTTTTTAAAACATAATATGTTACCGGCAACAACGTTTATACTAGTTCTGTAAAGTTTCAAATAAACATATTACTTTGGTGAAGTGATTTAAAAAATGACTTATTTTGGTCAGAACTCTTAAAATTGCATCCATATTAATAATGTTAAGTTCCGATGAATGATCATGAGCTTGATTTGATTGCAGAAAAAAATCCCTTTTCAAATACTCAAAAGGAAAAAGCATCCCACAAGATTTGATGAATAATCATGAGCTTGATTTTATTGCAGGAATTTAGGAAAAAGAATATTCAAAAGAATCCTTTTTCAAATACTTAGAGAGAAAGAAGCATCTCACAAAATTTACAAAAGGAAAGGAAGATTGTTGGAAGACTAATGCATTAATTAAGGTGCATAGATCATGAGGGTTTTGCATATTTTATAGTCATATATAAATTTTTTCTTTTAATCTTTAATTATTCTTGAAAATTGAATATTCATTATTCCTTTTCTCAAGAAGAAAAATCTTTTGGGTTGTCTTGTGTGACTGTCTTTCGTCCCAACCATTACTATATATGCATTGGAAGATCAAAGGAAGAGATATACACTTGTCTCAACCTTCTGTAGTTCTTTGCTCTACTTTAGTCAAGCATTATTTTCTCTTAAAGATTAACAATGTACTTAAAAAGAGAGGAGAGAAACACATAGTTTGTAAGGAATTGTATCAAACTGTGAAAGAAAAGCAGAGAGTGTGAATTAAAGCCAAAAAGCTTGACTCAATCTTATACTTTGATATTATTCACAAATAACTAGTAGAATCTCTTGCAATCCATAGGGATTAGAGTAAGACTTATTAGAGGTTCCAACCTATATAAAATATTTGGTTTATTTATCTTCAACATTTTATTTTTTGAAGTCTTCATTACTACAATCAATAGTCAATTTTCTGTTAAAGGAAGTCGACTATCTCATCGACAAAGGAGAAATTCACAACCCCTCCCCCCCACCTACTACTTTCACATATGACCTGGAGGTCATAGGTTCAAGTAGTGAAAAAAATATCTTGTAGTAATGTAGTAATCAACACTTGATCCTGTATTCTCTCGATAAGTACTATAGGCCAAGTGAGGAGTTTACGCTCCATGATTTGACATCCTCTGTATTTGAAGAGATCATGTTAGCCGGGAGCCACAAGCAGTGAATATTGAAGAAGATCTTGCTCGTCCTAACTTTTACGTGCATCGATCCACATATTTTACATGTTGAGTTCTTTGTTGATTTAGTCCATCTAGGAATGAAACTTGTACCAATATAGAGAATCTTTATGTTTTGTGGTAATATAACTCAAATATATCATATTTTTTTGTCCCACGTTGTGGAACTATACTAGGTGTGTTGTTGTTGGGTAATATTTGCTTGTGGTATCTCATGTATGCACTTGTCTCACTGTTAATTTGCACTACAATGTGTTGGTTATATATTTGAGAGACACTACTATCTCTCCCTCATTTCTGCACTTGAGGCTACACTTGGTTATATAATTCCTTTAAATTATTATGTCTTTATTAAAGCATAATATTTAATTACTATTGATTAGAATATAATTTCGACTACATTGTCTTGTTGTTCATTCATATTAGTAGTCGTAGTATTGCTTTTATACTTTCTTCTCATTCGATTTCTGTTACTATACGTTGTGTCTTGTACCTAATTATTGCATTATTTTCTTGTAGTTTCCGTACTGTTAATTACTATATGTTATTTTTGCTATTATAGTTTTTTCACGTATTTTCATTACTTCTTTCTCAGAATTGTTGTTGAATGTCTTTTCTTGAGCCACGGGACAATCAGAAACAACTTTTCCATCTCTGATGCCTTAAAAACTTTCTTTAACATTAATACATAAATACGTACTAAAATCAATCAACTCCTTATGAGTACTGAAATATATCCATGTGATCCTGATGATGATCTTTTCGAACAAGCATTTTAAGTCTAAGTCATGATGATGATGAAAGAATAGAAGAGAGATTTAGTAGTTGTTGTTTTCATTTAAGTCGGGGCTGGAATGATTGAAAAAATTAGAGAGATAATTTGATCAAGTCACATGACATTTTTACAATTTAAAAATCAATTTTAAGACTTTATGACAGATTTAAAATTGTCAGTTTTATGGCCTAATTTTTTTCTCTTCTCATTTAGCTATTCGATGAGCTTTTGTTCACAGAATCCCATATTTAACTGATTAAAAAGTTGTAACTTTTCCAAAGTTGTCTATACAAACACTTTTATAGGATAGCTTGAGAAGAATTTTTCTTTCTTCATTTTCATTTACAATTTTTTCGGACACAATACAAATATCTGGAATTTTGCATGCAGGCAATAGTCTAAAAATTGACATTTTATAACCTGATTTCTTATCCTCACTTAAGGTTATTTGACGACTTTTTCGTTCATATAAACTCAAACTTAACGGATGAAAGAAAAGGTTGTAACTTCGAGGGTCCACATAAGAAAAGTTAAGCTTTAAAAAATGGCTTTTAAAAAGTGGTGAATTTATTTTAAAAATAAGCAGTTACGTGCTTGGATAAAAGTGTTGAAACTGAAAAAAAGTTATTGATGTGTTTGATAAACAAGTGTTTTTAATCACTTTTTGGGTCAAAATGTCTGAAATACCCTTAAAGTTGTTAAGGGTGTATTGAGTTGATTATTATTAATTTTTATTTCTAAAATGGTTCAAATTAAAATTAATATATATTTTAATATAAATATATATATATATATATATATATAAAAAAAAAATATTTTCTTGAATGACTATTAATTTGTGCGCTGACAAATCTTTTTTTTGTTAAAATAAATCATCAAGCAAAATAAATATTTCACTTGTAAATGTTTCCTTAGTTTCACCATGTATTTGGCCATAGTATTTAGGAAATATATTTCACTTGTAAGCGTTTCCAAAAAATGAAATTTGGTTCAAATACTATTTTTTTTCTAATATTTGAGAATTTGAATTATTTGCCAAAAATAATTACCAAATAATGACAAATTATATGGCCAAACATTATTTGTCAAAATATTTTTGAGAAATTACTTAAAAATTTTATGATCAAACGGGTCTTAAACATCAACTAATAGAAATAATAAGGTAAAATAATTATTTAATAATTATTTTTGTAATGAGTGTATCATGTCAAAAAATGATAAATTAAAGCCAAACAGAAGAAAATAAAAAAATTTAAAAAATTTAGGGATAAAAAAAGTTCCTCTTTTTAAAAAAAATAAAAAAAATTGAGGGATAAAAATGTCTTTTATTGGGTTAAAACAAAATGGCTTATAAGCCCCAAAAAAATAATTTCCTAATGAGGTGCTTTTAGCTTTTTTTAAGCAAATTTTAAATTGTCAAACACTTCAAAAAGTTAAAAATAACCTATAAGCTATTTTAAATTTAAAATAAGCTCATCCAAACACCCACGAAACTCTTTTCGTTTTTTTCCGTATATAACACACATAAGTGCAGGATTGCATGCACGTAGTTGTTATAACTAGAATACAAGAAATACTAATAGAGTTTATGTACTTTATGGGTGTTAAATATTTTTTTCGTTGCCAAAACTACTAATGCTGACGAATGTTTCGCCCTGACTAGTCATTACTGTGTTTTTTGATATTCAAATTATGTCAATTTTGAAAGAAATTATGTCAATTAACAGAATAAAATTTGTCGTCCTTTTGTCCGCCATATCAGCACAAACGGAGTACAAAAATACAAAAAAAAAAATGAGTTTAGAATAACAGGATCCCTGTAAAATTTAGCTGTCATTGGGATTTAAAGTATAGCTTGAGGGGATATTTGTGTGTATTGTTTTACGGGTACAAGATCTGTATTAACAATAAGAACTTCTACCCTAAGTTCAAGAACAACAAAGAAGTTCAAACAACTTCAAATACAAGTTCAACCAATTTATGAACTATCAAAAATAAAGTTTCAACTATTTTTCTGAAAAATATCAAAATCATAAGAAAAAGATGAAGACAGAAATGATAGAATCAAGTTCACCAAATTCACGGTGTGTCCTTAAGGAATATATTCTCCTCAAGTATCCTAGGTTATGGAATATATCCTCCCAAGATAAATGATTTACTTCAACAAATAGTGGTACCTTAAATTTACTGAACAGCGAACTCACTCAACAGTTTGTTAATCACACTAGAGTTTTAAAGAAGAAGAAGATGCTTTTTACTTTAAAATTTCATGCTTGTACCTAAAAAAAATTAGGTATTTATAGTCAAAAGGGTGTGCTTCTGAAAAGAATCAATGGTTCTTGAAAAGATACAACGTTGCCGACCTGCTAACCCCCACCTGCACGCAAAGTGGACCACATGCGCCCACAAGTCCTTATTGTCCATGACCAAAAAGCTTTGTCTCTTCTGCAGAGCTCACTTGTGTTCGCATGTGACAACCTGCGACCGCAAGTCATCCTTTCTGCTTCGAAACAATGCCTCAAAGGGTCACGTTCCTTTGAGATGTGTTGTAACATGCGCCCGCATATGTCATGTGTGCCCGCAAATGGAGAAAATATTTCCTAACAGATTTTTGAATTAAAAAATTCACTAGTTATCAAGTTTCAAATAAATTTTATCCAAAAAATAATCTTTCAATATTTCAATTGATCATTTGACAAATCTGAAAGTTGAAGCCAAGCGAGCGAGCGACGACAGCGCGAAACTTGTCTTGTTCTTACCTCACTATCCACATGAAGAAATTCTTCGCAGTATAAGCATAAGAAAGTTCCTTTAATTTCTCCCACCAATGTGGGAGGACTTTACTTCCTTAAAGTGAAAATACAATTCACTTTTTCTCAATTTGTTGTTTCCATTTTCCATTCATATTTACACTTAAAACCCAATGGTGGGTGTCTTAACTCGGATTTTTTTTCAGTCTAGCAATTGCTTTTCTGTTTGTGTAAAATCACACATCTTTTTATTTCGTTTTCATTGTAGCTTTCTTTAATTGTATCATCACTATACACTAACAAATGACCCATAGGAATGAACGCCACATTAGCTATGTCTATTTATCACCTTCACCGTTTTGTCAAGAATCTAGGGTGCAAGAGATGAGTCACGACAATTTCCACAAATTCATCAATCAAATCAAGCTCAATATGAATAGGATGAATTCCGTATGTATGCATGGAAAGTAAAAAAAAAAAAAAAAAAAAAAAGCCAAACCCTCTGTTGTCACGATTGGACCACTTGCCTCTTTACACGTGGAGGGAAAAAAGCACGTCAACGTGACCCTTGAAAATAAAACTATATTTCTCAATTCCTTGTCGAGTTACAAATTTGAGTCTAGCATTAAAGGAGATAATTGTGAAATGTACCACGAGGTTTTCGAGTACTAGCGCCACCCTGCGAAGTAGAAGATCCATCATGTTATGTTGGCACGTCATGTGACAGATGTGTATATATTTTTTGCTCATACACTAAACGAGCTAGCTTCATCCTGAGGTGAAGTACAATTTGTGTTATATGTATCAATACTTTCTGCACATCCGACCTTATCATGGCAATTTAATTGAAAATGAACCAGATGGTATTTGGATATTTATTTCTTACAACCCCTTGTTCCAGCTTCTCTTTCTTCACTTTGAGGAAAGAGGTGGTACCGATTACAGCCTTTTTATGGGTGACATACATCACTTTTGTAATGACTTGATTTATGAAATTTTATTTTTGATGTGATTTAACTATTTTATCGTTCTCTCTGGGTGCTGCATATTGATTTTGGGTGTGGAGATAGTTGGTATAATTTTTGATGTGATCAAAAATGATTTGAAAGAGTTTTTGATTCTTAAAGGCTTTTAAAGTTATATAGTCGACTTCGATTAATATTTATTATTCTGAGTACCAGACAGCAATTTGAACAATTTCATTAGGTCCAAAATGTCGAATTTGGATTAGTAGAGAGGTTGGTATGAGTTCGGAGCCTTTAGTTTGTATTTCGATCTTCCGTTTGAAAAACTAGTGATTTATGACTTTAGGGGTCCCAAGGGGTTAATTTATTAAAAATTATCTTTTTTATAAAAACTAATATAGTCATTGAGTTTGAAACTTCAAAATTATCCTGAAATCATGTATGCTTTGTTTCTATGGGGTCCCGATCAAATTTCGAGTGTCCGTTCAAAACATTATTGGCTTGCATCAAAATTAGCACTTGCTAATATTTGGTGCAACTGCTTAAGTGGACAAGGACCGCTTTAGCAACCCAAGACCGCTTAGGCAACCAGGCATCGCTTAAGCAGTAACCACTTTAGCGGTCTGGTATTGCTTTTGCGGTAGCTGCTTAAGTAGCAACCACTGTTTTGAGTTTCGAATTTGGATGATATTTGGGGTTATCGTTACAATTTGAGCTTGGGTAAGCTCCAAAAACCTTTAATTCATTACTTTACATCGATTTATATCGATCAAAAACACTCTACAATCTTGGTTTTAACATGGAATTATAAGGATTTTTTCAAAAAACTTTTGAAAAAAATTCTTCGATTTGTGCCTTGTTTTAAACTCGTTTTCGCATAAATTTTCAATCACAGAGTCCTTTAATCTTTGAGAATGTATTTCTAAGAAAAAAATAGTTTTACCATGTTTGTTTTCGAATTCGTTTTGGACCCAGCTCAAATATGAGCAATATGGGTATCATTAACTTTCTTTTAATGTGTAGATGTTATATTTGAATGTTGTAGTTGATTCAGAGGCCGTTCGTAAGGGAAAAGCTTTATGTTGAAGGACTTTAGATTTAAATTTCATCATTTTGAGAAACTGATTACTCTCTGAAGGAAGGTATTTTTGTGGTGGTGATTTGAACTCTTCAACTATTTGGAAATTGTTTGAATTGTACATCGTGATGGGTTGTTGCCCTGGAGGGGACAAGTTAAGAGTTGATACTGTTAGATCGGTGTAGATTATGCTGCAGTTGGCTTGAATCTCCTTAATGAAAGCGATATCCGTACCTCAACTTGGATATTATTTATTTATTTTTTGTTCATTATATTTTCAACTGTAATTATTTTAATATATGGTATACTACACCAACAATTTTCATTTCCATCTTCATTTTGTGTTAATTGTATCATCATTTTTGAATTAATTATGCCTTAAAATTTAATTCATTTCCATCTTCATTTTGTGTTAATTGTATCATCATTTTTGAATTAATTATGTCTTAAAATTTAAAGTGCTAGAGAGAAGAGACAATTTTTTTTCTCAATTACTTCCTCCGTTTCATATTAGTTGGTCTCTATTGACTTGGCACATTTATTAAGAAAATATTAATTAGAGGTTTCTTTTACCAAATTAGCATTATTAATTATACTTTGAAAATATAAATGTGAGTAAATACACTTTATTTAGTCATTTAATGTGAAGGGTAGTATTGGAAAAACATAATAAAATCCTCTTGATTTTATCAAATGAACAACTAAATTGAAATACATATTTTTAAAAAAGAGGGTCAACTAAAATAAAACGGAGGGAGAAGTACATATGCAATGCCTCTATTTTCTTGTTTTGTGTTCTTTGGTAGCCAAGTAATTTTCTTCTAATTGTTTTATGTCCTTATAAACAATTTTGCTTCAGTCAACTATTATTTTAAAGTTTGTGGACCATCAAATTGCCATTAACTCATGATAAAAGAAAGTTAAAATTGAGTCAGTGCTTGCCTAAACTCAGATTACATAAATCAATATATATAAATTTATTTATTTTTAGAATAATCCCATTACACACATCCGTTACTTCATAATGAAGGGCAAACTCTATAGATAAGAACTAAGAAGCCATCTATTAGTATTTGAATCTTTCCATGGAATCCGACAAAAACTAGCTCGGCGGAAATGTTTTTGACAACTTTTTGCTGGAAATCCTTTAACGCAGAGTTATTTTGCATCAAGTTATAGACATTTGTATTATTGTGAATCATCACATTAATGATAAAAGAAAAATTATGAAGTTAAATTATTTCTTCATATAAAAAAGTGACATTTTCTCTTGGACAAAAGAGGAAGTGCATTACATTTCTTCGGACGGAGAGAACAATATTGAAACATAAATATATCTTTAGAGTAAGTTACAATTGTTTCTTCAATCTATAAATAACCTTCTTGTTCATATGCAATTTTACAGTCTCGCATACTCCATTAGAAATTGCTTCCTCCCGTTTTAGAAAAAAACCAAAGTTTCTATTCCGGTTTTTCTGCAAAGCTTTTAACTTCTTTCTAATAGTTGATTTTCTATTTTTGTACAGCCATACATGTTGGATTTCCATCATACGCTTCTTCAATTGTATCATTAGTATACACTAACATATGACTTACTGGATCAACGATTACTCTGTATGAATCAGATGAATTTCATAAGTACACATACAAAAGAAAAAAATGCCCAAACCTCCATAGTCATGAGTAGACCTCTAGCCCCTTCACAGACGGAGGGAAAAAACACGTCGCCGTGACCCCAGACAATAAACTATTTACCAATATCTTGTCCTGCTTATAAATTTGCATTATGCATGAAAGGTGATAATTGTGAATTGTGCCATGGAGTTTTCGAGTACTGGCTACACCCAGCAATATACAGAACATCGTGTGATAGACGAGGATGTTTTTTTGTTCATACACTGAAATAGCTTCGACCTGAGATGAAGTACAATTGGTGTTATGTGTAGCAGTACCCTTTGCACATCCAACGTTACCCCTACATTTTAATTTAAAATGAACCAAATGCTAACTGGATGGTTATTACTTGTAATAATCAACTGTCACCACCACCACATGATCAGTACTATGGTACTAGTGTTTCTGGACTTGAAAATTCATTGACACCTCAACAAATTACTCAAAATAATATTCATTCTTCTCAATTTCAACCAATAATTGATCAGACGAATCAAATTGACAGTGATTTTTCTCCTTTTTGAACTAGCCATGCAAGATTAGTTGAGGAGCTGAAGAATCTTGATGAGTACTTCTCACGCTAAGATGAGTACTGTAAAGTTTGATTCACTGGATCAAGAATTTCCAAACATTAATTGTGGACTTGTTGATGAATAAATTGAGGATATAAGCTTGTAATATTCTGACATATGATCGTCATTGAAAATTAATTAATTGAAGATCACTTTTAAGAAGATAGTTATTTTAACAACTTCTAACTCTTTTATGGCAATTATCATTTTTGTCTTCACTTCTGATTAATCTTGTTGTTTCAGCTTTCAATTGTTTTTTATTGGTCATTTATGACTTTTGTATTTATTAATTAGATCACTCAACAAATTTTCTAACAATATGATAGACTACACGACCTAGTGTTTCAGTTATTTTTAGTTAAGAGTTACCGATAAGTGAAATGATTTACCTAACGTGATCCAATGAAGTAGTAAAATAGTAGGTAAAGCACGGAATATTTTTCATGTGAAAAACCCCGCATCAAAAGGTTTAAAAAATCATGACCCACATCTCTATATGGTTTAATCCAACTTCACTAGACAACACTAAGCCTCAACAACAACTCATTACAACTCTGTAACGTAAGAATTTATAAACTCTAATTCCTAACTTCACATACCTATCTCCCAAGGATGTGTTCTCGAGTCTCTGATAATCCCCAACTCATAAACTAACACCCAGTTCAGTTTATAACATACTGACCTAATAATACATCAAATAATTCAACACAGTGAACAACTCCTAACAAAGCAATGCTAACACTTAGCTAGATTGTAACTAGGACTAGATTCTTCAATGTTCTTCAGTTTATAACATACTGACCTAATAATACATCAAATAATTCAACACAGTGTACAACTCCTAACAAAGCAATGCTAACACTTAGCTAGATTGTAACTAGGACCAGGTTCTTCAATGTTCTTCAGTGATTGAGTAGCACTATAAGAAGTCAATTTATCAATTACCTTTTCTGCTTTGTAAGTGTGTAAGACACTCTGAACAACACATCTTCTATTTAAACACAACTCTCCTATGTGTTATGCTTCATTTGAAACTCTTTCTTGCATCAGAACTCTCATTGCTTAGAGCCTCGTTTGAGACTCCTTAAAAACCAACTAGCTTAAACCAATCGCGTTCGATAGACAATAATTGTAATAACTAGATTACAAATCATTTTAAATTAAATTAATAGGTTCCAAAGAAAGTATTGAAAATGAGGTAGAATGTCGTGATTCAAAAATCAAAGCCACGATAGAATCTACTCTAATCCACCGATAGATAATTCTATCCTTACAGAAATCAAATCTATATCTATATATATTTTAAAGCAGAGAATGAAGCACCACAATTAGTCAAGTGACAAGCTATTGAAAAGCCACTTGGCAGTTTTTAGGATAAAACTTTATAAAATTGTAATAAAAGATTTAGAATTATTTAAATTTGGAAATATTAGGATTAAAAAAAAAAAATTCGTTAGCTTAAAATTAAAAATTCATAGTTGAAGACTCCTAAATAATAATAATATAAACAAACTCTAAATATTTCAAAATAATAATAATCTATAAATAAAGTAATAATAGTAGTAATTACGTGCGGTGGTGGTAGTATACTAATAATAATAATAATAATAATAATAATAATAATAATAATAATAATAATAATAATATGTTTAGGTAATAGAAATTTAAACTCACGTTTGACTCAATTCAATTTTACATGTATTTTGGGTGAAAATTATTTAAACGATATGTTCACTTTTTATTTCTAAAAAGAAGGACCAAAAAAAGAACAGAATTTAGATTTGAATTTATTCGACTATTTATTTTTTAAAATATATAGATTAAAATCTATCATGAATGCAACATGCATTAGATGTGGTATCTTTCAGTCCATAATCGGATGATTAGAAAAAATTAAATTGAATTAGTTAATATGGTAACTATCTAGCCACAATTCGAGTAGGTTGGACTCTTTTTTTTTTTTTTACTAGTCCATTATACGTGCTTTGAACGTGTATATTGCTTCAGTTAATTTATAATAATAAGAATAAGAATTTATTTAGAAAAAACTTATTAATGTTACACAAAATGTAATATTTGTTAAAATAGTGGAAATTAATGTTATTATATAGATACAATATGCTTTAAGATTTGGTGTCTCTACAATTATCGGTTCCTACTTATTATATTTAAGTACTCACAACTATAATTAGCTATATAAATATGGATGTGTTTATATACACATAGAGCAGATTTTGAAATTTGCAAGGTTCCTACAAAAATCTCAAATTAATATAATGATAATTCATCATCATCACATTAACAATTAAGTAGCAAATTAAATATAGTGAATAAAATTTCGCTACTAATATCAAAAGTTAAAACTTATATTGGTCTTGATGCACTGGAACATATTCTAAATAATAAAGCTACATTATGTATGAGTATAATAATATAACACAACTACTTATAACAAAAATAATAACAAAAACATATAATAAAATAGAAGCAGAACGAATATCGATGGCGGAGGAAAAACAATAAAGTAGAAAAAGAAGAACCAATATAGATGCCAAAGGAAAAACAAATATTTAAATTTTTATGTTATGCAATTAAATTTTTGTAGAAACCTAATTTTGTCCCTCCTAAGTCCAATTTTATTTATTTTTATCTCACATTACCACACACCCTCACCCATGTGATTATATCCCACAAAAATACAAAAATAATAACCCTTAACAAATTTTATCTTGTTTTAATCATATCCTAACAACCTCTCCAATTAAAAGCGGACACCTCACCACCCCCTCACCCTCTACCCACGTGTCCCCCTACCCCCACCTTTTTCACGTGAACTAATGGACAAAAAAAGAGAATATATTTCAATACACTACAAAGGAACCTACAGGAAGATATATATCAAGATAATATAAAAAGAATAGGACCCACAGGGATTATTCGGTGTATATATCGATACACAGCATACGCACACCGGGGGGAACCCATTTTTCATTATCATCATCATCTCATTCTCTCCATAAGAAAACTGACCATCGGCTTCTTCTTGGTCCATACACACGACATCACAGAAGAGAACACACTCCATCATGACAAAAATCATTCTTCTTCACACCATTCATAATCCTCATGTATAGACCCAAAATAAAGACGTACACATACTCATATACCAATATTACTCAAACACATATCACCGAAAAAAGATGTTTGAGTGA
>NC_061115.1:194611823-194627917 GCF_002878395.1 Capsicum annuum
TATATATATCAAGATAATACAAAAAGAATGGGACCCACAGGGATTATTCGGGAAATATATAGATACACAGCATACGCACACCGGGGATGGGACCATTTTTTTTAATCATCATTTTTATCACAAAAATAAAAACTAGAGATAGAGGAGATAAAAAGGGAATTCCACTCACCATCTTCCTCACGCTACACACAACAAACGCACAACAATAATCCACACACTCACATACTGCTACACATATACACAGAACACATCCTCACGGGAGACCATAAAAAACACGACACACATAGATACGCAGACTACACTGGTGAGAGAGAGGATCAAAGGAGGGCAAAAACACTGAAATTGAGGGGTCGATTTAGAGGAAAAATGGCATGAGAAAGAGAGATCGGGAGAGAGAGAATAAGTGGAGGTTGACTATTCCGGTGAGAAACTCGCCGGAATTCGACCAAAAAATGTCCCTTTGGTTACTGTTTATCGCCATTACAGTGGAAAACCCGCCGAAAGTCGACTGGAAAACCCCATCTCAGTCAAAAACTCAACTCCCTTCCATTTTCTTTCCCTCCTCGATGCCAAAACCAGCTTCATCGCCAACCCAAAATTCCTAAACAAGCGACCAAAATCAGTTGCGGTAGTCCACGAGCTAGTATGAACTTCTCCGTAAAAAGGTAATTTCTCCACCGCTTGAATTTTGAGTGACGACAGTCATGAATTCCGGTCGAGAACCTCGATTTAGGTTTGGGTTGGACGTTGTCTTTGATTTGGGTTGGTCAGTTCGTGATTGAGGTTCGAATCGAGAGTTTTTGGGTCTGACTTTGTCTTACGATCACATATTTTGGCACAATAAAATCTTCAATCGAGGTCCAACTCTACTCTTTCTCTCATCTATTTTATTATTTACGATGTTTCATATTTTGAATTGAATATTCGTGTGTGGTTTGATCTACGTTGGTGATAAAAAATTGCTTGTATTGATTGGTTGTTGATTTCGTTGGTTACGATTGTGTGTGATGTGAATGATCAATATTGAGTTTATAGTGATTGTGGATTGTTGAAATAGTAATCGTGAATTGTAAAAATTTCGTGTTAAAATGAAATTGGGGGTGGGAATTAAAAATTGCTAAAATGAATGTTGATTAATTTTAATGCATTGTAATGTTGAACAGGATAGAATTGTGATATGTTGAACTTGGATAGGCAACTGTAGGCCGAGTAGTCAAATTTAAAAATAACGATTTGTTAGAATATTTGAATATGTGCGTGAATGGTTCATTTTACTTTATCGTACGAAAAGCTTAAATTGTACTCATTTGGCCAGAAAATGCCCCGAAGGACTTGTATTTATTCACCAGGGATGCCCCGAAGTATCATGCAGTTGAAAACGGCACACGATCAAGGTCCGGGACATCGGGTGGAGAAAGCAATGGAGCGTAGTTTAGGATTAGCCTAGAATAGAGTAGGTTTTATGTTTCTGTATTTTTCTATTTCAGGACTGTATAATTGGACTAGATACTAAATTTTGGATCGTTTTTGTTTTGTTTGTTTGATTAATTGTTTTGTGTGCTTTGTGTGGTTTATACATTCATAGTATTGAATTAGCCGACATGCTCCACCATGCGACCGTGGTCGAACCACGGGATCGAGGGGTGCCTAACACCTTTCCCTCGGTCAACAAAATTTCTTAGCCGGAATCTCTGTTCGCGGATCAGTTTTAGAGTCAAAACAGTTTCGAAAAAAAAAATTCAAAGGTGACTTGGCATACCCGATTATGCCAAGTGGCGACTCTGAGTTAATTATAAAATAAATTTTTTTTAAAATAATTTTCATCTTTTGTCACTTAATAATAAAATCCCTTTTGAACTTAAAATTCAAAATCTTTTTGGTGAAAAAGGGGTGTGACAATTTTAAAGAGAAAACAAATATCTTGAATCTTGACCGAAAAAGCATAAAATTCACCTCACAAAAAAATACTTGATACCTCGAGAATTTTATGATGTTGGCATTTTTCTATTTCTATATATAAGAGAGTTCTAAATAAGGAAAAATTAATATACAATATTAGTCAGTTTGAAAGTTCTAAATTTTATAACTCAAATAAGGAAAAATTAACAAATTATTTAGTTGATTTCAAGCATATTAGAGAAATAATTAAATTATGCAAAAAAAAATTTACCAAATTAAAAAGATATGTGAGTGATAATTTAATAACATATTTAGTTGGTTTTAAGCTATTTATATAGTAATTAATCTTTTAGTTATTTAATTATTTTCTTGCATTTTTGAACTTTAAACAATGTTTTTTTTTTTTTGGTTTCCCAAGGTCCCTGCCCGACAAGCCAAGGACTAATCCTCCGTGGATTTGAGTTCCATTTAAGGTTTGCCGCTGGCCAATTGGTTGTTGCATGCACAAGCCGGGAATCAAACCCCCGACACTTGCTTAAGCGACCTAGTGAGCTAACCACTAGGCCAACCAAACTTGGTTAACTTTACACAATGTTAACTTCTTTAAAAGGAAGGTAACGTCTAATGTCCTTTTTTCATCGAAAAAAGTGTATATTAATTTTCTTAATAATTCTTACCATATCTTTTAGTACTCCTTAATTTGTGAAACTTACCATATAATTTAAGACTCTTTAATTTAAATTATAATAAATATAATTAAAATAATAATTATTTTAAAAAGTAAAAAGACGATTTTATCTATTGCAAATTATTTTAATGAAGGGCAAAAATTCCAAATCACTTTTCTAAAGGTCTTCACACTTTTAATATATTATAGATTTACAGATCCTTCAGTTTGAAAAGTAGCAAAAAATTGAATTGGAAAATAAGCTTACAGTCTGTTAAAATTCGAAAGATAATCTTATCTTAAAACTAATATTATTATTTTTTATTAATTTGAATATGTATCCTAATCCAATGATATTTTTGAGTTTGAATGTGATTATAATTCTATTAGACATAGATAACATGATTTGAATTTGAATTGATTTTATCCAACTTAATCAATTAAAAGTAAAAATTATTTGAATTAATCTTTATATATTATATAGATTAAGAGAACAGTAAGTTGTCAAAATAACAAAAAGGATAAAAGTTAAAAAAAATTGTAAGATAAAGTTAAATTATTTGAATTATATAAGAATAAGCCACGTGGCAATTTAAGACAAAGTTAAAAAATATTGTAATAAAAATTTTGAATTGAAAGACTAAGTTTTTGAATTTAAAGTATATTATCCTTTTAGAAAATTCATTATCTTAAAAGTAGAAATCCATAATTAAAGAGTTATGATAGACAATTTTACATGTATTTTGGGTGAAAATTTTTTAAAAGACATGTTGAAGATTCCTAAATAATAATAATATAAATAAACTCTAAATATTTCAAAATAATAATAATCTATAAATAAAGTAATAATAGTAGTAATTACGTGCGGTGGTGGTAGTATAATAATAATAATAATAATAATAATAATAATAATAATAATAATAATAATAATAATAATAATAATAATAATAATAATAATAATAATAATAATAATAATAGTAAGTTTAGGTATTAGAAATTTAAACTCACATTTGACTCAATTCAATTTTACATGTATTTTGGGTGAAAATTATTTAAAAGATACGTTCACTTTTTATTTCTAGAAAGAAGGACCAAAAAAAGAACGGAGTTTAGATTTGAATTTATTCCACTATTTATCTTTTAAAATATATAGATTAAAATCTATCATGAATGCAACATGCATTAGATGTGGTATCTTTCAATCCATAATCGGATGATTAGAAAAAGTTAAATTGAATTAGTTAATATGACAACTATCTAGCCACAATTCGAGCATGTTGGACTCCTTTTTTTTTATTTACATATCCTTAAGTTTGAAAAGTAGCAAAAATTTTGACTTGAAAAATAAGCTTACAATGTCTGTTAAATTTCGAAAGATAATCTTATCTTAAAACTAATATTATTATTTTTTATTAATTTAAATATGTATCCTAATCAAATGATGTTTTTGAGTTTGAATGTGATTATAATTCTATTAGCAACAGATAACATGATTTGAATTTGAATTGATTTTATCCAACTTAACCAATTAAAAGAGAAAATTATTTGAATTAATTTTTATATATTATATAGATTAAGAGAACAGTAAGTTGTCAAAATAAAAAAAAAAAAGGATAAAAGTTAAAAAAAATATTGTAAGAAAAAGTTAAATTATATACGTGGCAATTTAAGACAAAGTTAAAAAAATATTGTAATAAAAAATTTGAATTGAAAGATTAAATTTTTAAATTTGAAGTATATTATCCTTTTAAAAAAATCATTATCTTAAAAATAGAAATCCATAATTAAAGAGTTATGATAGACAATTTTACATGTATTTTGGGTGAAAATTATTTAAAAGATATGTTCACTTTTTATTTCTAAAAAATAGGACAGAAAAAGGGATAGAATTTAGATTTGAATTTATTTCACTATTTATTTTTTTAAAAAAAAAAGAGATTAAAATCTGTCATGAATGAAACATGTATTAGATGTGGTAACTTTTAATCCATAATCGGACGATTAGAAAAAAATAAATTGAATTAGTTAATATGGCAACTATCTAGCCACAATTTGAGCATGTTGACCTTTTTTTTTTATTTACAAATACATAAAGTACCCCTGAACTTATCCGACTTTTTCAAAAAGACACCTAACTATACTTTTGACCTATCACCCCACGAATCTTACTAAAATCATTGTAAATTTACCATTTTGACTTAAATTTTGCCTCTGCATGTAGACACGCACAACAGGTGCGTGAAGGGTTAAAAGTTGACTTAAATTACCAATTAAAAGCTGCCACATGTAATTTATTTGTGAAATAATTTAAAAGTCCCTTCTTCTCCATTGATGCCAATACAATTACCTTCTTCTCCATTGATGCCAATATACAATCACAGCCTCCATCATCTCTTCCTTATCTTTCTCCGACAAAAAGAACTCCACTGATTCATATTCAAGAAACCAATAATGAATTGTTACAATAAACCAAAAAACGCTTACATGAATTGTTTATTCTTGCGATATAAATTTCACCTTTAACCTCATTTTCACATTTTCTTGAATTGGTATTTACTGGGTTGCTGTTAATTCTAGCAATAAAAATCTAAAAAGATTTCAACTTTAACCCCATTTTCACATTTTCTTGACATGTTTTGTTCATTATTGCAACAAAATTTCAATATTAACAGAAGACTTAGAGCTAATCATATCAAACAACAACGCAATGAAATTTTGATTAATTGAGTTCAAATAATGTGGAAATGGGGTTAAAGTTTTTGAAGAGAACAATTGGGGAATTCAAATCTTTATTTTGCGCGGAGATGTGGAAATGGGGTTAAAGTTGAACCAATTCAATTCAATAGGGTTAAAGATTAGATCTCTGCTAATGAACTCCATTAAAGCTATTTTTTGAAGCTCCATTTTTTATACATCATTAAAGCTCAATTGTCTTATGCAACACCATTCTACTTGAATCATAAAACTCCATTAATGGAGTTTTAATGAGGTTTTATGATTCTTAATAAAAATAGTTAAATGATTATTTCAAAAATAAAAATTTAATGGAGGTGTTGAAGAAGACAATGGGGGGAGGGTGATAAGGGGAGATGTTGGGTTAGGGGGGAGATGTTGGACGAGTGGGTGAGGGGTGGGGGAGAGGGGGTGGGGTAGGGTGATAAATAAAATAAAAAGAAAAATTTTATTAAAAATATAAATAAAATATGAAATTAAATGTATTAACACGTGGCAGCATCCAATTTGTGCGTGCATTCACTCTCTTTTTGTGATTTAAATTCGGAAAAAATAGTGTATTTACAATGTATTAAGGAAGAATCATGGGAGTAATACGTCCAAAGTAAAGTTTAAGTGTCTTTTTGAAAAACTCAGACAAGATCAAGGGGATCTTTATGTATTTTTCTGTATTTATTTACATATTCTTAAGTTTGAAAAGTAGAAAAAAAATTAATGAAAAAATAAGCTCACATTATCTGTTAATTTGAAAGATAATCTTATCTTGAAACTAATATTATTATTTTTTATTAATTTAAATATGTATCCTAATCAAATTATGTTTTTGAGTTTGAATGTGATTATAATTCTATTAGCAACACATAACATGATTTAAATTTGAATTAATTTTATCCAACTTAACCAATTAAAAGAGAAAATTATTTGAATTTATCTATATATATTATATAGATTAAGAGAATAATAAAGTGTCAAAAGAACAAAAAGGATAATAATAGCAAAGTAGTGCGATAGTAGTAACAGTAGTAAATAATAATAATAATAATAATAATAATAATAATAATAATAATAATAATAATATTAATAATAATGATGATAACAATAACAATAATAATAAATAATAATAGTAGTAGTACATACATATTAGTATTCAGCAGTAATAATATATTATAATTCATTAGTTTCAAATTATTATCTTAATTCAGATATATAAATTATTAGGTAAATAAACATCACATTTGCAAAAAATGTAAGAATAAGAATGAATAACAAATTAATCTTTTTTAACATATTAATATGATATTTGAAATTTGAATTTGAATTGAAATGGAGTTCTAGCTTCTTATCCTCTATTATATATGCCCTTATATCATGAGATATATTGGTGAATTTATTACTATATTTTTTACATTCTTCATTTTAAAAGTTACTAGTATACGTACTCACGAGATGCGTGGATAATATTAAAATATTATTTCTAATCGCTTCATATTGAAATGTCTCATTCAACCATGTTAAATCATATTACTTACATTACCTTTAAAAAAAGTTCAACTATCATGTTATTTTTTTAATAAAAATTGAAAAAAAAATTCTACCGCCCCCCCCCCCCCTTCCTTCAATCTCAATTTTTTTAAAATAAAAAATAAGATGAAAATTCTAACCCATCCACCCCAACGAAAAAAATAATCATGTAATAACAAAAAAAATTAATTTTCATATTTTACTTTATTATATAGACACGTAATTTTGTCCCTCTCAAAAGTCGAATTTACCCATTTACCCCGCTTTACCATACACCTTACCCCCACGTGATGATCCCTTCACAAAAAGGACAAAAATAATAAAATTTTCAACAAATTAACACCCCACTCAATCAAATTTAACCACTTCACCTTATCCTAACCACTCACATTCCTACCCACCTCACTACCCTACCCATCCCCCTACTCCTATACCCCTAGACCCCCTACCCTACCATACTCACGTTTTCCCAACTGGTCATCAATAATACATGAGCATAGATATATGTACACACAGATACCATACTCATACAAAGACCAACAAGCGATTCATCATTCACATAAATATACGCATATACCTCACACAATTACACACACACATAAACCTCCATTTTTCATGAATTAGAAAGATACATGCACTCATACACAATTTTGAAGCACAAACTATTACACGCACACACTATTACCCCGCTACACACACAGTGAACGAAGGGAACACAGTGAGAGAGCAGGAGAAATAATGGGTGGGGAACTAGTAAAAATAGAGAAAAACATAGGGATTTGAGAAGAAAAGTGTGAGAGAGAGACAAGAAGCAAGTGAGAGAGAGACAAACGGAGCGGTAACATTTTCCCGGTGAATCCTTGCCGGAGAATGCTACGGCCTTCTCTGGAAGTCACCTTTTTCTTCAATTTCGTCCCTGCTTGAGTTCGTCGGAGATTCGGCAAAATGAATCAGTCATTGTCCACTCCTTTCCGATCGAAACTGATCCCTTTGGGTCAGATCCGGCAAAATTACACCAGAATAACATCAAAAATCAGCCGTAAACCCATTTTCAGTAAAATCCATCAGGAAATAAAACATTTGTGGGTTGGCTGTTGGTGTGATTCGAGTTTTTTCGGGTTTGGCTCGTCTTTCAATCTCATAATTGACACAATAAAAGTTTGATTAAGGTCCATTTCTCTTTCTCATTATTGATTAAATTTAATTTTGGATACTTTGTGTGATTAATTCATGTTACATGAAGTTTTGTTTTGTGCGATTTTGTGATGTTTGAATCATGAATGTTGTTTAATGTTGGATTTAGATTTTTGAAAATTCGAATGGATGGTTGTGGATTAATTTAATCATTGATTAAGGATAAAGTTGGTGGTGTGGATTGAAAAGCGATAAAAATAAATATTAGTTCGGATTGGTTTATTGATTGAATTGATTTGAAATGGATATTAATTTTCTCGAACTCGATAGTATCATGTGTTAGGTCATTAAATGGATAGACAAATGATAGGGGTGGGAAAATTTAGAGATTATGGATCGTTGAACATTTGAAATATTTGTTGATTGGTTTTGGTTTTCTCACATTAGAAAAATATATTCATTTAGCCGGGGAATGCCCCAAGGCATTTGTATTTATTTTTTAGAAAATGCCCCAAAGTATCATGTACGCAAAGGAGGCACGTGATTAAGGCCCGTGGCATCGGGTAAAGCATAGCTAGGACAATTAGAATAGTTTAGGTTTTATTTCAGCTTTTTTTTACTTTGGACTGTAATAATTGGACTGGACACTATTTTTCGGACTTGTTTTGTATGGTTTGTTTGTCTGTTTGTTTTGTGTGTTTTGTGTGGTCTATTCACTTCATAGCATTATGCTGGCCGATATACTCCACGAAGCGACTGTGGTTGAACCACAGGACCGATGGATGCCTAACACCTTCCCCTCGGGCAACTAAATTCCTTAGCCAGAATTTTTGTTCGTGGATCAATATTTTAGAGTTAAATCATTTTGAAAAAGTATTTTCAAACGTGACTTGGCACACCCGATTTATGTCAAGTGATGACTCTAAATTTAATTGTTAAACTCCTTTTTGAAATAAAATTTTCATCTTTTTTCACTTAATAATAAAAATCCTTTGAAATTTAAAAGCATATCTTTTTTGGTAAGAAAGGGATGTGACATCTCTGGCGACTCTACTAGGGATTTTTCAGAATTTGAGCTTTATTTTGAATTGTATTGGCTTAGTGTGACACTATAGGTGTATAGACCCTTTGTTTATGTTATTATTTTATCATTGTTGAGTGCCTACATGCTACGTATTTAGAGTTTTTCTCTTATGTGTTACCATTTTATATTTGTCATCATGTGCATAACCCGAGTCATTTTTTTCGCAACAAGTTTCACAGTACATGTGTGTACACAACCTCTAGTTGAGTCACTCTTGTTTTAGGAATGGGAGCCGTCGGGTGTATGAAGTGGGTGGAAAGCTCTCGCAGCCACTATCGACCATACGTTCCCCCGAATAGCCTTGTTAGTGGACTCCAACCTAGGTCAGCCTTTAAGTCATGCTTATCTGCATCATATTGAGACCTAGTTAGACCCACTTAGTCCTTTGTACGAGACTCACCTTAAATCATCTTTACGTGCTAATTGTTGCAGCTTTGAGGGTAATAGGGTCATTTGACGGATTGATTTGGGAAATAACATGCGCTAGAATTAAAGGAAAGTGTGTAGGCAAGAAAAAATTAGAAAAAAAAAGAAAAAAGAGAGAAGAATAAAATGAGTCAAAAAAAGAGTGTCGTAGTTTTTCTTTTAGAGTTCTCTATGGTTTTTGTTTTTTACAATCCAAAATTTTTAAAAATAATTTACCTTTTGAACTCATTTTCCAAAAAATCAAAAACATCAAAAAGATTTTCCTTTTGTTTCCTTTGGCAGGCGTTCATAATTTGAAAATTTAGAAAGAAGATTTTTTTTAATAGAAGATTTTTATAAAAGAAAATTCAAAAAAAAATGATAGACGTTTTTTCCATTTCATATAACAAAAATACCAAAAAAAAATTCTTTCATGCTTGTTGGTGCCATTTTTTATGTTAAGTATCAATGTGAAAACTCAAAAAGAAAATTATTGATGTTTTTCACCTCTTGTTTATGGCCGTGTGTCACAAGTAAAAGTTTTATCCGTTGTTTGACCTTTAATTATCCAATCTGGACGAACTACGCACACCTGATTCTTTTTTTTCGCGAGTGAGATACGTAGGAAGCTGATACACCCAAATTACAACTCTCGTTAGAAAGCGTAAGCATTCGCTGTCAAATATATAACCCAACCAGGTTGGTATCGAATCCAACAAGGAATACTGTGCTAATTAAGTATTATGATTATTAATGGACGGTTGATCGAAGGTTCTGAAGTAAAGGGGGGTTGTTTGTTTACAGTGAACTATGCTTGTAAAAAGATGTGCTCCAATTAATGAGTATGCTTGTAAGTCTATATCAATGAGAATAAGTAAACTAGGATTATGTTTACCAAGATGTTAATGCAGTTAAGGTTATCCCGAATTCCTATTTAACGAATTCCAATTGCAAGAATAATTGAATTCTAAGGTTCATCTATACGTCTTTCGGCCTTAATAGATGGTTACCCTTAAATTCTTCCGAACTTAAAGAATGAAATTACATGTTCAATTATTTTCTAAAGCAGGTTGATCCTGTTAAGGCACCAACCCTTAACCCAAAGGTGAGAGCCTTTGAATACCTTGTAAATCTCCTCTTTTCCCAACACATGCTTTTCTTCTCAGATAAGTAGTGTTCTTGAGCTCACCCAGAGTTTGTAACCAAGAAGGATCATGATAATGAAGAGGAATTTATATAATTGTAATGAAATACGGAATGTAGGTATCCCCACAACCTCAAACAACAATTCACATCAAGGCTCCCATAACCCTAGTTTTCAGCGTTTTAGCCACAAATTATCAAAGAAGAAGTTTTCATTATTTTCTTCATATATAATGCAAAAATTAATTACTTACAAAATATTCAATGAGTTATCCCAGATCTTTAGAGAAAAATAGTGAATAAAATATCATATCCACAATTTCAGCTCTTTCTCAAAGAGTAATAGGTTACAAAATGCTTAAGAAGTGAAAAAACTATCAAGGATGAATGAAATATACCTAATCGAAACCTAGACTGGGTATTTATATGTTCACAGGCACTGGGTTTTAAAATTCAAACTTAGCATTGTCGCGTCACGGTTGACAGACTGACAGGCTTGACGGCCCGTCAGTAGCCTGACGGTCCGTCACTTGGACCGTCGCTAATGGTCTCAAATTAATTCATTATGTTAAGGAGTGATGATCATGTTGATAGGCCATCGCTGGTTTGATGGTCCGTTACTTGGACCATCGCTTGCTCACTTGAGAGGCTACTTTCTGTCTCAGCCTGACGGCCAAGTTGATGGCCCGTCAGAGGACTGAAGGTCTATCACTTGGGCCATCACTTGGATTGTCCATTCTGCATATTCTATTTAGCTTTGTCGGAAACTCTGACGGTCCGTCACATAGTTGATGGCCCGTCAGTTTGATCGTCACTCTCTTTTTTGCTCCCGTTTCTTCCAATTTTCTGAGTTATTTCTCCAGCTAAGTTCTTAACCTGAAAACACTAAAACCCATTGTCAAATACAACAATAGTTTCTTGAAAATGCACAATTATCCCTTGTAAAAGATGTAAAATATTCCAACAAAAGCCAGAACATCAACTTCCTGAACTTAAGACACTTGTTTGTCCTCAAGCAACTCAACACCAAATCGCATACATGAACAAACACAATTATGGGCATTTAACTATTGAACTTGATTTCATACAGCCACACAACTGTCATCTCACTCATATAGTCTCAACACATCAGGATCTATAACTATCATTATTTACAATGCAGCACGTACACAACCATAGATACAATATCCCACAGAAATCAGCAAAACTAAGTATAACTCAAATTACCCTCACAGTCAAAGAAGTCCACCACACATTATTTATTTAACTTGTGTATGAAAAACAAGACTCTCGCTCTTACAAAGGAAGTTACAAACACAGCATACACACCCATAAGCTTGCCCTTATCATCTAATGTTCCCCTATGATTGATTCACAAAAATCAAGCAAGTCTTTCTATGGCTTGTAATAAGGTTTCGGTGTTAGGTGAAGACTAATTTTGGGAAAAGTGACTTCAAGTTTGGATTTCACTTTCTTTTCCCTTAATTTCTACACACCAAGACTAATGATTTTCTAATTCACTTACAATCCATGCTATTCATCCTTGATTTCACCAAGAACCCAATTTTTTCAGAGTCTGCATCAGCCACCCTCAACTTATGTTGATGCAGTCAGTTGAGGTGCATAATATCTAAATATACCAGGGCCAGATCCGACATTTTATTTCAACTCCAAACCATCTACATCAAACTATTAACCTCCTGACAGTAGCCACCCCCAACTTAGGGACTTTACCTAAGTTAAGGTACACGATATCCAAAATTAGACCAGGGCCAAAGTTAGGTGCTAACATCATAAAAAGAGTGAATTGGAGTTATTGGAAATGAATAAACACTTACACAAGATCAAAAAGGGTTCAAAAAGGGAAAAAAAATTTTGTGGGTCATTCTTTACGACTAAGTGGACTAATAATTGAAGGGGCCCTGCTATCCTATCTTATTGAATCAATCACAAAGCAATATCAATGAATCGAGCAAGTTCTAGTTGTACATACTATGCAAGAACTATAAGAAACATTCACACACACAGGCAGTGAGTTAACACTTATCCTACCAACTCTTAGGATTTACATCATATGATCATGCTCACTTTATTTCTGCATTCTAATGCCAACCACAGAATCACAAATGGTTGTAAAACATATACTAAGTGACAAGAATAAATAGTCATACAAACATGTTCAAAGTACTTTGCTACATTCATTTATCATCCATACATACAAAAAGGGTGCTAAAAGAAAAGACAATGCATAAATATAATGACTGAACAATATGTACATCATGACAATAAAGGAAAAACAAATATGCAACCTAAACATGCTGGTTCTACTAGATAGCGCATGGGGGAAAAGAACACAGCCCCATGGTGACCAAAATACAACAAGTACAAGTATACCCACCCCCACTAAAAATGGATGCTTTGTCCTCAAATACATCAAAATAAAGTATAAAAGAGTGTTATACATGTTAAGGATCTCAGGTTGATGAGTCGGTCAAGTGCAGTGAGTCTTCTTTGGACTCAGTTGCAACATCGGTGACCCCAATGGTGGTAGGGGTGCTCAAAATAGCTTCCTCCTGAATTAGAAGTATCTCAAACAGTACCAGATCAGGTATAGGCCCTCTTAGTGGGGCTTAACTAGTCGATACTCCCACTTCTTCATCAGTGGTCTTCTTCTTCCTTATCTTCTCACCTCTCTTCAATTTCTTGGTGAATTTTTTTGGTCTCTTGCTTCTCTTTCTTCCGGTGTCATATCGGAGTGTCTCTTTCTTCTTGAACTTTTTCTGTTCACACTTTCATCAACTTGCTTACCTTTGTTCTTAAGTGGCTTATCCATCAAATCAACAAGGCCCTCATCTTCATCGCTAATGATCAAAGCAGGATTAAAAGTGGGTTACATTGGTTGTCTCTTAAGCTCGACTATATCAGCCTGTGCCTGCTTGAACTCTACCACAAACCTTGCAAAATTTGGAATAGATAATTCATTCAACCGCCTGTTTACACGCTCTTCTATATCGTCCATCCTGGCATGGAGATTCTCATAGGGTTTGAGGACCTCCTCAATAATACGGTCAATGAATGGCTTAAACTACATAACCCATGCGTTTAGCTTCTTCTCAAACTTTTTTTCTGCTCTGACAAACTTGGCAAAATTCTCCTGTGTCAGCTTGTACTCAGAATACTGAGGTAGGACAGATGTAGTGTTTGAAGTCCCGCCCATTGGTGGCGTAGATACAGATCCTGCAGAAGTACTAGGCGGCATAAAATAAAACGGCACATACATAGTAATAGGCGACGGCATACTTGTGGGGATTTCAGAAGTCCCAGGGGCTGGATCTGACTGCGTCTAATAAGCAAGAGGCTTATTGACTTACATTTTATATACCGAGTCATCCTTTATTTTTTCAATATCCTGCCTGTGAGTTGCTCAAATATCTTTATCAACCCCTCAGATCAAAGGCACATTATCTTGTCTGCAAAATTCTGAGATCAAACACGAAAATGGTAAAGAACTTGACACTTTGTGTGCTCGGAAAAATAGCTTATCAGCAATAATGCGATCGAAATCAACTAAACCAACAACCAATACTACTCTGTGTTTGTCCAAGTTTGCATCTTCCTCTATCGGTATCAATCGCTGCCTGACGCCAGCCTACCAAAATTTTGCTCGAAAGTTGAGGGATGATTTAGCAAATCGCTCTTTGGTGTTATGGACCCATGATGGGTTACCATCTTCGGTAAGAAGCCTGGCTAACCAAGACCTTTGAGTGGAGACAGTCCTCAAACAATGTTCAAGTTCTGGAATGGCTGGCGGTTTGTCATAATCTGCCTAAATTGCATCCTGTTCAGTGTGCGGGCGGAGATATTAATAGTTACCCCTCGTACTGAAACTTCTTCCCTGTTTGGTAAATCTGCAACTTTGGTACCCTTGGGACCGCCCTTATCTACCAATTCCAAATAATTGGCGAAGAACTACCGAACAAAATTTGGTTGGTATGACCTAAGAGGCTTGCTCATCTAGTTTAACTCATATTTATTAAATCGCCACTCAAGCTCTGGGTACTCATGCAACTCGGTCATTATAATTTGGTGCTCTTCGAAGATTGGCCTTTTTATTTATTTATTTATTGTGGGTTCTAGACCATCCAGGAAGTGCTCCCGTGCTTCCTCTATTTGCCATCAAATTGCCTCTTGTACTTGCGGGTCCTTGCGCTTTATAATATTGGGATCTTCCTATTTCAACGCCTCGACTTGGTCAGGGTTGAAAGTTTCGACCCCTTCCTTGTCAAGGCTCGAACTTGTTCTACTGGAACTGCTATCACTCTTCTCTTCATATTGGAAGAGTGCCTGATTCATCCTGTCCCTTTGACAAGTATTGAAAGACGGATCCTCCTCACTTAATGACGATTCATTTCTGGCCCTGCCATGTTGAGTCCTACCACCACCTCTGCTTATGGGTAGTTTGCATGCCATTTGCCTGAACAAGGAATAAAGAAATAGTTGGATCAGAATCAGAAATAATTGATGAAAAACTTGACTTGATGGGGTGGTTGACGGTCCCTCAGGGCTATGATAGTCCATCGCCCTAACCGTCAAGTCTTAAGCAGTGAAGCATTTATCGCATAGCCTTATGACAGTCAAAGTGATAGTTCGTCAAGGGTCTGATGGTCCATCAGGTTGTCCGTCGCGGCTAAACCAGTAACCAATTTTTTTAGAAGCTTTCTGACGATCAAAATAACAATCCGTTAGGTGTCCAACGGTCTATCAAGTTGGCTGTCACTTTGACTTTTCAACATTAGGTTTCACTTTGGCAATTTTTCTAACAACTGGAGTACATTACTTGATTATGCACACATAAATAGAATTAATTCAACATTAAAACACTAGTTTCGCTATTTTTGGTACATGGGTTACTCAGACTTCACCCAGAATAATGTTTACCAGAGTTCGACTAAATCAGAAGCACAACAATGAAAAAATAAGATGAAGTTCGTTTCAAACATTATCAACTCACACAAATCACGTTCATCATTCTGAAAAGAAGAGTAAAGTTGTGATCATGCCTTGTTTTTGTAGTATTTTTCACTACTCTGAATTTGCAGAACTTCACAAATAATTACAGCTAGTGAATTACTTTATCAATAATAGACTTAACTTATTTTCTGATGAGGATAAGAGAAAGGAAGAGTTGTATAAATAGGAGAGAATGGGGAAGAGCGAGAGTCCTAAGAGGAGATGAATGATGCTTGATACTTTGAATGTAGATGAATTTAAATAGATTTAGGATTTGAAAAGGTGTAACCGTACATAACCATTCTACCTTATCAATTTAAAGACGTTCGAGTTGGATAAGAATAACTCATTCAACTTTAAATTTAACTGACTCGACCAGCTAAAAATTAGGGTTAATTTCACGGGCGCACAGACAGTCAGTCAGGAACCTGATAGTCCATCAGGTTCATAGCCAAGACTTACCAGAGACACACCTCAACTTAAAGGGGTCCTATTACC
>NC_061115.1:194628017-194648354 GCF_002878395.1 Capsicum annuum
AATTTTAAAATGTACATCGAGATTTGGGGGGGAGGGGGGTAGATTTAAATTATGAATAATATAATAATAAAAATATAAAATATAATTTTTTTTCTTACAACTAATAATTATTTTTTTTATATAAATTAGACTAGAGATAGGGGGATTGATTTTTTTTTTTGGTGGGGTGGGGAGGGGGGAGGGGGGAGGTAGATTTTTTTTTAATATGTTTGTCGAAAAGTTGAGGGTGGGGTAGGGTGTTGGGGA
This sequence comes from Capsicum annuum, assembly GCF_002878395.1. Classification (NCBI taxonomy): domain Eukaryota; kingdom Viridiplantae; phylum Streptophyta; class Magnoliopsida; order Solanales; family Solanaceae; genus Capsicum; species Capsicum annuum. The sequence continues at coordinate 194,628,264 of NC_061115.1, forward strand.
TAGATATGGATGTAGAGGTAGAGATAGGGGTATAGTTTATTTTTTAAAAAATATTTCATTGAGAAATATTATGATAGTTGAATTTTTTTAAAGGCACTATGACTTACACAAGTTTGGACAAAACATTTCAATATGAATGATTAGAAATAATATTTGATTATTATCTGCGCATCGCGCGAATATATATACTAGTATTATTAATAGGAGAGGATGCCCCCTCCTTAATAAGCTAAGTGGTATCTTCTGAATTAGCCATTTGGCATATTAGGACAAACATTTAGTTAGATTAGTTATTGATTATTACTCTAACATTAAAAATTCAAAAATTAATGGCATAAAAGATTTTTTAAAAAAAGAACTTTGAAAGTAAATACTTATCAGTGTCATATGCATGTTGCCCACAAAATTATGGTTACATTAATGGTGAAAACTATCATTATCAGTAAAATATGCTTTCACAATACACATTTTGAATTTCAAATTTAAATTTTAAATCTACTTAGCAGTTGCATTTCTAATTTCCCTTCAATACATGGATATATTAGTGGTAAAAAAAACTCTTTACATTGTGGCAAAATTCAACAACTTTATCATAAATTTCTCTTAAAAGCAACTCTACATCAACATGTATAATCAACAAGACGATTATGTTTTGGTTATCATTAAAGACTCCAATGATGGGATCTAAACATAAGTCAATTTGAAGGACACGATGGGCGAAAATTGGGTTGGTTATTGTTGACACCCAATTTTGGCTCGCTCTTTTTCCTCTAATTATTTTACTAAATAATTTTTAAAAATTAAATAAGAAATAAGATTCGTATTTTTATCTCTATTTCTATAAATTTTTAAATAAGAGAAAATTTATTTTTCTATCATATCATAAAATTATTTTAATTAAATATAATTAAATATTTTGACATCAAAATTGTAAAAACTATATATCTTTTGATAGTAGCATTCGCATTCTTTCTAACTTTATTTTTTCGGTGATATTGTGACCATATATGTATATTTTTATTATATAAAATATATTTTTTATAAGATGTACGTATATTTTTATTATATTCTTATTTTTACATATATTTTATTATATTCTTGTTCTTACACACATATCTATGTATATGTATTTTTTTAATATTAAATTGCAAAAGGATATTAAATTGGATGCTTATACAAATTATGTCTGTAATTTATATATGTTAAACTAAAATAATTTTAGAATATTAGGAAGCATCGATAAAATTAATTTAAGAGAAAAAAGAGTACTTGGGACAAGAATAATTTAATTTTTAATTTTTTAATTATTTTCATCCAAACTCAACTCTTATTTCGATAAATTTCAGTCAAGAGCCCAAAAATTAGCCCGAAACTCAGTATAATTCCTATGTTCATTTTGGCATTCGACTTCAACAACACGATTTAACTTGATTCGTCAATTAATTTTAATTCAAAGGATTCCAAAATTTTTAGTTATTTTTATATATGTGGGTTTCTAAAATTTATTTCTATTTATTTAATTCTCTATTTATTTATATATTTATTTATTTATTTCTTCCCTTCCTCTTCTCTTTACATTCAATTCGAACCATCCGATCAAATATTGAACGGATCAAAAAAATAACCGTTTTAAAATCAAACTTTTATATATTTATCTGTTTATACATACGTTTTCCTTTTCTAATATTTTGCTATTATTTTTAAAGGTAATCTTTTAGGGATCGTCCGATCAAAAGATCAGACGAATCAAAATCAGTCCAAAATCATCGAATCAACACAAATTATCCGATCCAATAATTTATTTTCAAATCTAGAGTGGGGAACCTAAATATGTCACTACACTTAAAAAGAAATTAATTTATGCCACTGAGTTAAAAAGTGATAAAAATAGACTATTTGCTCAAATTAAGTGCATAATATTCTTGTTTTCGTGTAAACGTCGTTAAAAGAGGATAGTGCACTATCCATTTTTTATGAATAGTGCACTAAATTAATGCACTATCTATTTATTTTATGGATAGTGCACTAAAATGTGCACTATTAATTATTTTCTTCTTTTGTGCATTATTCCTAGTTTAGTGCATTTTTTTTAGTGCACTATCCATAAAATAAATGGATAGTGCACTTATTTAGTGCACTATCAATTATTTTGATATCTTGCTCTTCTTTTGTGCATTATATCTTTTTGTACCATGCACCCGTCAATCCATCAGATTGATATGAAATTTATAATGTTGCACATTTTATGTGCACTATATCAAATTTTCACCCCCTTGAACCAATCTTTGAAATTTCTATATAAATAGAAGATGTATAGAGCATACTTCGTTGTTATCACTTCAACATCTTCAAATCTTTTTATAATTCATCTAAATATTTATTCGTTTGAGTCTTAGAGAATGAATAGTGAATGTGTTAAAGTTGCACTTTTTTGGAATGGTGAATTGTTCATGAGGGTAATACAATATATTATAGTATTTCTCCCAAGTGCAACGTCAAGTATCCAATTTCAATTTGTTATCAAGAATTTGTTGATTCAATTTTTAGAAGGATGAAAATTAAAAGTGATGATTATGATTTGTTTATAATCGAACAATATCCAAATTCCTTCTCATCTCAAGGAATGGTAAATTATGGGGAGTGGATTATCAGTGACGATGAGTCATTAACTGATTTTTTGAGGGCTCCTTATAATTATGTCAGTCAAATAAAGTTAAATATTCTTCAAGTTTATATTAAGAAGGAGCGGAATCATCGTCGTGCATAATCTCCAGCACGGACGGATATTTATACACAACTTGAGAATCTAACAAGTGTTGATGATGCACGGTTAAGTCATCATAGCAATTTTTTTGACATGAACGTTTCTCAATACCTCATGTCAGGTAATGTACAAAAACAAGCTTCAATATCTTATTTGAACGGAACTTTGAATCAAAGTGACTGGTAATGTCCATGACTTCATTTTACTATGAGAAATAATTTATTTTTACGGCCTTTTTTGTTATGTCATATTTTGTTATGTTTTTTTAAGGGGCCTAACTCTATGTGAGAGGAATAATGATGATTTTTTTAGGGAAGATTATAATTATGGTCAACCATCACAGCTTGAATGGGTGGACAATGCTGGAACATCTTCAAATATTCCTCTTTCATTGAATCTTGATGTTGTCGACTATTATCGATAGGTTAAATATAATTATTATTATATTTATTTATATTTTTGATATATATTAAAAATATTTAATTTTATAAAATACAGGAATAATGTACCGCGAGATGAGCATGTCGTTCCCGAAGATATTGAAAATAACGATCAAGCAAATTATGGCAAGTTATCACAGAGTGATGATAGTGAGCCTAATGATGCTGATGAAGATGAATGCCCCTATGACTCGTCATCGAGTGATGATGATGTGAGGTTCAATTCAGAACAAAAATCAATGTCCATGAGCCCTTATCCTCAACAACAATCAATTCCACAGACAATGATGTCAGGGCCGACATCAATGTCACAATCAAATAATAGACCCCATTTTTATTCTAATAAAATTTCATTGCTTGATCATTTTCAGGAAGGACCTGATGTGTTTATAGATAATCATGAAAATGATTTTGTCTCTATAGGTGTGTGGCGTGAACCGACTGATTTTATAAATAATGATTTTTATCTTTCTAACTAGATGTAGTTCAAGTCAAAAAAAGATTTGCAATGGACGATTAAATATTATCATATTAAAGAAGAGAGGGAATTTTTTGTTGTTAAGTCTGGAAAGAATGTGTTTAGAATTTGTTGCAAACGGGTAGATCAAGGTTGCTCTTTCAAACTTTGTTCTACAAAGGATAGTGGTAATAACTTGTGGAAAATTGACAAATACATTGGCAAACACACTTGTAATATGGGTGATTGTCGCGAAGGTCATAACAATTTGGATGTAGACATGATTGCAACTGTTTTGGTGCCGTATATTGAAAAGACACCGAGGTACTATTTTTTATCAACTTCATGTGACTATACAAATCAGCAATTATATTTTCAATTATAATTATTAAGAATTTTTGTTACAGGTATCCATCAAAGATTGTCAAATGTCTGTTCTTAATAAGTTCCGCAAAATAATGAGTCAGCGAAAGGCGTATCTTGGACGAAAGCGTGCATTTGAACAAGTCTATAGAAATTGGGAGGCCTCATTTCGTGAATTTCCAAGTTTCATCACTGCTATGAAATATTTCAATTCAGGTTTTGTCGATGAATGGTGATTCGAACGACATGAGGGAGTTGATGAACGCATTTTCAACTATGTGTTTTGGACGTTTAAGCCATGTGTCGATGGTTTTTGTTATTGTTAACTAGTTATATCAGTAGATGGAACACATGTATATAGTAAGTATGATATAAAGTTGCTGATTGCGGTAGGCACGAATGGAAATGGCTCCATTTTCCACTGGCTTTTGTAATAGCAGCGAATGAAAGCCTTGATACGTGGACTAAGTTTTTGGGCGATTTACATCAGCATGTTGTATGTGGCCGTCAAGGTGTTACATTGATATCTGACAGACACCACGGCATACTTGGTATGTCTATATAGAGCATAATTGGAAAGCTCCTTTTGCCTATCATTGTTATTGCTTAAGGCACTTGAAGGACAATTATCAGAGAGCATACAAAAGTGTCCGACTGAACAACCTATTATGGGCTGCTGTAGCTGCAACACAGGAGAAAAAGTTCTTGTTACAAATGGAGTTAATCAAGGAGACGCACTTGCCAGCATACGAATGATTGATGAAGCTAGAATTAGAAAAATGAACTATGCATAAGAATAATGGAAGAAGGTGGGGCATGCTCACAACGAATAGCTCTGAGTCATTTAATGGATTGCTAAAGTCTACTAGAGGCCTACCAGTGATCGCAATGGTCAAAATATCTTACAGCATGGTTGTGGATCATTTTGTTCAGAGATCGAAGTATACAAAATACCTATTGATTGACAAACAAAAATTGATGCCAAACCCGTTCAAACAATTTGAAGAATACAGAAAAAAGGCATTGATGCATAGTATCCAAAATTATCTTGTGGCAGATAACATATTTAAAATCAGGACATTTAACTCCCATCACGGAAAAGATGGTAATAAATAAATTGTTAATGAGACACAACGAACATGTACGTATGGTAAATGGCAATCAAATCATTTTCCATGTTCTCATGCCATTAGGGTGTTTGAGTTTGTTGGAAATCCTGCATGGAATTATATTGCATCAGAATTCTCTGTGGCCTGGTACAAAAAAACTTACTCTGGCCAGTTGATTCCACTTGGTGACGAGGTGTATTGGCCAGAAAGTCTATTTTCCATGATTGCAAATAAATATGTTTTGCGCAAAGTAAATGTCACATCCACCACACGTATGCTCAATGAAATGGATGTTTCACAAAGTAGTCTCTCCCAAAAATACTCTACTTGCAAATAGCCAGGACATGATAAGCGCAATTGTCCATCGAGAGAGCGTAATGCTAATGCATAGCGGATAATAAATATCTCTGGTGATGCTACTACTTTTAGGAGATGATTTTAAGTGTATGAGTTATTATGAATTATTTATATGTTATTGTATTATATATTTGTATGTCAATGAATGGTGTAATTTTTTGTGAGATGAAATTTTACTATTTTATTGTGAGATAAAATTTTAATTTTTTTATAATATCAAATTACAACATAACGTACAATGTAAAAAAAATTACATATCTTCTTCGTCAGTTTCAGGAACTACGTCGAATTCATTTTGTGTTGGCTCAACTAAACTCAATTGGATTATACAACAATATGGCACTCCAAAATTTAATGTTTGGAGTAAATATTTTTGAAGGCCTATCCATTTGTTAACAATTGGATATACTGGATAGGTAGAATCTCGATATAGTGTCTGATTTTCAAGTACTTTCCAGTGCTGCTCTTCATCTGCTTCTTGAAAGATAAGATCATCTAATACATGAAAAAGCTCTAATGTTTTTTCCATTTCTGATATTTCTTTATTCAAGCGTTCAATAACTTGTGTGTCATCCCTGAATTTACATATCTGAAATATCGCGGACTATGCCTGTGGAACGGTCAAACCATGCCATCGACATAATACCTCATAACACACCATTTAGAATATAGTTGAGTCCCCTGAAGTGTTTCTCCCCAAATAATAAAATCATCAGCTTTAGAGGAGTACGTTTCTCCGACAATGATGTGTCCAGCAATTTGTAAATCATGATAAATAGATGAATTATTTTCCACATTTGGTGAGTGGAAATACCCCTCAATTATTTCCAAACTTCTTAAAGGATAGAAATAAAGAAAAATATGTTCTTGAAGCTGCATTTGCATTTTAAACAATATCTGTGAGAGACAATCATTCTCTTTCAAAAGAGAAAGTAAACATTGCTCCACTAAATCCCAGAATCTCTACCCAGGTCAGGCTAGATACAATGGATACATATAGTTCCATTTAAATTTTGCAGACTCATACATAATGAACATAACAAGGTAGGTAGGAGAGAAAATAACACCACAAAACAAAGTTATATATATATATATATATATTCAATTACTTTCTTATTTTTTATTTGAACCATCCGATTAAATAACCAGACTGTCCAAATGTTGGTCAATAAGTCTCAAATCAGTGCAATAAATGATGCACAGGAAAAGCAGTTCACGCATCTGCCAAAGAAGCAATACACGTAAAACACTCCCACAAAATCATCATTCCATCCCATCATATTTTCTATCAACGCTCCACTCTCTCCTCTCTCCTTCTCTCTTCCTCTCTCCTCCACCACCCTAAAGGCTAAACCCTATCCGACAAACTCCAACTACCCCTGTGCAACCCATCTCCCCCACCCCAAAAAATCCGTGCACTATAACTGTGAGAACAGGCACTATTTTAGGTGCAAAAATTCAAAATCGCCATTAATGGCCTGGAAAATCAAAGATTTGTTTTAGAGTTCTTGTCAAATTTCGAATCCGGAACCATTCTATACCACCAAACTAAAAAAAGAACCAAACTATGCCATATATTTTTAAAAGTATCAAACTATGCTTAACTCACAAAAAATGTGAGTTATGCACAAATATTTTTAATGGAAGGCAGCTGACGACGTTAAATTTTTTGAAAAGTGCATAACTCATAATTTTTGTGAGTTACTCATTCTTATTTTAACATAACTGATAAAAATTGTGAGCTATGCATTTTATTTTAACATAACTCACAAAAGTTGTGAGTTATGCATTCTTATTTTAACATAACTCACAATTTTTGTGATTTATGTATTTTATTATAACATAGCTCACAAAAATTGTGAGTTACATATATAACTCACAATTTTTGTGAGTTATGTGTTAAAGAATAAAGTCTTTCCCTTTTTCAATCCTCACTTTAGCGATTCAACAACAACAACAACAACAAACCCAGTGTATTCCCACTTAGTGGGGTCTGGGGGGGGTAAGATGTACGCAGTCCATACCTCTACCTCTGATGAAGTAGAAAGGCTGTTTCCGAAAGACCCCCGGCTTGAGATTCAAAATTTCAAAGAACCCTACCCAATTTCAACTGTCCCCTCCTTGTCCATCGATTGTGCTTCGTATAGTTTTCAAGTATGTGAATTTTATTTTAAAACATATGATAAATCGTAGTGTACCCAAATTCATAGACAAAATTAAGTGTTTTGACTCTTGCACTTTGAACTATTTTACATAAATTAAGATAAAGAGAGTAGATTTTGAACCCAACAATAACAATAACATATATATCAAGTCTAGTTACACGAGTGAGCTCGAGGAAGAATAGAATGTATGTAAATTTATTCCATTCATAAAGATTGTGAACCCAATAGAGTAAATTAGTTGTAGTAGGATCCTGAACTTGAATCTATATGTAACATCCAAATTTTAAATTTGCCTATGTTTAGATTGATGTGAAGTTGTAGTTATTGTTTGGGACATAAATAAATTAATTAATTCATGTCCAAGCTTTTCTAATATAAAATTAAGGCCAAAAAGAAAATAAGAAATTTATCTTTAAATCAGTTGTCTCGAGTTTGAATTCTATTGAATATAAGATTCTTTGTTAGAAAGCTTTAATCCCCGTTCTAAGATTTTATGAAACAAATTCAAATTTAATCAGGCCAACAACATATTCAGTGTAATCTCATAAAGTCGAGTTTTAACAGAATAGAATGTACTCAAACCTTATCTCCATTTCAAAATATGAAGTAGATAGGTTGTTTCTGAATTACTTCCGACTCAAGATAAGAACATTCTAGAAAATTTAAATAATGCCTAATATGAATACCGAATATTGAATATCCAAGTGAAAAACAAAAGAATACATAAATCTGAACTATAGAAAATTAATTCATGTCCAAGCACAATCGATGGACAGGGGCAGTTGAAATTGGGTAAAGTTCTTTGAAATTTTGAATCTCAATCGCCAAAGTGAAGATTGGAAAGGGAAAAGGCTTTATTCTTTAACACATAACTCACAAAAATTGTGAGTTATATACATAACTCACAATTTTTGTGAATTATGTTATAATAAAATGCATAACTCACAAAAATTGTGAGTTATGTTAAAATAAGAATGCATAACTCACAATTTTTGTGAGTTATGTTAAAATAAAATGAATAACTCACAAAAATTGTGAGTTATGCACTTTTTAAAAAATTTAACGTCGTCAACTGTCTTCCGTTAAAAATATTTGTGCATAACTCACAATTTTTGTGAGTTAAGCATAGTTTGGTACTTCTTTAAATATATGGCATAATTTGGTGCTTTTTTTAGTTTGGTGGCATGGAATGGTTCCGAATTCAAATTACCTTTTTCTCATGTTTTGTTTATGGGTCCTCATCATCTCTAGGGCGGGGAGGGGGGGGGGGGGGGGGGGGGGGGGGGGGGGGGCGAGAAAAGTGGGTGATTGAGAACAGAGGCAGAGAGAAAGAGGCAAGAAATAGTCACCGTTCGAATTTTGGAGTGTGAATCTGGTGGCCGGGATCCTTGACGGAAGGCTCTAGTTTGCTGCACAAAATAAGGTAAGCTACTCGTCTATTTTAGTTTCGTAATCTTGTTCATGTGTCTGAAGAATAATGTTCTCTCTCTGGTTAAGACGTGGACTTGGATTTGGTCCCGTATGAAATTTTAATATTACGAGAATGTGCTATCTCTTTTCGCTAAAGTATCGGGCATAGTAACGAAGTTTATTTTGAATAATGTTATGTTGGGAATAGGGAGCTGAAATTTGGAGTCAACTGTTTTTTTTTAATTAACTAGTTGAACTTGTTTATATTTTAGCATGTATTTGGTCCTGTGACGCGTGTTCGGCTTGGCTATGTGGCCGGCAATAGAAAAAATGTATAATAGGGCCACGTTCAGGCTTGTTCTGTGTTTGAGTTCCTATTAACGTCGTTGTTTTGTAATCAAGTTTAAAGACGGATTTCATATCAAGATTTCATTCTGTGGGCTCTTATGCGGATAAACTCTGCAATATGTTTGAAGATCTTTTCTTTATTTAGCCTCCCTTCCCCCTCTTTAGTCGTTTTGAAAAGGCAAATATGTGGTGGAATATGTTTGAAATCTGTTTTTGGCTCTATCAACTTAGTTTATGAACACAGTTATATTCTGAGCTTCCATAGTTTTCAACGTGTGCAAATCCCCCATTGAACTCATCTCTTTTTCTCTTGTTTTGATTTTCTTGTCATGGTTATGTGATCAACTCATATGTGCGCGTGATGTTAAAAACTAAGTATCACACATGAATACTTGCATGTGTGAACCATTTTTTCTTTTTTCTTCGAATTCGATTTTATTTCGGAAACATGGTTGTTATCTTAAAATTCATGTTGTAATCATTGTTCGCTCGGAGTCTGCAAATGTATTTAACTTTTGATCCCGAAAGTCGCATCATGTGTTAATATGGAGATCCATGAAATGTGTGTCTGTATGTTCACTCTATTTTCCGTCAACAATTTAGTCTCATGTACACGTGTTTAATTAAATCTTAGTTTGTCGTGCTTTTCATCTGAATATGGGGAGTAACTTAAAATTCCACCTTCTCTCTTTTCCGATATGATAACAATACTGTACACATGTTTTCTTCAAAACATTTTTAGCAGGATTCACTTGATTTGCTTTGCTGAGTCGGCTTTAGAATTAAAACTCATCTTTCTCATCAATTTGATCCATTATGCGACCTTGAAGGAGTTGTCTGCCTATTTGTTTAACATACTAGAAGTAATGAATTAAATGAGTTTTCCATTTGAATTTTGTTATAATTGTATTTGTGAGAAGAAAGCTTATATGGTAATACTACGATAACAATTTAGATAAGAACGGCTTATTAGTAGGTATATGTGTCTTAGTTAAATTATCCTATAATGTTATTATAAAGAAAGAAGGTTGAATATCATATCCCAGTAAATTCAATTAATACACCGTGTTTACGCTTATATATTTAACTAGTTAGGTTTACGCGTCTTGCGTGTGTACCTCACTTTAATGAGTTTAAACATTACATTACATAGGATATTTGTTTAAATAATAAAGATGAATATAATAATTAAATTTAATATCTTTTGAGTATGCAAAGATGGAGAATTTATTTAGTAAACCTTATCTTTATCAAAAATATTTTTAAAAGTCAATCGGCATTCATCTACCATCTGTAAATTGCAAAAAAATAATACAATGATAGAGACATTAAAATAATACAATTAAATCTAATCTTTAAACACAAAAATTTTCTCAAAGTCGTCCGACACTCATCTACCACCTGTAAACAGTAACAAAATAATACGATAATAGATATATCAAAATAATACAACTAAATCTAACCTTCACGTAAAAAAATTCCTCAAAGCCAACCAACATTTATCTATCACCGGTAAACTGCAACATTATAATACGATAAAAATGATATCAAAACAATACAATTAAACTTAAATTTTACACACCAAAAAATCTCAAAGTCAATTGAAACTTATCTACGAACTATAAACTACCACAAAATAACAAACTAATAGAGATATTTTCATAATTCAATTAAACCTAACCTTTACCTAAAAAAAAAAAATTCAAAGCCAACCGACATTCATCTAACATCTGTAAATTAAAATAAAACAATAGGATAATAAATATATCAAAACAATACAATTAAACCTAACCTTTACACAAGAAATTCTTCAAAACCATCCAATATTCATCTACGACCTGTAAACTATAAACAAAAAATACAATAGTGATCACAAAGCTTCGATTTTGATCCAACTAACTCTTGTCTGAGCGAAAATTTTTACCCTAAAGAATGATTTTGAATGTAAACAAAGAAGATATATAAATACACACATGTTGAATTCTATTATGCTGACAAAAATAGTGAAGAAGTTGAGAGTTAGAAAATCAAGCATCCATCATCTACACATGCAATCGAATCAAATTAGATGAGCATCAATCATATTCTCCTAATAGGCAAATCGATTTGTTCTCTAGTTTAACGTACATCTCAATATTTATAGAAGTATTTCCTTAATAGAGTCTTATTTTAGGAGTATTTTTCTAATTGAATAGTAGAAAGAAAAATATTAATTAATTCTCTTACCATATATTTTAGGAAATCTAGTAGAAAGAAAAATAGTAATTAGTTCTCCTACCATATATTTTAGGAGTTCCATTATACCTCACTTTAATGAGTTCAAACATTGCATTAAATAGGATATTTGTTTAAATAATAAACATGAATATAATAATTAAATTTAATATCTTTTGAGTATGTAAAGATAGAGAATTTATTTATTAAACTTAATCTTTACCAAAAATATTTTTAAAAGTCGATCAACATTCAATCTAATCTTTACACACAAAAATTTTCTCAAATTTGTCCGACACTCATCTACCACCTGTAAATAATAACAAAATAATACGATAATAGAGATATCAAAATAGTACAACTAAACATAACCTTTACATAAAAAAAATTCTCAAAGTAGATCAACATTTATCTATCACCTATAAACTGTAAAAAATAATATAATAAAAGTGATATCAAAACAATACAATTAAACTTAAATTTTACACACAAAAAATTCTCAAAGCCAATCGAGATTCATCTACGAACTGTAAACTACCACAAAATAACAAACTAATAGAGACATTACGATAATACAATTAAACCTAACCTTTACCTAAAAAAATTTTCAAAACCGACCCACATTCATCTAGCATCTGTAAATTAAAATGAAACAATAAGATAATAAAGATATCAAAACAATACAATTAAACCTAACATTTACACAAAAAATTCTTCAAAGCTAATCGACATTCATCTATGACCTCTAAACTATAAAAAAAAAAAATATAATAGTAATCATAAAACTTCAATTTTTATCCAACTAATTCTTGTCTGAGCGAAAATTTTGACCCTAAAAAATGATTTTGAATAAAAACAAAGAAGAGGTAGATATACACACGTGTTGAATTTTATTATGCTGATAAAAATAGTGAAGAAATTAAGGGTTAGAAAATCAAGTATCCACCAATCTAGATATGCAATCGAATCAAGTTAGATGAGCAACAATCATATTTTTCCAATAGGCAAACCGGTTTGTTCTCTAGTTAACGTACATCTCAATATTTATAAAAGTATTTCCTTAATAGAGTCCTATTTTAGAAGTATTTTTCTAATTGAACAGTAGAAAGAAAAATATTAATTAGTTCTCCTACCATATATTTTAGGAAGTCTAATACAATAAAAAATATTAATTAATTCTCCTACCATATATTTTAGGAGTTCCATATATTTTAGGAAGTCTAGTTAATATAATAAAAAATAATTAAATAATAAATTAAAAAAATAGTGAAAAACAGTTTTATCTAAAGAAGAGTTTTTAATGAAGAGTAAAAAGTTCAAATCATTTTTTTAAGGGTAACAGTACCTAATTAATTGCTGAAAATAATTTTGAAGGATCATACAAACGGATTTTGGCATATTACCTTTGTTTCATCCGTTGATTGCAAAAATAAATATCTATACATATAACACAACTTAATTACTATAAAAACTTGTTAACTCTGTGTTATTTTATGTAATGATTTATTATCAATCCAAATACACAATTAAAAGCATAATGATAAAGAAATGAAAAAAATTAAAGGACAAAATAACTATTTCTACTTACCTTTTATTTACGTAATGATTTAATCACCGCATAGAAAAACTCCTTTTATGAAAGGAGTATTCATAAACTAAAAAAGAACTTAATTTTAGACTACTATATAATTTGTATTAGAATATCATCCATTGATTGTCAAAGAGAAAAGCGGACTCCTATTTATAATAAAAGAGACTCTCACGTTAATTTTTATTTAGCAAAAAATTATTTCTACTGACAATTTTTTTTTTACAAAAAATAAGATAATTTTTATTTTATCAAAAATATAATTTTATGACAGTTGGTCAAAAGTAATAACAGTTTTTATTTTTCAAAAGTAAGACAATATATTTCAAAAGTGAGAATATATCAGTACGGGCCCAACATTAAGATATTCATTTATTTTTTTAATCTTGATATATTTAAATAAAAAATTTTAATAAAAGGATTGCATATGTTTTCTAGGATTCATCCGGAATCTAGCATGAGTTCAACATATGTTATTTTAATATGTATTTAGATAATTTAAGTTGTTAATTATTGTAATTTATAATATTTTTTATGCAATTTTCAAATTAATATACGTTACTTTTCTTGTCTAAATTTTTGCACTATTGATAGTCAATTATATTTTAAAAATAATTTAAGTTTTTAATTATTGTGATTTATAATACTTTTCTTTCATTTCAATTTTAGTGACACTAATTTAATTTTAAGAGTCGACCAAATATTTTATATCTTTTAAATTTTTTAAGTTGTTAATTATTGTGATTTCTAGTATTTTCAAGTAATTGTTTTGAAATATATAACATATTAAATTGTTATTAGATATTTTAAGTTATTAACTATTGTAATTTATAGGAGTACTTTTTATGTAATCTTTGAATATATATGTCACTCTCCTTATCCAGAGTTTTGTGTCGATGATAGCCAATTAAATTTTTTTAAATAATTTAAATTTTTTATCATTGTAATTTATAATATTTTTTCTATTTCAACTTATGTGGCACAATGCTTAAATGACCATAATAATTAATTAGGGGTGATATAGTAAAATGTAATTGTTATTATTTATAATTTATTATTTTTATTATGTGTATTTTTTGATTCAAGAAGAATTTGGAAACATTTAGAAATGTGTTGAATGTTACAAATGTTAATAATCCATTTGGTGCTTCTTGATTTTTTTATATTTATCTCTTGTGTATTTTTACTCTTTTACCCTTTGAGTATATTTAATAATTTTATTTATATATAAATTATATATTGTAAAATCATGGGTTCAGTATTATTAATTTTTGAATACATAAGTGACTTATAATAATTAATTGCGGGTGATACATTAAAATCACGATTGAAGCAGCAGAAATTAGTCAATTTTAATTTATTTTTTTTGTTAATTATTGTTATTTACAGTACTTTTTATTTCATTTTCAAATAATATATGGTGCTTTATATCTTCTTCTGCCCCGTTCTAATTTATGTGGCACTAATATAATTTTGATAGTCAATCAAATATTTTATGTTGACATATCATTTTATTATTCTTAATTTTCTAATACATAAATGACTTATAATAAGGGGTGATATAATAAAATCATCGCTTGAAAGATGACAATTTAATTTAAAACATCCAGATTTAATTTCGCATTTTATGTCTATTTTATTTTTTATTAAATATTATTTATTTTCTTAATACCTAGATGACTCATAATAATTAATTAAGAGCGATTGATTATGTTATTACTATAAAAATTAATATAATTTTATCATATCCAATAGTAATCATCGATAACTCACCGGAGTAGTATATTAATTAAATACGGGATGCTATATTTTGCATATGCAAAATATGATATTATTAAACATTATTGGATAGTGCATTATATTTATCTTTCACAATAATAAAATTTTACTATATATTTTTCTTTATTTCTTTTTAACTTGATACATATTGACCCAACACAAATTCTAAGAAAATATTCATTAGAAATTTATTTTATTAAATTAAATTTATTAATTTTGTACTTTAAAAATTTAAAGTTAAGTTTAAATATTAGTATTTTTATATAGGAAAAAAATAATTTTAAAATTTAAATTAACTAAAATAAATAAATAAAAAGATTAATTTTCTATATAAAAGTCAATTAAAATAATAAAATTGATTTACTTTAAATATTTAGTTACATTTAATTAAGATAATTTTTATTTTGTCATGATTTATGATGCACCGATAAAATTTTGAGAGTTGAATAAAACTTTTATCTATTTTTAAAAAAGTATTTTAACTTGTTAATTATTGTGACTTATAATAATTTTTACGTAATTATCGAATAATATATTTACTCCTTGTGTCCCAATTTATGTGGCTTTGATACAATTTTGAGAATCAACTAAAATTTTTATATGTCTTTTAAATATTTTAAGTTATTAATTATTGTGATTCGTGGTAACAAATTAGTTTTGAATATGATCGCCAATTAAATAAATAAATAAAATTTACTTTCAATATGTAGTTATAGTTAATTAATATAAATTAATAGAATATATTAAATATTTAAACCATTATGATGAATCAATGGAATCAATATATATATATATATATATACATACATAAGAGGATTATAGATATGTCTATGTGGCACCTCTCTTTGGCCAAGGATTCTATTTATCTTTTTTCTCCTTTTTTTTGGAGTTTTTCTTTCATTTTTTTCAATTATTTTATTTTTAAAATTATTTTCATAACTCACATCTCTTTATGTTCATAATAAATTACACTCTTAATTAATATTAATAAAATTCATAACTCTAAAACCTTTTATATTCATAACCTCCAATTATTTAATTTTGCATTAAACAATCTAATGACAATTATTTCTTTAAATAGTGTGAAACAATGACAATTGTTTCTTGAAGAAGTCTAATAACAATTGTTTCTTACAAGGTATGTGCATTCTGAAAGTCACTCCTTTAAGCTTTATTTTTTTTTTAAAGTAGATTTCTTTTATGATATGCATAGTCTATTAATAAACTTCGTACATTTTTATATTTTCTTTAAAGAGTTATGTATTACTTTATTTGAATAATTTTCTTTAATGTTATGTGCCCATTAATTATTTTTTTGCAATCTTGTATTTCTCTTTATCTTAATCTCATTAAATTTTTTATTGTAAATGAAAAGAAGATTACTATCATGACAGTTTTTTTTGTCCTCATCTCACTGGTATGAGACATAGCATATAGCAACAAAAAAAAGTCTCACCGGTCAAGATATAGTTCAAAGTGTCATATTTTTGATATTTTTGATTTATTAAATTTCATATCCAACTGCTCTTAGCACTTTTAGTTAACAATTTAGTTGCCCTTTTTTTTCGTTTCATGCAACACCTAGTTTTTTTTTTTTTGACTCTTTTAAGGCTCGATTGACATACAAATGAAGTAGGATATTGACATGATAAGAATCTAACTATTACTATTTAAAATTCTTTTGAGAGAAATTATATTTGTATGTGTGATAGTTCTTCTTTCCTCTTCAATTCACAATATAACATTTTCAAAAGTCTATATTAATTTAGGTAACTATTTTTCTTTTTTTTTTTTCGTTAGTGATGTCAACTTATTATGTGCGTGTCTAGACCAGAGTGTTTATTTTCTAAAGTAAAAGCAAAAGAAGAAGGCAAACGTATAAGTGTGCTACTCAAGAAAGTATCTATGGATCCTTCCGCAATTATGTACATCAATTTTAGTAAATCTTTTGATAAAATATGAGAATGTAACATTAGTTTATAATTTTTAAATGACATTTTAATTCATAAGAAAGTTGTTTATTGATTCGTTACGTTGTAGTTTTTGATTTTTCACATTTTATAGTTTAAAGAGAAATGAAAAGGATAAAATAAGATAAAAAATAAGAGATTCATATAATTAGATTTGTGTTATATATATAAATAATAAAAAATTTTAAAACTTACTAAAACTACGCATGAAAAGAAATTTAATTTTATGAAATCTTTTTTTTTCTCTACTTTCTTTTAAGAAAAATGAAATTACTGTTTCACTTATAGAATATATTATATAAAAATCAAACTTTTAGAAGACTGAAAATACGTAATTGATGAAAATTCACATAAAAATATATTTATATACTTAAGAGTGTATATATTCAATTAAATAAATTCTACTCTTAAATATTAGTAATGTCCATAACTCTTAAGCCTTTGATATTCATAACCCTCAATTAGTTAATGTTCAAGAAGACCATTTTTTTTTTATTTTCAAACTCTAAATATTTTGTTAATTGTTTTTGTCTTTCTTTATAATTAATGTAATTGATTTGTATTAAGTAAAATTTATATCTATATATAATTAAAAATAAATAAATTTCTACTCTTAATAATATCATTAACTTCATCACTTTTAAATTTTCATATTCATAACCTCCAATTATTTAATTATAAAATTTAAGATAACTTATAATGTTCCTCCATTTTCATCTATATAAAGTCATACTAATATTTTGTTTCATGAGACTCATACTCAAGAATATCCTTTTCATTTTATATCTGAAATGGTGTTCTTTATATTATTATTTATAGTATTAAATTCAAGCTTATTAAGAAGACATTTGAAGGTTGATTGTTCGTCAAAGAGGCTATCGGACAAGAGCTTAAAAAAATTGTACATTAATTTTGTATTTCTTTTTCGTGTATTTTCTTATGGTTAACGTAAAAAAAATTAGGTGTGTGTGTGTGTGTCAGTGTTCATGAGTATGTTCTCTATATGTAACTTCTATAATATGAACTTTCATGATTTTATTATTATTGTAAATTTTATAGACTTTTGAAAGGTTGATCGTTTGTCAAAAAGGCTATCGAACAATAGCTTAAAAATTTATACACTAATTTTGTATTTCTTTTTTTGTCCATTTTCTTATGGTTAACGTAAAACCAATAGGTATGTGCGCGTGTGAGTGTTCATGGCTATGTTCTCTATATGTAACTTCTATAATATGAACTTTCATGATTTTTTTTATTATTGTAAATTTTATAGGCTTTTGAAGGTTGATCATTTGTCAAAGAGGCTATCGAATAAGAGCTTAAAAAATTGTATACTAATTTTGTATTTCTTTTTTCATCTATTTTCTCATAATTAATGTGAAAAAATAGGTGTATGTGTGTGAGTGTTCATGTGTATGTTCTTTATATGTAACTTCTATAATATGAACTTTCATGATTTTTTAATGATGCGAATTGCAATATGCACATTAAGGTCGTTGTAATATGGAGTTAATCAGTATATAGTGTTGACGACTTAAAGAGATTTATCTATTGAAATTGTTTTCTATATATAATGAGAAAGAAATTATCTTACCATCTTAGTGCATTTATAAGCACACATAAGTACATTATTTCAAATTAAAATCTCAACTTCATTCAATACACAATAAAAATGAAATAAAATTGCTATTAGAGAATATATTTTAATTTATTGATAAAGAATATATTATCCATCATTTAATAAATGTTAAATTGTTAACTTTTTTTTTCTTTTATGGAACAAAACATTCTTCATAATATAATTATAACAAGTTATAATATTACAATTAGATAATATATCTAAAGTGAATATAAAATTGATCAACTAAAATAATTAACTTTTTAACACCGCGTGAAGCGCTGTTAATTTCCCTAGTTATTATATATTGGAGCATGGTAAATAATTAAGTGGGAGTGGAGGGAGGTTTGATAATTGCATGAGAGGTGGTCGAAACCACGTATTCTGTAATAGAAATATACAAACGTCATATTAGGCCACATGTTCCCTGGCTGTCCCTTTCGAAAGAATAAGAGCATTTTACTTGGAGCATTTCTATCACAGTTATTTGTTGTAGATACAAATAGTTTCTTGTTAGAGTGATTGATTTCATAAGTAGTCTGCATCTCTAATGTCCTGTCTGACGTTCATTTATATTCTTAAGTCATAATATTGTTTAAGCGGTTCCTAACTTTACTATTTTTCTATTTCATGTGAACTTGGGAGTTAGAGTTCCGCAGTGAAACTTATTTTTGACTCGAATATCGGGTCAATCACTACGTAGGATTGCAGAATCTTGGAGTCCCGCAAATTAGGAGCCTAAACTCCTAACGGAATCTAATGTTCTTCGTCATCCTTGAATTTAATTCATATTTTTATCGCATTGAGTTTCTCTTTGTAAGTAACTCTCATTATCTATTTTGTTGAAAGTAGTTTTTATTTGATTGTTGAACTCATATTGCTATGCTACTTGTTGGTTCGTTACGCAGTTTAGCATCCCGACTTTTCGTTAATGTCACATGATTGCTCCTAGATGAAAATACAATTCACCGTACTTAATTAGCATAGCAATATCGGCGCTTTTCTTTAAAATATACCAAAGATAAAAATGATATTTTTACGCTCGCTTATCCCAAATAACTTGCTAAAACTCAGATTTTTAAAAAAGAGGTCACCTACTAATTTTAACTTATTTTAAATAAAAAATAATAATAATTTTAACATTTTGCTTCAACGTCCATTCAAATTTTTAGTTTTCAGGTTCAAGAAAATATGAGGTATATACATTTTTTCGTTACCACGTACAAAGTATATTGTATTTTCACAATAACTATCTTTCATCATCATCATCATCATCATCATCATCATCATCATCATCATCATCATCATCATCATCATCATCATCATCATCATCATCATCATCATCATCATCATCATCATCATCATCATCATCATCATCATCATCATCATCATCATCATCATCATCATCATCATCATCATCATCATCATCATCATCATCATCATCATCATCATCATCATCATCATCATCATCATCATCATCATCATCATCATCATCATCATCATCATCAT
>NC_061115.1:194648454-194663603 GCF_002878395.1 Capsicum annuum
TCATCATCATCATCATCATCATCATCATCATCATCATCATCATCATTTATAACTATTATCTTTATTATTATTATTGTCATTTTTTTTTATCTTTATTATTACTATCATGATTTAAACAACTTCCTCGCACAGTATAACACTTATTTATTATCTTGTATAATTTTATCTTATTAATCTCTCACATATTTTTACATACTCCAAAATACATATTTCATAAACAAAATTCTCATAAAAAATACTGTCATTTACTATACAATAAATTTTACCTTGGATATTTTTTAATTTCTTTATGGAATCTTGCATTTATATGTCGTACTCAGAATACTCCTTTTACGTTTAAATACATGCATACTTTTACAATAGTTATGCTATATTCTTGTACATGGTAGCGTTATATTTCCTATATCTCAAAGTTTCTCCTCAAAAAAATAAAAATAATAACAAAAGTTTTCTTATCACCGTTTTAAGTAAATAACAAAATTAAAAGTTTTTCCTAATATTTCCTGAATTAAGTGTAAGGAATATCTTCGGATAGGCTCTGAGGGGTGCCTAACACCTTTCCTTGAGTAACCAAAACTCTTACTCAGAATCTCAAAACGTTTTGATAGACTAAACAGAGTTTTACACAAAAAATGATTTTTCCTAATTTTTTTAAAAAGTTAGGTGGCGACTCTAAAAACGAATTTTCAAAACCCAAGGGTCACGACACGCCGCCATACGTTGTGAGCTGTTTCGAGCGGTGCGAAATAGGGTGCGACAGTTATCAACAAATTTTTTACTTTTGATTTTTTGATTCTCTCTTATACGCCATCTTCATATCTTCTTTATGATTTTAATCATTATATCAACTTCGAATTTTGAGGCATAGAAAACAACAATTAAGGATTCAAAGATATTGAAAAATGCAGTAAACAGAGGAGCTGCGAATCCAAATTAATCAACTTCGATATGGACTTTCAGATTGATTCGCTACCTTCTTGATGATTAAAACTCCTCCGAGTACAAAGTCAATATCAATTCTGTAAAAACTGTAATTATACAAATGTATGTTTATCTTTTTCCTCTTTTCTCTCCCTGTTTTTCAATGTGTTTTGCTCATTTTCTTTGACATTAGAAATTTATTCAAGTATAAAAAATTTCAAACATATGTCTTCCAACATTCACGCTTTATATAAATATATAAAAACTCGACCGTTAATTGTATTGTTCTCATGTTGTGTCATTTCTCCAATTGGTAATCATATCATGTTCAATTTATTTTAAATCTCCCTGAAATAGGGTTTGGCGGCTACATGCCTCATAATTTATTGAGAAGAAGACTTTTAGATATTTTATTAATACAATTGTGATTTTCTACACAAAGAGATCTCCAACATATATCTCGGCCATTTGCTTCAGATCAGTTTTACCATTTGATAATTATTACATGTCTGGTGAAAAAAATGTCAATTTACAGCTGAATGCTGATTTTTATACATTCAATTACATCAAGTTAGTCTCCTCTTTCTTAAATAGTCACATCTATGTGATCTTAACAAACTAATATTGTGATAACCTTTTAAATATACTTCATCTAACTGAAATATGTGTTCGTAGCCAGTAAATGCCTTATTTTTTTTAGGCTTGCTGATTTTTATGACTAAATCTATACTGTCTTTTTCATTTTCTACTTAATCGTATGTCAATGTGTCTGACAAGTCATTATCTACTGTTTGCTAAAAATTACTATCGAACATTCATTCTTTTGGATTTAATGACAGCCAGTTACTCTCCTCTTTGCTAAATCATCTGCCTGATCATTTGATGTTTCACCCAATACATAGAATACAAGCATCATTCGCTACAAATAAAATTGATGGTAAAAAAGGTGGTTTAATACATGTATTATCTCCATTGATAACCTCCCTGTTTGACTTCTTTTAAATCCATCAGCTTTCCTTGATAAATAGTAATTGCGTCAATTAAATACTTTGAGAGTATGCTTGGTTATTTAGTTATTCGTCTTATAGTTTTTTTTCAGACTCTAATTTGCAATGGAGATAACTGATTTTGTTGTATTAATTTGGATCCATAAATATCTATTATAATAAGTATCGTTGGTAGCATCTCCATATTTTTTTCTCTTTTTTCGATATCCAATGGTTATATTTTTTTTATTTTGCTACTTCGATAAGACAAACTGAATATGAAAATTACAAAGAAAAGCCATAGATAACTCTTTATTGAAAAGAATGAATACTGACATCTAACATATGGTAGAAGCAAGGGGGGGGGGGGGGGGGAATATTCTTCTTTTTTTTTTCACCGTTCTATTTTTCAATGAGATAAATGTCATGACAATTACTTAATTATATTACTTTATCACTATTTTGTCATGTAAGTGTAGAGAGGATACATAACAAGGACAGAAGGTGAAATTTCTTAGTTACGCATTAATTAGCAAGGTTTTTTATTTACACATTTTTTATGCAGATTTCTCCTTCTATCATAATGGGAGAACAAATTAACAGGGCCTTGACAAATTGGCAGTAAAAATTGCTGTAAATTTCTTCTTCTATCATAATGGGAGAACAAATTGACAAGGCCTTGATAAATTGAAAGTAAAACTTATTGTAATGGAGAGCAAATTTATGGCGAAAGTGTGCTAAAACTACACGGTAACAAATTCTATGTTAGATAGATATAGACTCTTAGGTATATATGATAGGAGGCGTTGAAGGATAGTAGGAGGTGTATTAATGTCAAAGCAACAGTCAACCAATTATTTCTTCGTAGTTTTAATTCTTATTTTCATTGCTTGATAGGACTAGTTTTGTGAAATCAATATTGAGTTCAGATACTATAAGTTGATTATAAATTTTTACCTTCTTTCATAGCTGAGTTACTCTCATTTTGTAATGAATTTCGTTATTCTTTTAGTCCTAAAATTTGCCACCAAACTTGGAGCTTATTGGTATATTAGTTAAAAAGTATAGGAAAGTTGTTCAATTTAGGAAAGATTCATTTATTAAGGGGTTGATATTGATTCTTTCAAGACCCATTGAAGCTATTTTGATCCTACAAATGACATACATTACTAACGATTAGTTTAATGAATACGATCATATAATAGCGTGAAATCATGCATAAAATAGTTATAAGACCTTAAAAGAATTTTCCAACATAACAATCAAAAGATAAATGAAGATTATGTCCAAAATTATCAAGATATTAAATTTATAAGTGGATAATTATAATTTCTTAGTCAAACTGGTCACTTTTAATTTAATTTTAGAGCATGCACCTAAAACACGTTAAAGTTTAAATTATTATACCCAACTCTAAATATGTAGAACACTAATTTGTAAAATATTTAGGGCAATCTCAAACTAATTATGAAGCGTATTTTTGAAGTACTTTCAAAATAATGGATGATTCACTCTTTAATAGCAACTATCATCAATGAAATATCATTATCAACTTATCATAAAGTTAACATCCAAAGACTTTAGCAAAGAGTCCAAAGATTGGAATGGTTGTGAACATATCATATCAAAAGAGAAAATTCATGAAAAATCTAAGATAAATCGTAAACTTCATGGATATGACAGGTGTTATTCTTTTTATATTCTTATAAGAAAATTATTAAAAAAGCGAATCAATAAAATTTAACTTTTAAATTAAAATTTTTTTCTGATCTGAAATTTTATTGATTTCACTAAATCAAAAAATGCTACGTATTATTAGGATAGTGTGATCGCCGTTAACAGACACAAGAATGCAGATATTTAATTATGTGACATTACTACAAGAAAATGTACAATTAGCAACAACATTTTAGCAACGACAATATTATTGTTGGCTTAGATCGATAAAGACAACAACTTAATTTTATTGTTGCTACATCTTGTAATTTTTAACCACAATTTTTATATCGTTGTCAAAAATTATAATTTTATTACTATATTCTATAGTTAATATAAAAAAATTTAAATATAAAAAAATTGCAACAACTTTTTTACAACAAACATAATTTTGTTGCCTAATTTTAATAAAAGTCAACAACTTGATTTAATTGTTGTTATTTTATAATATATTTTTCAATACTAATTTTTTTATTGCTAATTCTCTTAATTAGGCGTTAACTTTCATTAATTTTTTTAATCTTCCGCCAAATATCAAATAAAGGCGGCAAATTCCCAAAAATATTGGAGACCTCTTAGTTTCCTCCAAAATAACACTACTATAGGTTTTCTTTTTTCCATTGAAACCCAAGATTTCAACTCCTTTGATTTCTCTATTGCAGCATTTACCTAAGCTATTTCCTTGATTGCTTTCTCTAAGTTTGGTGAGTTATTAATTATGTTTAGTTTATACATAGTTTGATGACTTGTTTCTGAGTTATTGTGTTCTTTTTAATTTGTAGATCCTTTAAGAGTTTTTGAATTCCTTCTTTTTAGTTTGTAGATTTTTCCTAATGATTTAGCTCAAATTTTTTGGCTAGAAAAGGGTTATTTCTTTTTTGGATTTTATGGGTTCTTAAATTTGGCTATGGCAGAATTAAATTTGAGTTTGTTGTTTGAGTTGTCAATCTTCACAATTCACTATTATAGTTTGCTTCAAAAACAATCCTTGAAAATAGAATAATTTTTGTTCTATCGAACTTCACTGGTAAATGAAAAATTGAAGGAAGAACTCTCAACTCTCATGTGGGTCTTTACTAGGGGTGAGTTCAATTCTTTCAAACTTCGATTAGGGTCTTCAATTTTCAATTTTTTAATAGTGTGATGAAATACCAAATCAAATTACTTTGATTCGATTCCGTCTAATTTTATTCTTTGATATTTATAAAGAATGTCAACAATTAGAAGAAATAAATAAATTCCAAGTCTCAATTCGTAGGAAAATGTCTACTGTGTGTCTTTGGTAGAATATATACTTTGATGAAATGATGATAATGTTGAATTTTCAGTTGCTTACAAACTGCTAGTAGAAAATCTTAGCAGAGAAAGATACTTCAAGAAAATATCACTAGCTATTCATGATGATTTCATATCATTTAAACATTATAGGAGTCGAAAAACTAAGTGTTGCATCAAGTTACCAGTGCTTGCGTGTATATGACCTGGTAACTTATTTTTAATGTAAATTATTTGAATTTCATATTATGCAAGTAGAAAATTTGGTCAAGCTGTTATTGGTGATTCAGGACATGTCCCTTCCTTGCCATAAACATTTCCTTTGCTCGATGGTGTTGTATCCATTTACTATAGTCATATCAAATTGAATAGACGGAAAGCTTTTAGAGCCTGTAATGTGGACCAGCTGGTCTTCTTCATAATGGACGGTAACATTGCATACATTAGGGTCCCAAATTATCCAAATCCTTCAGTTTCTAGCAATATCACAGTTGTATTCAACTTTCCATTTCGCGTTCAGTTTTTTGCATAAAGACGTAACCTTATTCTCCTTAACTCTTGTTTCTAATAATCTAGATAAATGGATATTATTTTCTCTCAAATAAAGAGACAATTCTATCTACTTATGTCTTTTGTTTACTCCCCTAACATTCCATACCAAGCAATGCATTAAACAATTAAGGTTCCCCCACTTTTATCCGAGAGATGTAATGCAGTAATCTATGAGCCCCGATAAGAAAAGCTTAAAAGCCATTCTTAGTAATCATAGGTTCACTGATCCCTGATTTTACACATGTACCTCCAGCATATATGCTATTACCCGTGGTGTTACGTTATGTAACTTGGGTGGCTGGGATCGTTGCTGCTATAATAGTTTGTTGAACTTTTAGGTTTGATGATGAAGGATTTGGAGCTGCGAGAGATATATTCTTATCTAATTCTGGTTGATTTGGTTGACCATCCTTTGTGGGTATAAGAGAAGTTTCTCCTAGCTCATAGCTCACGGGTTGAACTGGTCATTTGTATTGCTATTGACGAACAACCTACTGCATTTTTCCTTTTCCTCTCAGGAGGTACCACTTGAAACTCTTTCTCTTTGTCATATGAATATTCAATCTTAAGGAACTTGGTACAGTATTGTGGCACCCATTCATATTCCACATTTTATACAAAAGTTTTCCCATATGGGTCCATGACTATCATCTCGGTTACTAATGGTTTTGTAGCATTGACTTTAATTAAAATCCTTGCATAGGAAATTTTGGATTGTTTTACAGTGCACTCATCGACAGAAAATAGAATTCCTGTTACACTTGCAATTCTGCTGAGGGAATCACAACGTCAACATGTCATCAGAAGAAGGGGAAACTTGACCCACAATGGAATGTTGTTAAGCATTCCTCCATGAATTTAAAATCTAGGTGTCCATTTTTTTTAGAATCATGGGCTTATTGTTAAAGCTATAAGGTCCAACAATTAATATTTTATTCATATCTTCTATGGAATTAAATTTAACCACATAATACCCATTTTTATGAAGATACACATCTGTAGCAGTGCCTTTCTTCCAGTTTAGGTTCACAAAACGCAACATAGCACTATACCCTGGTAAATCTCCAATCACATAAGCAATTAACGAACAACACCATTTAGCTATTTCTTGATTAACCTCAGATTTCTCTATTTGAACCATAGTATAACCATCTGCAACTGTAGGAGTAATATAGGTAAGGGGCATACTATTGTTAGCAGCCTGGTTGCCAGAAAATTGCCCAGTCCTTGTTGCATCTTGGTCATTTAATTGTTCAATCTCATTATAAGCTTCCTAATCTTCTCTCTGTGTTTTACTAACCGTGAGTAGGTTTTGCATAAGTAAGGGATTTGATAGCATTACTGAAGAGAGTGGACTCAATCCCATTCGCTTCATCATTCTAGAGGGTGAAGCCCCCATTGTAAGCATCGGGCTTGTCACCGGAGTGATAGACGATGCTTTGTCGCTATTCGTTGGACTTTCTCCCTTACTCTCGAGCTGACTGAGCTACCAAGCATCAGTAAAGGAATCTTCCTAGGTCTTTCTCGTCCGCGACTCCTTCCCCCCGCATTATTCATGGTCGTTCTCAAGCGGCGGACGTTACAGTTCAGGAAGCAATGACATCTGTTCATTGTTAATCCTTTTATTTATTTATTTTTTAAAAAATTGGCCTTCTCTAATTTCTAGGATATCATGTGGTTAAACTCAATTATAACTATGTCATTTTTATATTTGCAGGCATCACTTCTTTCACTTGATCAGCAAGTTCTTTCAAAGTAAGTTTACAAGAGAGACTTTTCATTGAA
This sequence comes from Capsicum annuum, assembly GCF_002878395.1. NCBI lineage: Eukaryota > Viridiplantae > Streptophyta > Magnoliopsida > Solanales > Solanaceae > Capsicum > Capsicum annuum. Next base: position 194,655,690 of record NC_061115.1, read on the forward strand.
CCAAATTAAATTTTCTTTGTATAGGTATGTAATACTATCTAAGGTTTTCTTTTCTCTCTATTTATATCTCCCAAAATTTAATGTTGTTCAGCGGCTATATGCTGAAAATCATGTGGCCTTTCATTTAATTAAAGTGTGGCAATTTGTGTGTAACAAAAAGGTCTGCAAAATGAGATTGAGCTCAAAATAATATTTGGACCTTCTATCCATGGTTAAATTTTCAAGATCCAAGCAAATAATAAATAATTATATACAAAGACTAATGTGCACATAGATCTCAACAAGGCTTTCTCGGGCTCTTTTTCATTTATTCTTCTTATTCTAAAATTAGATTTTTTTTGTTGTTTGTAATGTTTATAGATTCTTTAATTTTTTGCAATTACATTCTCACTGGATCCTCAACTTTACTTAACATATATTTCAAATATTGAGTTCAACCACTTGAATCATTATTTTTTTGTCTTGAAAACTCTTTTTGGACTTTATTTTAACTTTTTATAACATGAAGGCTTTCTCTAACATTTATTTTCTTTATTTTTTTACTTAAAAAAATCATATAATTTTATATTTATTGATATGGAATTCTTTGTAGGTAAGTATATAATGGATAAAAGTTGGATGCATATTGGAAATAAGACGTTACCGCAATACTTAAATGGTATGAAACAATTTCTAAACTTTGCATTTTCTAATCTTGAGGTTGGTGTAAGAATTCAATGTCCGTGCATGAAATGTAATAATGTTCTCTGGAAAATACGAGACTAAGTGAGAACAGACTTACGTAGATGGGGGATAAGCCAAACTTATAAAAGGTGGATTAATCATGGTGAGCCAGTTTTATCTTCAAATGATGAAACAAATATTAGTGAAGATTCAAATTTAGAAACTGATGATGCTCCCATTTTTGAAATGTTGCATGATATGTATCATGTTGTTCCTAATAGTAATCATAAATTTAATGAGACAGCTGAGTCAGAGCATAAAGAGCCTAATACAGAAGGTAAGAGTTTCTTTTGGTTATTAAAGGAAGCAGAAAAAAAGTTGTATCCAAATTGTGAAAAGTTCTCCAAACTCTCTTTTATAGTGTGTCTTTTTCAAATGAAATGTATTCATGGATGGAGTAATACCTCATTTGACTCTTTGTTAAAATTACTGAGTGATGTTTTACCCAAAGAGAATGTGCTTCTGAATTCTATTTACGAGGCTCAAAAGATGATAAAAGATTTGAGTTTAGATTATGTGAAGATAAATGCATGTGTTAATAATTGCATTTTATATAGAAAGAAATATGTTGATCTTGAACAATGTCCTAAATGTGGTGAAAAAAGATGGACAATAAGAAAAAGAGATGTTAATGATGAGGTTGCTTTAGATAATTTGAATAAGAAAAAAAGAAGAAATCCTAGAAAGATTCTTAGATACTTTCCTATAATACCTAGATTACAACGACTATTTATGACAAAAGAAATCGCAGAAGAAATGAGGTGGCATAAAAATAAATGAATTGATGATGGAGTGTTAAGACATCTAGCTAACTCATTAGCATGGAAACTTTTGAAAAAAAATATTCAAATTTTGCTTCAGATCCTCGTAGTGTAAGACTTGGACTTGCTTCAGATGGATTTAATCCTTTTAGTTCAATTAGTAATTCATATAGCATGTGGCCTGTCATCCTGATTCCATATAATCTTCCCCCATGGCTATGCCTGAAACAATCTAGTCTATTATTATCCTTACTTATTCCTGGACCAAAAAGTCCTGGTATGGATATTGACGTGTATCTCCAACCCTTGATTGATGATTTGAATACGGGAAGATGGAATGGAGACTTATGATGCTTTTGTGAAACAGAATTTTCAATTACGTGCTTCTTTATTGTGGATAATCAATGATTTTCCTGCATATGGTATTCTGTTTGGTTGGAGCACCAAAATTAAACTAGCTTGTCTAGTTTGTCACGTAGATACTTGTTCAATTTACTTGAAACATGGCCGAAAGCAATGCTACATGGGTCATCGTAGGTTTTTGGATATAAATCATCCTTATCGACAGAATAAAATTCATTTTGACAATACAAACGAAGAAAGACTTGCACCACAAGCTTTGAGTGGTGAACATCTGCTTTGGCAACTTAATACTTTTTCACAAAGGTCAGTCGATGGCAGACAAAAAAAAAAGAGATACTGAAAGATGTGATAATTGGAAAAAGAAATGTATTCTTTGAACTCCCATATTTTCCTTCAAGTCCGTTGAAAAATAATTTGAATATAATGCATGTTGAAAAAAGTATTAGTGAAAGTGTATTTGAAACATTGTTGGACATTGAAGGAAAAACTAAGGACACATTGAAATCTCGACTGAACTTACAAGATATTAAAATCAAAAACCCCCTTCATTTCATAAAAAGTGGGGATAAATACATACTTCCTCCTGCAAGTTATACAATATCTAAAGCTGAAAGAATTCAATTTTGTCAACTCATCAAAGAAGTTAAGTTTCCTGATGCGTATGCTTCAAACATTAGTCGTTGCATCAAGAAAGCTAAAATTTATGGACTTAAAAGTCATGATCATCATGTTCTTTTTCAGCGGCTTTTACCACTTATCATAAAAGAAATCTTGCCAAAAGATGCACATGAACCATTAATCGAATTGTCACTATTTTTTAGTGATTTATGTGTTAAAGAGTTGCTTGAGGAGAAGTTGGATCAGCTAGATAAAAGCATACGAATTACATTATGTAAATTAGAATGCGTGTTCTTACCATCGTTCTTTGATGTCATGGTTCATTTGGCAATTCATTTGGCAAACGAGGCGAAGTTGGGTGGTCCTGTGCAATTTCAATGGATGTACTTCATTGAAAGGTTGGCTTATTACTTTTTAAACTATTTTTTTAATTGAAATGTGTTAAAATATTAATATATATACTTCACAGATTTTTGCAAACCTTGAAAGGTTATGCACGCAACAAATCTCGTGCGGAAGGATTAATTACTGAAGGCTATCTTGCAGAGGAGTGCATGACATTCTGCTCTAGATGTTTGATTGATATAGAAATGAAGCAAAATCATCCTGATAGAAATTCGGATTCTTCTAGCATAGATAACAATAGATTATCCATATTTAATTATGGCGGCAAACCACTATCAAAGGGTTCTTGGAAAAAGTTGAGTACTCTTGAAATCAATCAAGCCCACTTTTACATTCTCCAAAATTGTGAGGAAGTCAAACCTTGGATTGAGGAAGATATATTTTACCCTTACATCATTTATTTTATAAATAGTCAACAATTGTGTTGTAATTTTTTTTTTCAAATGTTCACAATACATAGGGAACATTTAGATATATTAACAAAGAAGAATAATAGAAACACAGCCAAGAGACACAAGGAGGAATTTCCTTCGTGGTTTGAAGAAAAGATAAACTCTATCATTTGATGGTTCGTAAATTTATTTTTTAAAATTAACATTAATGTTTATGATTTTGTAACTAAAATTTTACAGGTGGTACAGTTAAAGAAGAATGGTGATAACCGAATTACTGAAGAATTACTATTTTTGGCAACACCTCCGGACCCTCGTGTTATTAGTCATAATGTATATATCTTGAATAGTTCTTGATTTCGAACAGTGGCATTTGAGCTAGGTTTGAAAACTCAAAATAGTGGTGTGATGGTGAAGAGTGATGAACATACAGGAAATATTGATTATTTTGGAAAGATAAAAAGAATTTTAGAGATCCAATATATGAACAATAAATCAGTTATATTATTGCAATGTGATTGATTTTAAGTTCCTCCTCAAGGCCGTAGTTAAAGTAGAGGTTACAGAAAAGATAAATATGGATTCATATCTATAGATATAACTCGACTCCATTACATAAGTGATCCATTCATTCTAAGCTCGTAGGCTCAGTCAGTGTACTATGTTAAACATGGCCAAAGTGAGAAATGGCATGCAGTGATAAGAGTAAGACCATGAAATTTGTATGATGTTCTCAAACAACAAGATAAAATGGAACCGTTTCAACTGATTGAAGTACTTGAAAGAGAAGAAGCAAATCCATAAGTGGAGTTGACAATGATAACATTAGAATACAAAGAGAAGATATTGATGGAGTGAGTGTTGAAGCACCTTCTCTCAATAGCGAGGAAGAAGTAGACTTCGTAGGTGTAGATAAGTCTGATCACGAAGACCTGGATGACTTCAGTAACTCTTCCGTAGATGAAGAAACTACTGAACATAATGAAGTTAAGGATGATGATTGGATGTGATTTTCAAGTCATCATCGAGATAACTTTTTCTTTATTGAATTTTTTTTTAATTTGAGAACTTGATATTATATAATATATACCTTGGTTTTTATTTGTCTTTTTGAAAATGAGTGTCCAGGTACTAAGTATCCCACATAATCAAAATAAAGTTTTGCAAAATAAAATCCTTTTTGAGTTTTATCTTCTTTTCAGGTTCCATGCTCCCTTTTGAAAGATGCTAAGTCAATTTTAATGGCACATCATAGAGCGGATGGACTTTACTGTTTCTTTCCATTATTCTTTGAGCAAGAGAAACTTGCTTCCCAACGGCAAATATGAATGACTTTTCTTTTCCTCCAGCGCCCCTGGCAGTTCTGCCAATACGACGTACATATTCACTAGGCTCTTGAGGATAATCAAAGAGGACTATGTGGTCTACACCTTCGAAGTCAATACCTCGGGATGCTCTATCAGTGCACACCAAGAACAAAGAAATGTTCTCCATCTTCAAGATACGAAACTCCTTTATGTTTGCAAGTCTGCTTTCTTGGTCCAGTGTAACATGGAACGGTAAAACTTTTATGTAGAACCCCTTCCTATCAAAATGCTTTAATGTATTCTCAACTTTTCTACAACTATCAATCTTGTTACAGAAGACAATTATTTTTGGAACTGGACTATCCTCCACCAATTGAAGTAGGGCATTCTTTTTGTTGAGAAAAGTTGTGTCTGAACTTTTTTCCTTGTTTCATCTCTTGCAATATACAAGGACCTCTTCCAAGCCAGGGCTTGTGTGGTGCATACTAGGCCCAGTCACTAGTTCATAATCAGGAAACTTTGTACCAAACTATTGTATATTTTCATGGGCAAAGTTGCAGTCACAAATATATATTGTGTGATGACAGATGATGAATTAATCAAACATTAAAATGTAGCTTCATTGGTAGTAGCCTTGAGAGTGTTCGAGAGAGGTTTCCAAGAGAGAACTTGCTTGGAAGGGATAGGAGAGTCATTTTCAGAACCTCTCCAAACAATAAATTTCTCTCCAGTATCTTCATCTATGAGCTGGTAAGCCCCAGGAGTATCCATAGGGATGACTGTAAGTAGCTTTGGTTGTCACATCACTCTTTTCCAATGCACAACTACATTATTATTATTAACATTCCCAAATGATCTTTCCAATTTGAAACGCGACTGAGCCACAACTGGTGGTCTTGGTGCAGCAAGCATTGTGCTTTATCTCAACTTGGGGAATTCCCTTACTACTACTTTCTACAGAAATGTATGGAAATAATACGCTGATGCCCACCACGGTTGTCACAGGGATGAATATTTTTTCTCTGGATAATTACAACTTGATAATTTTATTGAATCTCATTATCAATAGAAGTATTATTTTCCATCATCTTCTTGATTTATACTTTTGATTAGTCTTTATTTGTTAAAATTTTTAATATATTGCAGTCAATCATGATGACAAATGTGTATATTTCTAATGATAATGAAACTACTGATGTATCTGTAATCCCGCCTCCAGGTAAATTGATTTATTTATTAAATTATGTCTCTCCAAATTTGTAGTTGTGTTTTATTTATTTATATCTAAATAATTTTATGTACTATTACAGAAAAAAGAGAAAGGGACGAGGAAAGACAACAGAGCTTTCAACCTAAAAGAAACGCAAGGAAATTGACAATGAAAAGTTGAAGGTGATTATCCCACTAGATCGAACAATAGCAGTAGGTGCAGAAGCTAAAGATTTTATTAACGAGCTCTCAATGAAAGTTCATCATAATGCTAGACATAACGTCAAGAATTGAAAGGGAGTTCCTGATTTGGCGAAAGATAGGATTGTTGCTTATATGCTGGTAATTTACTACTCCCATTTGTCTAATTAACTAAGACTAGATTTCACCATGTGTTGCGTATCTAAGATGAAGGTTCAAGAAAGCCATGATGCAAAGACTTTCACCAATTGAAAAATATCCAAAATCATGAGAAAATTGACAATATGAATTTTTTTTTTTTTGTTTTGTTGATTAGTTTCAAAGCCTGAAACTTGATAATTCTAAACTAGATTAAGGGTTGATTCCTTATGTTGGATATTTACTAACATATATTTCACATGAATAATAGTGTGCTTGTGAAGGTAGGGGTGGGGGTGGGGTGGGGGTTGGTTTTTTTTGTCTAGAAAAGCAACATTACAAAACGTGTGGTTTAGGAAATGCCTTTAAGGTTTAAAAAATTCTCCATACTAATTGAGTGTATTTGCAATGTAGAAACTGATGGTTAACTGTCTCTGATGTTTCTCCAACATAAAATGCACCTAGAGTATAAGATTATCCCTTTTTCATCAGATTGTCCTGGGTTTGTAGTCTTAATGTTTGATTCTATTTTGAGTGCAGGACGCTCTTCAGCTTTCGGATACAGAACACAATCGAGATACTATTATTAAAATAGCTAAAAATTTATATCGATATCATTGTAGCAAACTTCATAATCATTTCAAGAAATTCGCTACAAAAGAAGAAAGTCTGCAAAATATACCTTCAGATGTTAATGAAGATGAATGGAAATTCTTGGTAGATTATTTCAGCTTTGACGATTTTAAGGTAGTTAAAAGTATAAATTATTTAACTTTTTATTTGGTTTCTTATACTTAGATGAAAATAAATATTTTTATGCAAAAACAATGCAGAGAATGAGTGAAAGAAATAAAAGTAACAAGGCAAAACAAGAAGTGAATCTTATTTTTGGCAGAAAATCCTTTCAAGCAGTGTCTTATGAAGCAGTGAGACCTTTATTTCCTTTTATCGATTATGATTATATTTTCTTCAATAACATAATTATATTATTTTGATAGAGGGACACAAACATAGGAAAAAAGCCAAACTATCAAAAACTTTGGGAAATGACTCGTGTGAAGCCAAATGTACAGTGGGTTACAAATGCTTCTGTTGAAGTAAACGTATACAAACCCTTCTTATTGGTATTTATAGAACTAATTTTTTTAATAACTATTGAAATTCAAAGTTGATATAACTTTTTTTGTAGGATAAAATGAAAGATGTTATTGTTGAAAAAGTTCAAGAAATCAAAAAGGACACCGATATGGATCCTATTATCAATGCTGCATTTGTGCAAGTTGTGGGTGAAAAATCAAAGTACATTCTTCGTCAAGGATATGGAATTAAGTCAGCAAGTAGGATATCGAGAAATGAAATTCAAGAGCAACTTAAAGCACGCCAAAAAGAAGCGGAAGATGAACGTCGTAAATGAGAGAGTGTAGAAAGCAAGCTAATGGAAGTTATAAATCAGCTTGAAGAGGAACGAAGAAATCGAGAAGTAATGTGTAGACACATGATTTTGACCCTCCCTGAGTTTAATATATATTTTTTGATATTAAATTTTTGTATTTGGTCCGATATTATTTTAACTCTTACTTCATTTTTAGAAAAGTTTTAGTTAAAATAAATAAATAAATAAATTTAATTTTGAAAATTTTACTTTTATTTTTATTTTAAAAAAAAACTACAAAAAATCAAAAAAATAATATATTTTTGTTTTCTAAATTTTAATAAATAAATTAGTAGGTTTAGTACTATTTTATTATATTTATTTTGGCTATTTATAAATGTTTATTGTATTTTCTTAAATATAAA
>NC_061115.1:194666603-194670023 GCF_002878395.1 Capsicum annuum
CTTCTGTTTTCGCAGACCAGTAAAAAGAGTCATTTCCTTTTGATTAGAGATTTAAAAAGATGACTTGGAACACCATAACTCAATTCCAAGTGGCAAATTTGTAAATTAAATTAATCCCTATTCAAAATCGCCACATTAATTAGAAAAACCCTTTGACTCGAACCCTTCGGGCGAAAAAGGGGTGTGATATCTCTGGCGACTCTGCTGGGGAATTATAAGAATTCGAGCTTTTTATATTGACTTATACTTGCTTTAATTATTGTTGATATTGTGTTTGTTGGCCTTATGTGCTACTTGTCGCTTATTTACTGCTTTGATATTGATTGAACTGGATTATATACTGTCTTCTCTTGCATCCCCTCTGAGTCTCGGAAATAGGATAGAAGGAATGCAGCATATGCATCCTACTTTCTTTTTGAGATAGCTGGAGTGTCAAGGCACTTGGTGAAGGATTATAGTCACACATGTTAGGCGGGGTTCGGATCAACAACGAAGGTGGTGTTGCCCTACTACCAACCAAGTTGTCCCTCCCCGGCTCGAGTGTCCCTTCGGGTAAGCCAGTCTAGACACCTATCACTATTAGGCTTAAACTTAGAAGAACTGAAAACTCAGAATCTGGTTATCCCTATTAGGTACCGCTTTATTTGTATCATATGCATTTGACTTAGCGGGGCTCGACACAGGGATCGGGTATGTCTAGGACAGGTGACCTACTTTATAAAGACCAACATGTGCATCCTGCGTGCTCTTTGACATTTTTTTGGAAGGTTGTTTGTTTGTTGACCAACTTTAGGCAACTTTAAAATGCAAGAGATTAAATTATACTCACATTTAGTGAACCAATTTTTAAAAAAGAAAAAATTATTTTTAAAAGAAACAAAAAAGTTTAGTAGCATAGTTTTACGGTTTTCATGAACTATGAGGGTCTGATTCTCACTCTTTATTGAGATACGTAGGAAGCCCTTTTTCGGGGTATGACCCTATCTTTTGAAAAATTATTCATAGATATATTGGGGAATGTTTTGAAAATATGATTACTTTCATAATTATTTTTCTAATCATCAAGTCTAATTTTTATATTTTTGTATATTTTAACAACCCTGAATCTTTAGGGATCATGAGGCTAAGTTTACAAAATAAAAAAATATATATAAATCTTAACAGCCCTGAACCTTTAGGGGTCTTGAGGCTGAGTTTTGTACGATATAATTTTCAAGAACTACGCACACCTGATTCTCATTTTATTGAGATACGTAGGCAGTCCTCAATGGATTCGGTGATCTTTTTAAAAAAATGGTTGTCTTTCCTTTTAAACTAAAAAAAAAGAAGGTGCTTTCAAAAATGAAAAAATATATTATTTAATAAATAAATAAATTTTTCATGATTAAAAAAAAAGTATATTTCTTCGTATCTCTAATTTTTGAGAACTACGCATACCTAATTCTTATCTTAGTGAGATACGTAGGCAACTCTTCTGGGGTTCGGTGATCTATTCAAAAATGAAGATAAAATAAAAAGAGTTTTTGAAAAAATATTGCATTTTGACGCCTTTGTTATTTCTTAGACAGTTAGTTTAAGGTAGTTGGTTTGTGGTATTTTGGCTGGTTCTCCACATCACACTAAATCTAAAGAAGGTTTAGCTGTGTCCAACAAGGATATAGAGAGTGACCTCATGGATCAAACAAAGAGTCAGGAAAATGAGAGTTTAAAGGAAGAGAATTTGAGACTGAGGCAACAAATGATGGAAATTTATCAAGCTTGGGCCAGTGGGCATCCTCCTCCTCTGTTCCCCAGTATTAAAGACTGGGGCATGTCATCAAGTATCAACCTTCTTCAAAATTTTGAGATATCGAAATTTAAGGAACATGATGGACATGAGAATTCTGTGAAGCATTTGGGGCGATACTGCAATCGATCAAGGGAAATTGAAAAAGGGAAAAAGAAGGAAAATGCATTTATTGTCATGCCAGGGCCAAAGCAGAGTTTGAGAGGTCCAACCCACCAATATTGTCAGTCTCAATCCCGAGATTGCACATCAAATTCATATGCTCATATGCAACAAGGTTCCTCTTTGGAAAATCCAAGATATTTCATTCCATTTCCTCAATATCCTTTAAACAATGCACAGTTGTATGCTCATCCATTTTCTTATCCGCAATGGCATGCACCGGTTCCTCAACATCATCCTTGACCCCCACATATTTATCAAAGAACTTCTAAGTCCAAGTTTCAATAAAGACCGAAGTTTACAAAGAGGAGAAAGTCAAAGAATAATTTTACACCAATTGAGAAGTCGTATGCCAGTTTATTTCAGGGATTGAGAAAGTTGGACATAATCACTCCTCTCCTTGAGTGTACTCCTGATCCACATTCAAGATATTTTGATCCTCATGTACGATGTGCATATCATTCTGATATTCAGGGTCACAGTATTGAGGATTGTCATGCTTTGAAAAGAGAAATAGAAAGGATGATTCAAGAAAAATTGATTATAGTGCAAAACATTTACACTACGAGCGTCATATATAATACTTCATCAACACATGGTAATGCACATACGTGGAAAACAATGAGTTAAGCATGGGGATCCAGAATTTATTTGCTGAAAAAAATATGTTGGACAGTGGTGGAAGTTCTAGTCATGCTGATAAGCAAATCAGTGGCTAAGATGTCAAGCTTAACAATTGGGAGGTCACTCCTCTCCCTACTATGAAGGAGGTAGTTTGTTTGTTTGTCTTTCTGCAATTCAAATCGTTCTAGGGTTGTAATTTAGATCTTTTCTTTGGTATTTTAGGTTAAAACTTTGCATATCTTTGTTTTTTAGTGAAACATAATTTCCCTTTATTTTATTTTGTGTCTAATATTTACTTATATTTTCTATTATACAGTTCTTTCTATACCGATTCTAATAATATGACATACATGAAGAATTATCAATCAGATTTTAAAACCCAATCTAGTTATAAAATAATGAATAAAGAGGTTGAATACGATGAAGAGGAAGTATTTGAGAATATAAGAAAAAGATTTCAAATAGTTTAAGAATAAGTCAAGTCGCAATATAGATGAAATTGGAGCAATCGTTTTACAAATAAAAAATGACTTGATCATCAATTAGAAGATCTAATTCAAGCATTTTGAATGGGATCAATCAGAGGATATATAATCTCCATCGTCAGGAAAAATGAAATAAAGTTAGCTCCCAAAGAGACATGAGTCATTCGTGTAGAGAAATTACAACACGAATGGACTTGTATATTTCACAAGCTTAAAAGAAGTGATGCAAGTGCATGAGCTTAGTCACGATCAATGTTGAAAAAGATGCATATGATCTTCATGTTCTACTCTCATATTACATGTTATGTACATGTATTTTTAAGGATTGGTATGACGAAGGCATTTCATTATATTATCCAAATG
>NC_061115.1:194670123-194671178 GCF_002878395.1 Capsicum annuum
AGAAGAAGAAGAAGAAGAAGAAGAAAAAGAAAAAGAAGAAGAAGAAAGAGAAAAAAGTCAAGAAAAAGAAAAAGAAAAGAAAATCAAGCAAAAGTACAAGTTGTCTGAACTATGTTTGACCTAATTCTTGCTATTACAAGATACGTAGGCAGCCCTACTTTGGGGTTCGGTCTAACCAAAAGAAAATTCAAATTACCCAGAATGAAATGAAATTGGGGAAAAGTTTATTTCTTTAAAAGAATCGATTCCAAAAGTTGTATGTTTCACCAAATATTATGTAAATTTTTTAGCCTCATGCCTCCCTTTCTTTCTAACCTTTTCCAAAAGCTAAGTTACAACCAAAGAAAGACCTTCAGATCGATCTTTGAGAATGTCAAGGCTAAATGTTATGGGTGCATGATGTTTCGCATATTGGGTATTAATTTAAAAAAAATGAATGAGTAAAAATGAGGGAGTCTTATTGGTGAAAATCCTTTTGGACATCATAAGGAGACAGTGAGTTGAGAAAGAAATGAAAATGAGATAGGCGTTGGCAAAAACCCATTGAGGTGCCACTAGCCGAAGGAGGATTGTGATCTAGAGGGAGCATATTCAAGACTGATTTCATTTCAAACTCAATAAGTGGACAAGAGTTGTAATAATTAGTATGGGTAGATCAAGTTGTTTAATTCAAAATGCATGTCATGATTGCTGGAATCGGCTACCACACCCAAATAAGTTTTCTTCTGTCGTTTTTTTTTTTTAAAAATGCCTATTGTTTTTTCCTTTTATTTTTCTATTTTTGATCTTTTGGTATCTTTATCATTAAATAAAAATTATTATCATTTTTCTTGTGTCTCTGAGTCGAGTCCGTGTCATAACAAGTGAGAAAAGATTTCAAAACTGGCTACCATCTTCTTCAATTGCACAAAGCAGGACAAAAAGCCAACACATGAAAGAGACATGATTGTGAGCCGAAATAAGGCATGCAGAAAAGTTTTGTCAACAGACGAGTCTGGAAACTCATGGAAATATCAAGGTTTAAAGGGTTTATTTGAGGAGCATGGCAAAACAAA
>NC_061115.1:194674178-194748403 GCF_002878395.1 Capsicum annuum
TCACATTATAAAAACAAGTCTTATGGCTTTCAAACAACAAGCTATGTTTCATGGGTAATAGTTAACACTACCACATTATAGAGGCAAGACTTATGCCTTTCAAACAACATTTTATATTTTATGGGCAAGAGATGACACTGCCACACTGTGTTTTGATTTATGAGAAGTTCTATAACTCTTACTTTAGAGGCAAGACTTACCTCAAGGACTTTCAAACAATAAATTATGCCCCATGCGAGAATTGACTCTACCACATTATGTTTTCATTTATGAGATGTTCTACAACTATTGCCTTTGAGGCAAGACTTCGCTTAAGGACTTTCAAACTGCTAATTATGCCCCACGGGCAAGAGTTGACCACGTTATGTCTTCATTTATGAGATGTTCTACAAATCTTGCCTTAGAGGCAAGACTTAGCTCAAAGGCTTTCAAACCATAAATTATGCCCCACGGGCAGGAGTTGATACTACCACGTTATGTCTTCATTCATGAAATGTTTTACAACTCTTGCCTTAGAGAAAAGACTTAGCTCAAAGACTTTCAAATAATAAATTATTCCCCACGAGCAAGAGTTGACACTACCACGCTATATTTTTGTTTATGAGATGTTCAACAGCTCTCGTTTTAGAGACACGACTTATCCCAATAATTTTCAAACATGTTACGTACATTGGGCAAGAGTCAATACGATTTTGTAAAGGGGTGCGGATATAGGCGGATAACTAACTTATGAAATAGATTTAGTATATATATAATAAATCTATTTCATAAGTTAATTATCCGCCTATATCCGCACCCCCTACAAATGGTATCAGAGCCCAGTTATTTAAAAAGTACAGCAGTGAGATATATGTTAGATATGTTAGAATTTATCTATGTTTATTGAATTAATTATGAGAAGACCATTTAAAAATAGAGAAACTTTTAGAAAAATTAAAGAATCTTTAATTAGTAATTATTCAGAGTATATAAGTCTAAATAAAACAAAAGAAAACCCACAAAGATTAGCCTACCTAATTACCTTAATATCTAGTATTGAAGCAAAATTAATAATCCATTTAAAATCTAGAAGAATGAGACACATACCACCTAATTATGATAAAATTAGATTTAGATATCCACCAAGATATTATAAATATGGTTTAAATGAATAAAGTGCAGAAATACAAAGAATTAAAAGAAATTATTTCTGAAAAATGTAAAGAATTAAAAATAAGAATAGAAAGACTACATTATAATATATTTGCCGGAGTTAGCAATATGTAATATGTGTTATATAGATGAATATACTTGTGCATTTAAAGAATATTATTATAAAGGAGCATATAGTATAGAAGAAAGTAAAGAGATAAGAAAATTATATTTTAATAAATTACCCGAACCATTTAGTTCAAAGATAATAAAAAGTTGGGAAGAAGCAAAAATAGTAGATACGTTAGGAGCAAAAATAAAATTTTTACAACAATGGTATAGAAACTTATGTGAAAAATATAGAGAAGAATTAAAAATGCAAAAAAACATTAATAAGAAATTTAGTATGTTGCAAAAATAAAATAGCACCCCAATTTGGATGTGAAGAAAGATATTATAAGAAAAGAAAAAGACATAAGAAATATAAAAAATATAAAAAATCAAAATATAAATATAAGAAACCGAGAAAAAGATATTATGTAAAAAATTATAAATACAAAAGACCATATAGAAAGAAGAAATCTATAAAAGAATGTACTTGTTATACTTGTGGGAAGATAAGCCATTTAGCTAGAGATTGTAAATTACCTAAATATTCGAAAAATAAATAAATATCAGAAATAAAAATAGATAATACAGAATATATGTAGATAGATTATATAGATTATGAATTAGAAAGTGAGGATAGTATCTATGAAATTTTAGAAAACGAAACAAATAATGAAATAGATAGTAAAATAGATAAATCAAATGACTGAAGAAGATATAAAAATAATAACAAAGAAAGAATATTTAAATGATGAAGGAACGGAACAAAAAATAATATTTGACAGTAACATATTTGATGAAATAAAAGGAAAAGAATTAGATTTAAGTGTAGAAAAAATATTTAAAAGACCAACAATAAAAAATATGTTTACTAGGAAAAAAGACGAATATTATGTAGTATGCCAAAAAGAACATGTAATAGACTGTAGATATGCAAAAGGCAAAGCTAGTATACCACTAGTAACAAAAAGAATAATTAATAAAGAGATAAATGATATAAAAAGTAAAGGAGATCCAATAAAATATGTACACCTTGGAGGAACAGAGATATTAATAAAAGCATGTTTTAGAGAAGGAATAGATACACCAATAGAATTATATTTAGCAGATGATAGAATTATAAAACCTATAGAAAAAAACATAATAACTGCCGTAAAAGGAAATCTAATATACCAAAAATTTAAATTTATAATAAGTGCAAATTATTCAGTAGCGGTAACAGATAAAAATATAGATAAATCACTCGTATTATATTGGAAAATATCAGGAATAAAATTAACCCCAGGAAGTAAAATATTTACAATAAGATGTAAAAATTTATATGTATTAACAACAAAACATAAAATAACAGGAAAAAATAAGATTAACAAGATATGAATAGAAAGCCCATTCGAACAAATTGTAAAAACAATAGATTATAATGATTATAGCTATAGAGACATAGATATAGAAGAAAATTTAGAAATAGTAAATGATAGAATAAGTACAACGAAAAGAATAGTTGATGAAAAACCAGAATCATCAAGCTCATCAAAAAGAACAAGTAGATAAATATTTATTTTTAAGTAGATTATTTTGTGTATATTATTGGTTGGTTTAATTTTCATTTTTATCTTCTTGACTTAAGATGTTTTCTTAATTCATATTCTAAATTGGATATTATCGTAATTAAATTATCTAATGTTTTAGGATCTTCGTTAGTACTATATAATCTTTTGTTTTCTAGGTATAAACTATATAGTTTAGTTTCGATATCTTTTAATGATTTATTCTTTTCGTAAGATGTATTCATTAATTTGTGTAGTTTATTATTTTATCCTATTAAAATTTTAGCAATTTCTATGTAGTATTTTATTCTAACTTTGCTATATTCAATGCGTAGGTTTATATTCTTTATCTGATTAACTAGTATTTGTTGTTCATGTATAGGTAATTTTCCATCTGTATTAAATAATTTTTCGTATGTATTAAATAAATCATTATCTGTATCTTCTTTTTCTAAGGTTGATTTTATTTTAAGTAATTTTTCTTCTAGTTATCTTTTTTCTATTTCAAGTTGATTTCTGTAATTAACTTCTTCATATATCCAATTTTGCCTTTCTCTATTTTTTTTTGTATATTCTAACATTTATTTATTCTGAATAGTATCCATCTGAATCTAAGTAATATTGATGTTCATAATATATGTATAAGTTTTCTATACTGTTTAATAATTCTTTCTCTTCATAATCTTGTAATTTTTCCCATATTATTTTCTTTATGTCTATAATTTCTATATTTCTAAGTATATATAAAACAAGTATTTTAATATCATCTGTTATTTAAGTTCGATTAAATGCTTTTTCATAATATTTTCTAGTTGTTTGCTTTAGTCTAAGTAATTCTTGCATATTTTCATTAAGGAATTCTATATATTTTATATCGTTAGTTTCCATGTATTTGTCTAAATTTGTTTTTCTACTAATTGTATATTTTTCATATCTTTTTTCCAAAATTCTAGATATATGTGATTTATCATAGTTGATGTGTAGTAAGTATTTATAAGAGTAATTAGGTACGTGTGGTATGTAATTTATTCTAACTATATAATCTTTACCGAATATTTTTTCTAATATGATTTTCCTTATATCTATTATTCCTATATCCTTAATCACATACAAAATAAGTATTTTAAATTTATCTACCATTACATCAGATAAATAATTATTCATTTCCATAAAATTGCTATTTTCAAAATATTCTCTTCAATCATATACATAACAAAATATGGTCATCTTAGATTACTATATACTAGATTATTCTTAAATAACATGTTCTTTGGTCACTATTAGCATGGTAATTTGGATACTTTTCCCTTAAACAGCGCCTCTACTTTGGTTACTCCCCACCACGGCTTCTTGCCTCATTGGTTTCACCTTTAGGATGACATAGTTCTTAGGAATTTTTCTCCTTTACAACTTTGCTAATAAACTTCTTAACATATTATTCTTCGAATAATTCTACTATAAAGTAACTAACATGAATTTATTTTATCATACCATGATTGTTGAGAATTATGAATTTAACTATTCATAAACATAAATAAATATACCTGTTCGGGTAGGTTTGATATTTCTAAGCTTTGTTCCTCCATAGCTTTTTCCATTGATATATACCTGTTTTTTAATAACTAAGCAAAATATTTGTTGTGGACAAGAGAGAGATTTGTGCTTCAACTCATGAAGGCTTGCTTTGCAATGCCTTCGGTTCATCTTATTTATACACTGAAACTTTACAAGAGTATTCCTATTTTTACACGTTTCTAAAAAATCTTTTAAAAAATTATCTACCTAATCTACTTTACTTTACAAAAGTCTTCTAATAGGACAAAAGTTATTAATTCCTAGACTAATAATAGTCAAAAACCTATACAAAAGATTCTAATAATTTACGTAAAGAAAATTGTGAAAGTTTAGATGTCGCTTTCACAATCTAATAGCTTGTCTTTTATTATTACTCCGTTAATATCTTTTCTTTGTCGTATCTGCTGCTTTTCTATATCTCCATTATTGCTTCTTATCTTGTATCTTCCAGCTGACGTTCTTATCTTCTTGATTGATTTTTCTTCTATTCTAGATGAACTTCTGGGATATCATTATCCCCTCCATTACATTTTGAACATTTATGATCTGGATATTTATGTCCAATTGTCTTGCAATATCTAGTTAATAATTCTTCTGAAATAAATTTTTCTCTGATAGCTCTGGTGATAGGTTCCGTCTTTGGTTTGAGCAACGTTAGAATCTATTGCCTAATAGTTTCCATATTTGTTTCTCATAATTCCTTTGAATTTGAATATATTAGTACATCATTTCTTGAATAATAACTCCATATGGGATTTTGGTTGCGGTATATGTTTGCTAGCTCTTGCAAAATTATAGATAGTTCGATAATCCTCTTATTCGCATAAAATTTTGGTATCTCAATTCTAGGTATTTCTGGTTATGGAATAATATCTTGTGGTATAATCATATCTCGTGTTATTCCTATCTTTACAACTTGTATGGGTTTTTTAACTTCATCATATAATATCTCTGCTGGTGCCGTGTAAATTTTTATGAAAAATAGGGTACCTTTGGTTATTCTTTTAAAAATGCTAAATGCTTCATATATTTCTGGTATAGTGGATATCTCATTTCCGTCAGAGGTATATACAATACTGAGTATTCCATATTCATAACAAGTTTTAACTATGCTTGGTTTGGTTTTAGGTAAAGCAATTAGCTTATTGTATCCGGTCAATCTTTGGGTTATATAGTTTGTATCTAGTTCTTGGATGTTTATAGCTTTGGGGTTAGTATTTAAAAAGGTTTGTACATTGTAGATATTTTCTATATATGTTCGGGCTGTGTAGTTGTAGGTCTTTTTGTCTTGGTTTAAACTATCTCAGTATGTGGTAATTTGTGGGGGTATAAACATGGGATCTTTTGATGTATTTAGAATATATGGTTTATCAAATAGCTTGTTTAGGTTCATATTTGTGTTTTTTCTAACTCCTTTGCGTGTACCTGCAAAAGTAGATTGGTAAACGTTATGGGTTTTAAGGAGTGCCCCAACGTCTCCTTCTAGCTCTGAAATTTTAATGTCTTCCGATTGACATAGCTCTGTGCACTACTGAGTTATCTGATTTGTAGCTATAGACTTCAGTTTATCTTCATTAGTCTTTAGCTTTTCTATTTCATTACCCATACAGTCCACTTTCATTGAAAGCGTAGTTAGGGTTTTGAATATCTTTTCTAAAGCATCATCTTCTATTATATCAGTTTGTGTAGCTTTGTCTTGATATGTAGTCTGCAATAACATTTTTGTTAGTACTAATTACTTCAATTGTGAATGTAAAATTTAATATATTCAAGACTAGTCTACGAATCTCTTTTATTGTAACTGAATTTTGTATTTTCTTTGTTAACCACCAATGTACCTGTGTATTATCTGTTCGTACAATAAGCTTGTTATATACAATATATGGCTCAAATGCTAATAAACATTTATATAATGAGCATAATTCTTTTCTATTTATTTCTCATTTTATTTCTGTTTCATTAAACGTACCTGAGTAGTATCTATAATGGTGTTCTAATTTTTCTCCTTCATATCTATATTTAAGTACTCCTCCATAACTACATTCACTAGCATCTGCTTCTACTATATATATAAATTTTCTATTTTCATCTGGAAATTGTAATTTTGGTAATTCTTTACAAAGTATTTTTATTTTCTGAACTTGTTTTTTATCTTCTTCGTTCTAGTTATATTCTACATCCTTTTTTAATTTTTTCTGTAATGGTTTTAAGTTTTCTGCTAATTTTGAAATATATTCTCTTACTTGGTTTACTAATCCTAAAAATGATTGTAATTTCTTTTTTGTATCTAATTCGTCTTTTGAATTTATTAGTTTTTGTACTATATGTTGCATTTTGACTCCACTTTTATCTATTTGTATTCCCAAAAATTCTATCTAATTTTTCATAATTTCTGCTTTCTTCTCACTTAAACTTATTCCTGATTTTTCTATTATATCTGTAAACTGTTCTAATAATTTTAAATGTTCTTCTTTAGTTTTTGTATATAATAGTATATCATCTATGTATACTATACAATTAGGTAGTTGTTTAAAATAACTATCCATAAAATGTTGATATCTACCTGGTGCATTTTTATATCCAAATGGTATTACATTCCATTCATAAAATCCTTGTGGTACTGTAAATGCAGTTAATTCCTTAGATTCTTCTTCTAACTTTAAATGGTAAAATCCTGATTTACAATCAAATTTACTAAAATAATTATATCCTTGTATTTGTCTTATTTTTAATATCTTATTTGGTATTGGGTAATTATAAGTTATTATTTTTGCATTTAAATTTCTATAATCAATAACCATCCTACTTTTTCCTCTTTTTTGTTCACTATGTTTATTTACTATAAATACTGGGCTATTATGTTTACTATTAGTTTTTTGTATATATTATTTTTCTAATAATTCTTCTATATGCATTTTAAATTCTTTTAAATCATCAAAATTATATGTTAATGGTTTCTGGGTTATTATGCTATTTTTATCTATTAATTCAATTTTTATAGTGGTTTTATGTTTTTCCCATCCTTTTAATGGATCTTAACTATATAATTGGTCTAATTTTTTCTTAATTATTTCTATCTTATTTATTGAAAATATAGTTATTTCCTTTTTATTTATTGAAAATACGACCAGTTCTATTGTATCTTCAATATTTTTTATATTTTCTAATTTTTGTGTAATTTTTTCACTTCCTTTTATCCTATCAGTTTTCTTTCTTATTTTATTAAAAACTCTTTTTGCTCTTATTTTTTGTTTACAAGGTGCTGTAAACCACCAATCTATTCTAGTTATATGTGGGTATAATTTATCTAAAAATGGCATTTCTAAAAGTATATCTTTTGATGTTAGTTCATAATTATAGATTTCTTCAATTGTTAATATTTTATCCCATACTTGTGTTTTTACATTCTTAGCTTTGTAAGCGATTAATCTTCCTTCTTTATTAAATCCTTTAACTATTATTGGTGTTTTTAATTTATCCCATTTACTTTCTGGTAAACAATTATATCAACATAAATTAGCTTCTGCTCCTGTATCTATCATAGGCGTATAATACCTACTATAATATCCTTCTACTACTATCTTCATTAATACATATATTTTCATATCATGTTAGAGCTCTTCTTAGGAATAATCTTTCCCTATTATATGTTATAGATAATTGTGTATGTTCTATATTGTATGGTTTTACTTGTTCTAGCCATTTAATCCCTAATATTATGTCTGCTTTTTGCATTTCTTCCTTTATTTCAAATTCTATTTTCATTTTTATAACTCCTATTGTTATTTTTTCTGCTATTTTTTAGTGTTTATTAAGCTTCTTGGTAGATCTGGGCATATATTATTATCAGATTTTATTTCCTCATTTTTACTAGATATTTTGCTATATAATTTTCTTCTTATCCTCTATTTAAGAGTAATAAATATTCTTTTTCATTTATTATTCTTGTTATGTAATAGTGATTTAAATTAACTATTGAACTTGTTTTATAACTTGTTCTTTTTGATGAATTTGATGATTCTGTTTTTTCATAAGCTATTCTTTTTGCTGTACTTATTCTATCATTTATTATTTCTAAATCTTCTTCTATGTCTATATTTCTGTAACTATAATCATTATTATCAATTATTTTTACGAATTATTCAAAAGGACTTTCTATTTGTATTTTATTAATTATATTTTTTCCGTTATTTTATGTTTTGTTGTTAATACATATAGGTTTTTACATCTTGCTGTAAATATTTTACTTCCTGGGGGCTATTAGGCATTTTTCTAGTGTATTTTTCTTAAGTGGGGGAATCTAGTTCAAGTAAACCCCTGATCTAGGACTTTTTAGATGTGAAGATACAAAAGAAGCTTCAACAATCATTGTCAAAATATATTTTGGAGTATGCGGGCCTCATATGAATAGTTATGTCTTGACAAAGAAGATACTTTGAGCGGGTTATTATTGGCTTACTATGGAGAAGAATTCTATTCGTTTCATTCGAAAATGTCATCAATGTCAGGTACATGGTAATTTGATGCATTCTCCTCCTACTGAGTTTCACGCAATGTCGGCTCCATGGCCTTTTGTAGCTTGGGGGATGAATGTGATTGGACCAATTGAGCCAAAAGCATCAAATGGACACAGATTCATTTTGGTGGCCATTGATTACTTTAAAAAGTGGGTGGAAGCAGCAACTTTCAAGTCAGTAACAAAGAAGGCGGTGGTAGATTTTGTTCATGCCAACGTCATTTGTATGTTTGGAATTTCCAGGATGATCATTACAGATAATGCTGCCAATCTCAATAGTCATTTGATGCAAGAAGTATGACAACAGTTTAAGATTGCACATCAAAATTCCACTCTGTATCGTCCAAAGGCAAATGACGCCATGGAAGCTGCCAATAAAAATATCAAAAAGATACTGCAAAAAATGATACAAGGGTTTAGACAATGGCATGAGAAGGTACCATTTGCATTTCTAGGTTATCATACTACTATTCATGAGAAGGTGCCATTTGCATTTCTAGGTTATCATACTACTATTCATACTTCAACAGGGGCAACCCCTTATTTATTGGGGTAAGGGACAGAAGCAGTCATTCTTGGAGAAGTTGAAATTCCCTCTCTTTGAGTCATTGTGGAAGCAGAGATTGATGATGATCAGTGGGTCAAAACTGTAATAGTTGAGTTTGATTAATAAAAAAAGGCTGACATCAGTATGACATGGCCAATTATATCAGAAGAGCATGGCTCGAGCATATAACTAAAAGATAGGTCCCAGGAACTTTGAAGTTGGTCAGTTGGCATTGAATCGTATCCTCCCTCATCAGGTTTAAGCTAAAGGCATGTTCTCCCAAAATTGGCAAAGTCCCTTTATTGAGAAGAAAGTGTTTCTTAATAGAGCTTTATATTTGACAGATGTAGAAGGCAAAATGACAGAAATGACTATCAATGCTTATGCAGTCAAAAGATATTATGTATGATATTTTATCCTTTGTTAGTTCTATCGCATGTTTAGTACTAGTATTTTTGAAGATTGATATGATGAAGGCATTTCATTCTGCTATCCAAATATTGCATCATCCTTTCTTTACCCCGTTTGAACTTTAGTTCTATTTTATTTCATATACCTATTTTGGAATTAAGATAGAGTTAGAAAATCTTAAAAAATATTAAAAAAAAGAAGTGTGTCAAAAAGAAAGAAAGGAGAGGAGTGTCAAGAAAAATAGAGTCAAAAAGTGTCAAAGAGAAAAGAGTCAATAAAAGAGAAAAAAAAGAAAACAAATCAGAGTCAAGAAAAATTTTTGGAACTACGTGAGACCTGATTGTCCTTTTTCGGGGGTGAGATACATAAGCTTCCCTACTTTGGGCTTGGTCCAACCAAATAAACAATTTAGAATTATCCGGTCAAAGAAAACTGGGGTGTGAGTTAATCTTCATTGTTTGAGTCGATTCCAAATGTTGTAAGTCCCACCCCACTTCAGGTGGCCTTTGAGCCTCATGCCATTCTTTTATTTCTAACCTTATCCAAAAGCCAAGTTACAACAAAAGAAAGACCTTCAAATCAATCTTAGAGAGTTTTGAGACTGAACACATGAAGGGTATATGGAAATGTTTTGGCATTATATTTTTTGAATCATCACGGGGAAACATGAAGAACAAAATGAGAGTCTTATTGGTGAAAATCCTCATGAGCAACATAAGGCGATGGTGAGTTGAGAGACATAAAAATAAGAGAATCTTATTGGTGAAAGCCCTTAAGGGAACCATAAGGAGATGGTCAGTTGAGAGAAATACAAATAAGAGAGTCTTATTGGTGAAAACCCTCACGGGCATCATAAGACAATGGTGAGTTGAGAGAAATAGAAATGAGAGAGTCTTATTGGTGAAAACCCTCACGAGCACCATAAGGTAATGGTTAGTTGAGAAAAATAAAAATGAGGGAGTCTTATTGTTGAAAATTCTCGCGGGCACTATAAGGTGATGACGAGTTTGAGAGAAATAAAAAGAGGAGAGGATTGTTTGACAAAATAATTTAAGATATCATCAATTGAATGGAGTATATGCGTCCAATGGGTTCGAAGAAGCGACTCAGCGGCAAAGGTATGAACTCTACAACAAATAGGGAAGTTTGGGTGGAAAAATTAGATGACTTAATCCAAAATGCATATCATAATCATTGGAGTTGGTGCGGTATTTAGATAAGTGTTCTTTTTTGAAAGAGGGACATTGCCCTTTTCTTTTATTTACATATTCATACTTTTTGTCTTTTTGTCCCATTTATTAAAATAAAAGTCACCATCATTTCTTTACATTTTGAGTCAATTTTATGTTAAAAAAAGTGTGAAAGAATTTCAAAACTTGCTACCAGTATCCCCAATTGCATAAGGAAAAGCCAAGGACCAGTACATGAAAGAAACATGATCATCATTCAAAACAAAGCAAAGGAAGTTTATCAACCAACAGGTTGCTGGATTCATGGGAATATCAGGTTTCAAAAAATGTATCTCAGAGGTGTGGTAAAATAGAAATTTGGTGTTTGAGTCAAAGTCATTTCCCTTAATCTGGGTTTGGATCAATGATGCAACAAGACAGGGACAAGTGTCAGCAATCTAAAATAAAAATAAAAGGAACGAGTGCTGGAGAAAATGCCTGGGAAGCCAGGTGCTGCAAGCCACCACTAAGTTTTCAACTGAAATTATTTTATTAGATGAAATAAGGGCAAAGTTGTATTCATTAAGTTCAGCTACAGTTGGGAAATCATATCGAAGAATTCACTTCATGTTTAGGACCCTCCTAGAAAATAGGACGTTACTTTCTGCTCAGGACCCTCCTGAAAATTGGGACTTTATTTTCAAAAATAAAATCTTTCTCTATCATAATCTTTGTTTGGGATAATTTTGTTTTAGTTTTGATTTTGATTTTAGGAGACTGCTTGAAGAATAGGGTGATGAAATATCAAGTCAGGAGCCCACCTGAAGAATAGAGTGATGAAATATCAAGTCAGGAGCCCGCCTAAAGAATAGGGTGATGAAATGGCAAGTCATGAGCCTGCCTGAAGAACAGGGTGATAAAATTGAAAGTCATGAGCCCGCCTGAAGAACAGGGTGATAAAATAGAAAGTCAGGAGCCCACTGGAAGAACAAGGTGATTAAATGGAAAGTCAAGAGCCTACCTGAAAAATAGGGTGATGAAATTAAAAGTTAGGAGCCCACCTGAAGAATAGGGTGTTGAAATTGAAAGTCAGGAGCCTGCCTAAATAACAGGGTGATGAAATTAAAGCCAGGAGCCTGCCTAAATAACAGGGTAATGAAATCAAAGCTATGAGCTCGCCTGAAGAACATGGTGGTGAAATAGTAAGATAGGAGACCGCCAGAAGAACAGTGTGATAAAATAGCAAGTCAGGAGCTCACCAGAAGAATAGGGTGATAAAATTGAAAGTCAGGAGCCCACTTGAAGAACAAGGTGATAAAATTGAAAGTTAGGAGATCGCCTGAAGAACAGGGTGATAAAATAGCAAATTAGGAGCTAGCCCGAAGAATAGGG
The DNA here is from genome assembly GCF_002878395.1 of Capsicum annuum. Classification (NCBI taxonomy): domain Eukaryota; kingdom Viridiplantae; phylum Streptophyta; class Magnoliopsida; order Solanales; family Solanaceae; genus Capsicum; species Capsicum annuum. Next base: position 194,686,575 of record NC_061115.1, read on the forward strand.
TGGTAAAATGGCAAGTCAGGAGACTGCCTGAAGAATGGGGTGATGAAATAGCAAGTCAGGAATCCACCTGAAGAACAGGGTGATGACATAGCAAGTTAGGAGACTGCCTGAAGAACAGGGTAATGAAATAACAAGTTAGGAGCCCACCTGAAGAACTGGGTAATAAAATGGTAAGTCAGGAGCCCGCCTGAAGAACAGGGTGATAAAATTGTAAGTTAGGAGCCCACCTAAAGAACAGGGTGATGAAATGGCAAATCAAGAGACTTCCTGAAGAATAAGGTGATGAAATTGAAAGTCAGGAGCCCACCTGAAGAACAGGGTGATAAAATTGAAAGTCAGGAGCCCGCCTGGAGAATAGGGTGATAAAATTGCAAGTCAGTAGCCTGCCTAAAGAATAGGGTGATAAAATTACAAATCAGGATCCCATTTAGAGAACAGGATGATGAAATTAAAAGTGAAGCAATAAAGTGAATAAATTATAAGTTAGGAGCCCACCTAAAGAATAAGGTAAAGATTTTTAAATTTAGGACAAGATTAAGAAGTACCACTGACAGAACATGATCAGTTTTTGAGTTCATATCCAACATCAAATTTTGTATGGAGAAGGAATCTATTTTCAAGTTCAATCAAAAGAAAATTAGATCTTTTGTAAATTTGGAAAGCATCAGAAGCTCAAGTCAAGAGTCTAGAGAAGCTACATAGATAGGACTTTTGTAATTTCTATTATCTTTTAACTTTTATTATTCATTTGTGATGTAATGACAAAGCCGTGGACTGGAACCTCGATAGGACCTCACTTGACTCTCCAACTCAGTATAGTCCATCTTTGTCAATCTTGAAACCACCTACGACTTAAATCCCACATAACTTGGGATAGGTAGGATGCTCAAAATCAAAACTTGGTTGTCGTCCTTCTTTCTGTTTCCTTTTTTTTTATTAACAGTCAGGATAAAATTTTGTCTCATTGTCTACTTCTTTATCTGAAAACGCTGTGTGTTTGATCTAAAGGGGGCATGATGTAAACACATAATTTTGTCCCTCCCCGAATATATTTTTACTCAATTAATTCACCTTAACATACACCCCCATGTTTAGTTGATAATTTTTCCCCAAAAAGGATAAAAAATAACCTTATTCATAACACTTTTGACACCTCACCATGCCACACAATATTAACACACACCTCACAGCTTATGCATACACACTCAACCCATACACCTACACACGCACAACACATACTTACACATGCCATATCATGTTTTCCATAATTCACCAAATAATATACACACTCATACACTACACAAATATTTTTAGTACAGATAGAGAACATGCGGGAAAGAGGCAATCATTATCTCTATTTTTTTTCTCTTTTTGATAAAGAATACATAGGCAGCCAAAAAAGGATCCCAATAACACACACTCTATTGAATACTGAATATGCACACACATTCATGATACAGACACACAGATTAGGAGATACATAATGATGGGGAAGAGGAGAAATTGATCAATCAAGAGAGAAGTCGGCATTGGTTTGACCATTTTTAGAGAGAAGCTCATTAGAAACCTATTAGAATCATCACTAGGAAGATTCGAAAGTTACTGTTGCTAATTGTTGGTAGAAAAACCCACCAAAAAATGGCCACACCAACTCTATTACAACCAAACCCATGTCGAACAGCCATCTCTTTCTTATTTTCAGTATTAAATCCCTCCAAAAAGTGTTAATTCTGGCCACCAATTCATTTGTTCTTCATGGACTCTTGTTTAGATTTCGTTTTAAGATTTTTCCATTGGATTTGGTTTGTTGTTCGAGGTTTTAGTTGAGGTTATTAGATGCAGGTTCATCGGTTGAGGTTCAAATCTAGTTGTTCTGACTCGATTCTATCTTTCAATCGAGAGCTTGGTATATTAAAATTATCAACTAAGGTCCATTTCTAATATTTACTCTTTTATTTCCTGTTTATGATACTCGGTGTTATGGATTGAATATTTAGGTGTTTTTTTTATCCTTGTTAGCGGTGAAAGTTGCTTGGTTTTGATTCATTGTTGGTTTCATTGGTTACGTATCATATGATGAGATAATATCCCGATTGAGATTTGAAATTGGTAATTTGAGAATAAGAGTAGGCCGGATACTAAAATTGACAAAGAAGAATATTGTGTATTTTGATTCATTGATAAATATTGTCGAATTCACTAGCACCATATTTTAGGTCGAGAAGAGATAGGCTAAATGTAGGTCGGGTAGGAAAATCTAGAGATTATGGATTGATGAAATGTTTGAGATGTGTGTTGAAATGGTTGTGTTTTATCATATTCTATTCAATTGTACTCATTTGGCTGGGGAATACCCCAAAGTATCTGTATTGTCTTTTTATCCAGAGAATGCCCCGAGAAAGTTGTACTTGAAGATGGCACGTAATCAAGGCCCGAAATATCGGGTGGATATTAGTCTAGGTTTAGTTTAGAATAGTATTTACATTTCCACATTTTTCTATTTTGGAACTATATAATTCGGACAGGACATTATTTGGTTTTGAATTTTTTTTGATTTGTTTGCTTGGTTTATGAGTTTTGTTTAGTTTATGCATTATATAGTGTCAAATTAGCCGATATACTCCATGAAGCAATCGTGGTCAAACTATGGGACCAGAGATGCCTAACACCTTTCCTTTTGGCCAACAGAATTCCTTAACTGTAATCTCTGTTCACAAACCAATATAAAGATTCAAATTGTTTTGAAAAGGATTTCAAAGGTGACTACGCAAATCAAGTTCATATAGAGTGGTGACACTTAATTTGAATGTAAAAATAATCATTTTTCAAAATAAATCTTTATTTTGTCACTTTAATAATAAAAAACCTTTTCGAACTTTAAATTTTTTTATTTTGTTAAAAAAAGGGTGTGACAAGAGATGCTATTAGGGATTGGTGGAGATCGCTTGATAGTTGTAGAGCTCTTGATTCTCTTAAGATAATATGGGACCAAGTTTTTGAGGCCTTCTTAAAGAGGTTTGTGCCTTATAGTCTGAGGGATTAAATGAAAGATTAGTTTTATCACCTAGAGTAAGGCACCATGACTGTTGTAGAGTACTAGGCATACTTTCATGCCTTGTTCAGATATTCTTATTACAACATTACCATTGAGTCTGATAAGATTTGGATGTTCATAAAGAGGTTGGATGTTTTTATTTAGTTAGTTGCATCTCAGATTGTAGTGTTTAGAGCATCATTTCTGAGTATAGTCGATCATGCTAAAATAGTTGATGGTATTCTTTAATCATCTCAAGGAGGCGCCAAGAGGGTGCATCATGTAAGTAAGTTCAGAGGTCACATCGCTTGAGGTAGAAATTCTAGAAGTATTCATAGGTATCATAGTAGACCAGTGCATGCAACATTATAGAGATTTGATAGTTGGTCTCTAGGTTCAGCAGTTCTTGGTGGCTGTCTGAGCCCATCTGTTCCTTGTCTTGTCAACTCGAGCTAAACAGGTTGCTTTGTGTGTGATAAGGCTGGCTATTTGGTTAAAGACTATCCTCATTGTGTGTTCAGAGCTACTCTTATTTTTGCTGTGAGAGGTAGGGTCTCTAACAGAGGCATGTAAAGTAGAGGTAGGGGTGCCCATGGTATTGGCCACAGAGCTATTTATCCAGTTGGTAGTCGTGGGCAATGTTATGCCATACCTACCATACCAGAGATAGAGGTGTCTGATGATGTTATCACATGTATTATCCTTATTTCTTTCAAATCAACCACTTTATTATTTTATTTGAGTTTGAATTTCTCCTATGTGTCTGTATATTTTGCTTTGGGTGTTGATTCTATTAGTGAGCCTCTTTTCATGCTTATTTGTGTATCTACCCTTATAGCAGACTCTTTAGTAGTGGATCGAGTGTACCGATCTTTTGTTGTGACTTTTGTTGGGTCATGAGACTCGAGTAGATTTTCTTATACTAGATATAGTTGACTTTGATGTTATCTTATGTATGGATTGGTTGGATCCTTATTATGCTATTCTAGATTGTTATGCTAAGATCGGGATTTGCGCTTCATTGGGTATGCCAAGGATAGCTTGGAAGGGTGAAGTTCATCCAGTCCCAAGAGGGTTATATCTTATGTTCAGTCATGTCATTTGGTTAAGAGGGGATGTCTGTCTTATTTTGCTCATATTCATGATACTAGTGTTGCTTTACTTCCCTCTTTGGAATGTAATAGTATTGTCTGTGAGTTTGTGGATGTGTTTCTTATGAATTTTCCAGGTATGCCGTTAGATTGAGATCTTGAATTTGCCATTGATGGTGAGCCAGACACCAAGTCCATTTCTATTTCTTCTTATAGAAGGCCCCAACCGAGTTTAATGAATTGAAGAATTAGTTGTAGGAGTTATTGATAAGGGAATTATGTAACCTAGTGTATCACCTTGTGGTGGGTCTATCTTGTTCGTGAAAAGATAAATGGGTCTATGTGTATATTTATTAATTATCGATGGTTAGATATGGTGACAATTAAGAATAAGTTTCCTCTTCCCCGTATTGATGATTTTTTTGTCCAATTTCTTAGTGCTTTGGTGTTTTCAAAGATTTATTTGAGATCCGAGTATCACCAGTTTAGGATTATATCTTTGAATATTTCAAAGATGGATGTTCTGACTCGATATGGTTATTATGAGTTCTTGGTCATGTCCTTTGGGTTGACTAATGCCTCGGTATCCTTCATGGGGTTAATGAACTAGATATTTTGATCGTATCTTGAAACATTTGTTATTATATTATAGATAATATCTTGGTTTATTACTAGAGTTAGTCCAACCACGAGGAACATTTGCATATTGTGCTTCAGAGATTGGGGGATGAGAAGTTGGATGCTAAGTTCTCCAAATGTGAGGTCTTCTTGGAGTCTATTTCTTACTTAAGTCATATAGTGACTAAGAAGGGTGTTATGGTTGATCCAGCCAAGATTGCATCGATTCATGATTAGGCTAGGTCAACTTTACCCACCGAGATTCGAAGTTTTGTTGGCTTGGCAGGTACCTATCAATGTTTTATTGAGGGTTTCTCATCCATTGAAGCTCTATTGACCAAGTTAACTCAGAAGAAGATTTCATTTCAGTGGTATGATGCTTTTAAGATGATCTTCCAAAAGCTCAAGTATTTGTTGACAACAGCTCCTATCTTGACTTTTCCCAAGGAGGGCATGGGTTTTACCATCTTTTGTGATGGTTCAAGTGTTGGGTTAGGTGCGGTGTTGATGTAGAAGGGTAAGGTGGCTTCGTATTTTTCTCGTCACTTGAATACCTATAAAAAGAATTACCATACCCATGATTTGGAGTTGTGTATGATTGTTTTTACTTTAAAGTTATGGAGGCACTTCTTGTATGGAGTCTATTATGAAATTTTCTGAGATCATCATAGCCTTCAGTACTTCTTCACCTAGTGGTATCTTAATATGAGGATGTGTTTTTGGCTTGAGTTGCTAAAGAATTATATCTTGACTATTCTTTATTATCCAGGTGAGGCTAATGCGGTTACAGATGTTGTGAGCCAGAAATTAATTAGCGTGGGTAGTTTGGTGCATCTTTTGACCTAGGAAAGGCCTTCAGCCTTAGAGGTTCAGTATTTAGCTAACCAGATAGCTAGGCTTGATATTTCGACACCTGGTGTGTTTTGGCAAATGTGGGGATAGGTTTTCTTTTATAGAGCATAATCGAGCACATCAGTTTGATGATGTTGGGTTGAGGTTTATTCTGGATAAGATGTTGAGTGGTGAGTCGACTACTAACTCTTCTGAGTCGACTACTAACTCTTCACAGTCGACTTGCCTGCAGATCAGAACACTTCACAAATAGATTAAATTTAGATCAGTGAAATAAGTAAATAGCAAAATGTAAAGTAATAACACAAAGATTTATCCTGGTTCAGCAGACCAATGTTTCTTCATCTTGAGCCAGGGATCTATTGGAAACAGCCTCTCTACTTCTTTGGCGGTAGCAGTATGGACTGCATACATCTTACCCTCCCTAGACTTCACTTTGTGGGAATACACTGATTTTGTTGTTGTTGTTGCAGCAGACTAATGTAGTGTCTATGTCTAGTCCTCTTGGGTTTCAAAGTTTCCTTAGATCGTTGAATATTTAGTTCGAGTACAATGATAGGAAACAAGTTTTGAAGACTTATTTTGCTCTTCAGATCTTGTGATACAGCTTCAGTTGATGTTACAAAGTTGACTCAATCATACTCTTTATATAACAATTGTAAACTAAAGCTACTGAGCTTTATAAGTCTAAGAATGAGACACTTCTAATTTTCTCCTTGAAGTTGCGTGAAAAGTGTCTATCTTTGCTCTTCATCTTTCATAGTCATCGGCTGCTACTCTTCATAAGGAGACCCAAATGATTTCTTCTCAATCAAGGATGTAAATCAATTCCTTGATTGAGGAATATAGCCATATAATATGTCCATATATGGCTTTGGATCACGCCCATATTAGATATGTTTGTGACTTTTTTTTTGTTTTGTAGAGATTGATTCCTTTCCAAAAGTCCTCATTATCTTTTCTTCTCGATTGATGTGGTCTGTCTTAATTTTGGGATTGTGATCCTTCTTCTATTTCCGGGATATTTGATTGATATACTTGCCATATTCTTGAATTATTTTTCCATTCCATTTGCCATATCGTGATCTTTCATATCTTATAATATAAAATGATTTTCCGTGATATTTGTTGCTGAGATTCTCCTTCCATTTGTTCTTGTTGTAATTGATTTTCCTTGGATACCGTGAATGTTCTTCCATTCTTGATGTCCTTCTATTTTTGGAGTCTGCTTTCTTTACCATTCCACTATTAGCAGCTACAAGGATACACTTGTTAGTTTGTCATTATTAAAACATAAACTTAGGAGGTTAACAATCTCCCCATACTAATAAGGACAACAAAAGTAAACATTAGTTGATTTCCCTGTCTGTCAGATTGCTCCCCTTGACTTGTGTAAGTATTAGCTGACATGTAAACTTTCTCTACTCCTCCTGACTTGTAGGCTATTTTAATATTCCTGCTTTTCTCCCCCTTTGACATAATTAAAAGAAACAATAAATAAGCAATATGCAGACAAAGGAATGCACAATAAAAATGAAGCAGAAATATTTTAAATATCATAAATGCTAAAAATTCCAAGCATGTTTCGTAGAGAGCAAAATCTTTCTTCTAGCAGGGGTTTTGTAAATATATCTGCTAGTTGATTTTTTTAGAGTCAACAAATTTTATGCGAAAGTCACCATTTTTGACATAGTCTCAAATAAAATGATGCTTGATATCAATATGTTTAGCCCTAGAAAGGTACATAGTATACTTAGATAGGCAAATGGAACTAGTGTTATCACACATAATAGGACCAAATTCAAAAGATAAGTCAAAGTCTAGAAGCTAATGCATAATCCATAAGATTTGAGTGCCACAGCTTCTAAGAGCTATGTATTCAACTTCTGTGGTCAAGAGAGCAATAGAAGTTTGTTTCTTGCTATGCTATGAGATAAGGGCATCGCCAAGAATTTCACATATTCCACTGGTATTCTTCTTGTCACTCTTGTCTCCTATAAAATCAGTATCTGAATATTTGATTAAATCAAAGTATGATGAACATGGATACCATAGACCAAGGTCTTGAGTTCCTATTAGATTTCAGATGACTCGTTTGACGGTAGTGAGGTGAGATTCCTTAGGAGTCGACTGGAATCTATCACATTTACACACACTGAACATAATATCTGGACTACTTGCAGTTAGATAAAGTAGAGATCCGATCATCCCTCGGTATATTTTTTCATCAATGCCTTTTCCAGCCAATCTGAATCAATGCTTGTGGATGGGATCATGGGTATTCCATAGGCCTTTCCATTTTCCATACCGAATTTTTTGATGAGTTCTTTCGTGTATTTGGGTTGACTGATGAAGGTGCCCTTGGGAGTTTGTTTAATTTGTAATCCCAAAAAGAATGTGAGCTCGCCCATAAGACTCATTTCGAATTCTCCTTCATCAAATTAACAAAATTCTCGCACATAGAGATGTTAGAACTACCAAAGACGATATCATCAATGTAAATTTCACAATGAGGAGGTTTGAATCGAGATTTTGAATCAACAAAGTAGTGTCAATTTTACCCCTTTGAAAATTATTATTTAGTAGAAAAGTACTCAGTCTCTCATACCAAGATTTCGGAGCTTGTTTGCGGCCATAGAGTGCTTTTGATAACTTGGAAACATATTTTGGAAATAAAGGATCTTCAAATCTAGGGGGTTGTTTTAAAAATACTTCCTCAAGGATAAAGCCATTTAAGAAAGCACTTTACGTCTTTGATATAACTTAAAATATTTGAACGCGGCAAAAGATAATAAAATTTGTATTAACTCTAACCTTGCCACGGGGGCAAAGGTTTTGTCATAATCAATACCTTCCTACTGAGAGTAGCCTTGAGCTACGAGCCTAGCTTTATTTCTGATAACTTTACCTTCTTCATTTATCTTATTTCAATAGACCCATCTGGTTCCAATTAATGAGCAGTTTCTTGGTCTCTTAACTAGAGTCCAAACTTGATTTTGTTCAAATTATTCTATTTCTTCCTTCATACCTTCAACCCATTATTCATCATTGAGAGCTTCAAAAGTTTTCTTTGGTTTGATTTGGGATACAAGGGCAACAGATGCTTGTCTCCTTAATGACGCTTTAGTTTGCACTCTATCTTTTAGATTTCTAATGATGAGTTCATTTGGATGGCTGGCATCATGCTTCTAATCTTTTGGAATATTTGGCTTCACTGTTTATGCTGTGGGAGTCGACTCTGTTGAAGGTGTAGTTGACTTATATTGTGAGGGCTCTGGAGTTGTGCTGTGATTTTCTCCAGTATGTATATTACTCACCTGTTATTCATCAACACTTATACTCATAGGGAAGGTGGTTAGATTCATAAAAAATAATGTGCATAGAATCCTTAACACACAAAGTGCTTTTATTAAAAGCCCTATAAGCACGACTAGTGGGAGAGTACCCAAGAAAAATACCTTCGCCACTTCATGGATCAAATTTTTGTTAGGTACTCCTACCATTGTTGTGAATAAAATATTTTTAGTCAAAGGGATGGAAGTAGCTGATACTGGGCTTCTTTCCTCTCCAGAGTTCATAAGGTGTTTTCTTCAAAATAAGTCTGATCAGACACCTATTGATGATATGACATACTGTACTAACTGCTTCTGCTCAAAAGTGATTTGGGAGATTATGTTCTAACAACATTGTCCTGGTAGTTTCCTGGAGGGATTGGTTCTTTCATTCTATTACACCATTTTTTTGAGGAGATTGCAGTGAAGAGAAGTTTTGAGAGTATCCATTTTGAGCATAATACTCCTTAAGTACCTTATTTTCAAATTCTTCTCCTTGAACACTGTGAATGTAGGTGATGAGGTGTACAACTTCTCTCTATATTTTTCTACAAAAAATCTCAAAGTTTATAAGAACTTCATGTTTATGTTCAAGAAAAATAACCCAAGTAAATCGTGAGTAATCATCAACTATGATAAAAACATATCTTTTTCCACCAATGCTTGCGGTCTTAGTGGGACCAAACAGATCCATGTGGATTGTTTGGAGAGGCTCGGTAGTAAAGAAAATGTCTTTGTCTTTGAAAGATATTCTAGTCTGTTTACCCAGTTGGCAGGCATCTGAGATGTGATCCTTTTCAATCTTGAGTTTCGACAGACCTTTCTCCAAATCAAGTCTAGAAAATTTCTCAATAATATGCATACTAGCATGCCTGAGCTTCCTGTGCCACAACCAAGTGTCTTTGTCTTGTACAGTAAGGCAGGTTAAGGTGGCAAAATCAAGACTATTTAAACATAAATATTATCAATGCATTCACCGATAAGGGGGATATTTGTTTTGTCATGTTTGATAGAGCAACTTTCAGCTTTGAAGAGGATGCAAAATCTAGAATCACATAGTTGAATAATGCTAAGTAGGTTGTGTTTAAGACTGTCTACTGGTATTCTTTGGTGAATTTGCATGATGAGATGAATCTCACTGACCCAACTCCAATAACATTGCCTCTAGCATTGTCATGGAATCTGATTGATCCCTTATCTACTAAAAGTTCTCCTTCTTTCCGGTCCTATTCCTAGAACATCCACTGTTTATGACCCACATTCATTTTCTATAGGTCATGTGGACCCGTTCTTCCAAAATAAAAAAATTAATTCCATTTAGGTACCCAAGTGGTCTTGGGTCCTTGCAGGTTAGATGTGCTTTCTTTGGGATTCTAAACCCACACACTTTTAGGCTTATGCTTGCAGCTATAGGATTTATGCTCTCTTCATCCACAAGTAAAGTATATGGGTACTCGAGAGGAGAAGGAGGTCTTAGCTAATTTAAACGGCCCTGATAAGGAACTCGGATTCCTTTTGAAGGAGTTTGCTCCTATGAAACTGTGTCTTTGGGATTTTTTAAGAATGTTTAAATTTGTTTTTGCGTTACCAAGCTCTTCATGAAGCAAGTCAATTTCAACTTAACATGCTTAAATTTCTATTTGCCAGTTTCACCTTTCCCTAAAGAGTTTTTTAAATTTAACTTTACAAATTTTTTCTCTTGAGAAATCTTATAATATTCATCTATGGTTTTTTGAAGTTCATTGGTTAACATATCCAGATTACACTCAAGAGTATTATAGTTATGTCAATCATATGATCTTACCTTACTAAGTTTATTTGTTGCCACAAAGCTCATGTTGGCAGCCTATATTTCTTTTTTAATTCCATCTTCATCACTCTAGGCTCCAAAATTTTGATTTTTTCTAGATGATCATCATCTCAATTCGGGATAGTTTTTTTTGAAATGTCCAGGCCTTCCGAAGTAATAACAATGATCATTATTTCTAGTGGAGTCATTATTTTTGCCTCCTTGGGATCTTTGCTATCTCTGTCTCATTATCTTTCTTACCCCACGGTTGATAAGGTTCAATTCTTTACTATTAGCATCTTCCAGAATGTCCTCCTCTTCGGTTGGAGTTGTATTTAAGGCTACTGCTTTCTTCTTTTCATCCTTGTGAAACCTGTTGATATAATTTTTATCATATGTGATAAGGTTTCCTCTCAGTTCATTATATACCATGTTATGAAGATCCCCATTTTCTAGAATAGCAACCTTGGTTTCCCAAGTATTTGGTAGACTTTGGACCAACTTCTGGACTTTCAGGCTATAAGGATAATCCATCCCCAATGATTTTAGTTGGCACATGATTTTACTGATTCTATCAAACATTGTTTCAATATCCTTATTTTCATCTATTTTGAATATCTCGTATTCATTGACTAGGGCAACAATTTTTGATTTCTTGACTTTGGGGATTCCTTCATAGGTTACCTCCAGTTTGTCCAATATTTTTTTACGGTTTTGGAAGTTAATATCTTGTCATATTCTTCTTCGCTAACTGCACACAAAGGCAAGCTTATTGCACTTGTGTTAGTTTGAATTACCTCTTGCTATTGTTTGGTTACCTCAAAGCTTTCAAGGTCCTCTATGTCGGAGCTACTAGATTCTTTATCTTTGTCCTTTGTCTCCTCCTTGAGTCTTAGAATCGACTTTGGATCTTTCTTGATGACAACCCAGGCTAGGAATTTGTTTGATTGGACAAAGATCCTTAACCTATTCTTCCAGTAAGAGTAATATTGTCCATTAAAATATGGTGGTCTTGTGGAGTAGTGACCATCCTAAAGGAGATCACCAGGACTCTGATAATTGACTCTTTGATCATTGCTTAGTTGTGATAAGAAATAATATCTATGAGGCCTACTCTGTACCAATTGAAATTTAAGAGGGAAGAGGGAGGTTGAATTTAAATTTTCTTTTGTGAGCCGACTACTAACTCCTCACAATTGACTCACTTGAAGATCAGAACACTTCACAAATAGATTAAATTCAAAATATTAAAGTAAGTAAATAACAAAACATAAAGTAACAACATAAAGATTTATCATGGTTCAACACACCAATATAGTGCCTATGTCTAGTCCCCTCGGGTTTCAAAGTTTCCTTAGATCATTAAAAGTTTGGTTTGAGTATAGTGAAAGAAAACAAGTTTTGAAGACTTATTTTGCTCTTCTAATCTTATGACATAGCTTCAGTTGTTGTTACAATGTTGACTCGATCCTACTCTTTATATAATAATTGTAAACAAAAGTTACAGAGCTTTGTAAAACTAAGAATGAGACACTTTGAATTTTCTCCTTGAAGTTGCAAGAAAAGTATCTATCTTTGTCTTTATCTTTTATAGGCTTTGGCTACTACTTTTCATAAGGAAACCCAAGAGATTTCTTCTCAATCAAGGATGTAAATTGATTCCTTGATCGAGGAATATAGCCGTATGATATGTCCATATCAGATATGCCCATATATGGCTTTGGATCACATTCATATTAGATATGTCCATGATCTATTTATCTTTTTTGTTTTTGTAGAGATTGGTTTCTTTCCAAAAGTGCGCATGATCTTTTCTTCCTGATTGATGTGGTCTGCCTTGATTTTAGGATTGTGACCTTTCTTTTATTTTCGTGATACTTGATTGAACTTCTTGCCATATTCTTGAATTATTTTTCCATTCCATTTTCCATGCCGTTATCTTACATATCTTCCAATAATTTGAAATGATTTTTTGTGATATTTGGTGCTGAGATTCTCTTTTCATTTGTTCTTATTGTGATTGATTTTCCTTGGATACCGTGAATGTCCTTTCATTCTTGATGTCTCTTTATTTCTGGAGTCGACTTTCTTTATCTTTCCATTACTAGCAGCTTCAAGGATACACTTGTTAGTTTGTCATTATTAAAATATAAACTTAGAAGGCTAACAGAAGTATGTAACAGACTTTATAGCTCATTGCCTATGTTACTAGTAGGTGAAGGCTAAGAATTTGAGACCCGGTGGATAGCTTTTAAGGTTACCCATTCTTGAGTAGAAATGGGAATGGATCACTCTGAACTTTATGACTAGGTTTCCTTGTAATTATTATAGTTCTAATAGTGTTTGAGTCATCATGGATCTATTGACCAAGTTAGCTTCCAGTTAAGGTTACTTTTAGTACTGATAGGTTAGCCCATATCTATATTCGTGAAGTTGTCCATCTTCATAGTGTGCTAGTAGCTATCATCTTAGATCACAGTTTAATGTTTATATCTTACTTTTGAAAAACTTTTCAGGAGGAGTTGGGTACTTGGGTTGATCTTTGTATAATATTTTATCCCTAGACCAACGATTAGTCAGAGCAGACTATTTAGGTTTTGAAGGATATGCTCTACGCTTGTGAGATGGATTTTGGTGGTCAAGGGGAGCAGTATTTAGCTTTGGCAGAGTTTGTGTATAATAATAGTTACCATTCTAGTATTGATATGGCTCCTTTTGAGGCTTTGTATCGTAGGTGTTATCGCTCTCTAGTTGGTTGGTTTGAGGTTTTTAAGGTTAGACCTTGAGTTATGAACTTTTTTTTTGAGTCCTTGCATAGAGTTTGGATCATTCAGGATTGGCTTTGAGTAGCTCAAAGTAGGCAGTAGTGTTATACAGATCGAAGACTCGTACCTTGATATTTGGAGTTAGTGATCGAGTTTTTCTTTGAGTTTTACCCCTAAAGGGTATGATAAGGTTTGGGAATAGGGGCAAGCTTAGCCCCAAGTATAATCGCCAATTTGATATTCTTCGGGCCGTTAGTGATGTGGCTTATGAGTTGTCTTTGCCCCCAGATTTATCAGTTGTTCATCTAGTTTTTCATGTTTCCATGCTTTTCTATTACATTTTGGATGATTTTCATGTCATTCATTGAGAGTCGATTTAGTTAGATGAGAGGTTGCCTTTCGTTAAGGAACTTGTTTTTATTTTTGCTAGGGATGTTAGGCTATTGCATTTGAGAGTTAGTTATTCCAATGGTTAAGGTCCAGTAGAGAGATCGACCTATAGATGAGGCTACTTGAGGTCGAGTCTAGTTGTGTAGTTCTTATCTTCAACTGTTTGCAGTTTCAGGAATTTCCCCTTGCCTTTAGTTCAAGAATGAATTGGATTTTAGTGGTGGATGATGTAATGACTCAATTTTTGGTGTTTTATGTGAAATATGTCATTTTATATAATTTTTCCATTTTTCATTTCTCGTGGTTGCTTTGGGGTATTTATGGGGCATGGGGATGATTATCATGATTTTTAATGCATTTTGGTATGATTTATGTGATATTATGATTTTTGGTGGCTTTGAGAGCCTTATAGTTGAGTTCAGTTAACATTATTGATCTGTGCTTCGGATGACAAAATGGACTATGCTAGCAGATCCAAAATGTTGATTTTAGGTTAGTAACATGGTTGGTGTGGTTTTATGGCTTTTATATCCTATTTTGACGCTCGATTCGAGAAGTTGTTAAATTGGATTTCAATTGTCAAGTTGGTGAAAACCACATTTTTTCAAAAATCTGATATCGCCATTAAGTCCGAAGAATCAAATTTGAAAGGATAGTTCATTTACATTCATGGAATTTTGGATGAATCCCAAGGGCCCGCGGGGACTTGGAATTCTCCAAGTCCTAGCTAGTGCACCACTCAGCTAGTGCACTCGTTATCGTAAGCCAAGTGTTGCTTATGTGACTCGTCAGTGTATCCCAAGATATCGCATATGCGACATCAGTATCGCATTTGTGACACTCGCATAAGAAGTGATAAGATTGCGATTATACTACCTACCATCTAGCCAGGTAACGCGTACGCGACACCTAGTTACGTACGTGATGCCCGAACTGTATATATGCCTTGTTTCACTATTTTCACTATTTTTTAGACTTGGAGTTTAGGGTTTCGTGATTTTGAGAAACTTTTTACACTTTTAAGCTTGGGGGAGATCTGAAATACCTATTTCAACTATTTTCTTCACTTTTTATCATTTAATCTTCTTTTAATGTGGATTGAAAAGTAGATATTGGGGATTTTGGCTCGGAAGGCCCCAAAATTATATTTCTTCGATTTAAACCCTGATTTCAATCTATTTTCACTCGGGTAAGTTTTTAATCTTATAACTATTACTTTTTTCTCAATTTTATCTTCAAATCGATTCTCAATTCTAAAATAGATTTTGAGGATTTTTAATGGTAAAGTTAGAAAATGATTTTTCTTTTATTTGGACCTTATTTTTAACTCATTTTGCTTAAAAGACGCCTAAAAATATAGGGAACATGTTTTGAAATAAAATTATGATTTTATTCTTCCTTTTTGGAAACCCATTTTAGGGGTCCATTTTGAGCCTGACTTGAAATTAGGCAATATGGGTTTCATTAGCTTCCTTATGAAACGTAGATTCTATATTCGATGTTAATTTATTCTGATTCTGTTCGTAAGGAGTAAGACTACAATTGAAGGTTTCCAGATCAGTTTTTGTCAGTTGGGGTAGGTTATGGATTAACTTTCTTCAAACTTAGCTGGAAAGTTAATTTTGATACGAAATCATGTTAAGGGTGTGGTAACTAATCTTGAAAATGGCTATATTATTGTGTTGTGCCCTTGTGGGGGCTTATATATTGATGTTATTTGGTGGCTTTGGAATGTCGTTTACTATGTATGACTGTGTAGGGTCCTATATGATATTGTTATCCTTATGTATATGAAAATAATTATATCTTGTTTAATGAAAAAGCCTAATATGGTATCAATGGTGTATCTTAATTGTTGTTACTCTATTGGCATATGGTTTATGTTGAATTTCATGATGGTTGGAAATATTGAGTGAATTTATTGACTCACTTGGTTGGTATATTGGTTGGACATAGGAATACTTATTTTGGTTGGTTGTGAGCATTACATCCTCATATCATATATATTCATTAAACATTGTAACTACTATAGAGATACTGGAAATGCTGGAACACTTGCTTTTTTTCTAACAGAAAATGTGACATCTTAAAAAGCATCTATTAAAGGGTGTGCCTGAGAGGAGATATGAATATTGGAATTAGATTGGTTGTACACAAATAGACGAACCCCCCATGGGTCCTACATCAGCACTGTAGGTGTATATGGAGGCTGTTCAACAACCTCGTGCATAATATCATTATCATCATCATCATCGTCATCTTTATTTTATTTACATTATTATTCTTATGTTGTGATTGTATTTCTATCTTGACCTATTATCTACCCTTTATTTCACTTACCTTTACTTGTGTTGATTTTTGTATATATGTAATTGTCTTTCTTTGTGCTACTTGTATCTATTATATGTGTGGATATTAGAACTGTCAGTGGAGACGGTGTGAGCTACCATTTGGGATATTTTTGGTTTGCAGGTGATGTGCCCTTAGTGTGTATTTTAAAGATATATTATCTACTTTGCTTAGTCTCCCTATGATACCTACTGAATACAAATGGACCATACTCACCCCTACTATTTCCTTTCGGTGCAGATCCTGATTTGAGTGCGCTTCACGGTGGTTGACCTGGGGCGACACTTTGGAGCTAATCAAGATAGCAGTTGGATTCTTGCTTCAAGAGCTAACCGCTACCTTTCTTTATTTAGACTATGTCTTTATTTGTATTTAGAGATAGAGTTGTTCCTATTTTGGATATTTTCTTGTATTTTGGTCTGGAGTTGTAGTAGTTATGTTCATACACTATGACACCATGTTTTGGAATTTATGGTATTGTTGATTATGTTTCTTTCCGCTTTTATTATATTGCATGGTTTGGCTTTGTTCCAGAAGCCTTACTTTAGGTTATTGATGTTATTTTTCGGTGTTATATTAGTTTGGGTGTTAGATTTACTTGTCAAGGTTTGCCATGGCAACTGTCATCACAACTATTGTTTTTTGGATCGTGACAGTATCAGAGCTGAGCTTGAGTTTGTTCATACGAAGTCAATCTTGGGTCTAGCTGTCTTGAAAAATCAAAAATCTCAATTTTTCTTACTATTTATGTTTTTAGGATTAGGTCAAAATTTGAATCTATTATTTTAGTTTTTATTGCATTTCTACAGTTAGATTTTTGTTCCCTGACGCAATAGGAGTCTAAGGATCGAATTTGAGCTAAATCAGAGCTTTATTGAAGATTTTATCGTTGATGAAAGCTTAAGTTTGAAGGAAAAGCTGTGTTGGAAATTTTGAAATTTTGGTGAAGAATTTGAGCTAAATGATGTTTGGAATGAGTTTACAAGGTTAAAAGGTGCTTAGGTTAAAAATTTCCACTCATTTGGAGCTAAGGTGAAGAAGTTGGAAAAGTTGGTGTTCTTGGAAAAATTGTTATCTTCAAGGTAGATTTTCCAGTAAAAGTTGTTGTTTGATCCATAAAGGAAAAATACAGAGGGTAAAAGTCTTAGTACGAAAGCATCTTCAAAGGTTCCAGGAATATTCCTAGAGAAGAGGACAAAGGGGGACCAATAGAGGGGCAAAAATGTCATTCCAAGTGAGTTGGGTAGCCAATTTGCACCCCATATGCCCTTGGTCTACGTTGGACCTAATGTAGCAGCCCAAAATCATCTCAAACCAGTTCCATATGCTCTTGGTCTTCCCTTGAGATGTGCTAGACTTGCTCAAGCAGGCCAAAAAAACCCTTCTTGCGTTGGGCATGTGTTTGGGGTGCTCCCAAGCAATTTTGGCAGATCAAAGACACATTTCAAAGCTTCTTAATTCCCTTTATGCTTAGGTTTGATAAATCTAGTTTCATTTCTTGATTCTTGATTATCTCTCCTTTGATTCTAAACACTAATTAATGACTAGTAATCAACCTACTTAGTTGTGATAGTGCTTGAGTATGTTTGTTTCTTCGTCCAATTTCTTTTGGGCTTTTCTAGTTTTAATTCATTATAGTTTCTTGACTCAAGTAAGTACATATTTCTTTGAGTCATTCCAAACAAGAATCAACTCCGACCACAAGTAGAGATTGACACCTTATATACCACCGGAGTATAAACAACTTTCAACATTTGCCAATCCAATTGTGAGGTCTACAAAGGTAAGAGTTCTTATAAGTGTGGTGAGGAGCTTTTACTACTAATATTGTTTGTTATTTTTATAGGTACAAGGAGTTATAAGGA
Source organism: Capsicum annuum (assembly GCF_002878395.1). Taxonomy (NCBI): domain Eukaryota; kingdom Viridiplantae; phylum Streptophyta; class Magnoliopsida; order Solanales; family Solanaceae; genus Capsicum; species Capsicum annuum. Next base: position 194,704,660 of record NC_061115.1, read on the forward strand.
AGTATGTATTTGGTAGACTCATATACATGTGACTGCGATATAGGAGACTATGTTGTGGTGAAGAAAGTTGTGGCTATGATGTAGATGGAGATTATAGGGCTATGAATATATCCATGAACAAGCGTTGTGTAGGAATGAGGGATACTATTTTGATGGAGAATATGAGATGAATGATGACCCTAGTTCCTATAGAGAGTATGGAGATGATGAAGAGCCTTGTGATGTTTCTTATGAGGAAGAAGGAGCTTGTCAAGATTATTACACTTCCCACTTCGATCATGAAGATGATACAAGGTACAACATTGCTTATTATACACCTTCTAAGAGTTATGGTGAGAGTGCACATGTGATTTATGATGATTTATAGTCTTCATCTTATGGTACTTTTTATCAAAGTCGAATTGGTGTGAATGGTTAGACAACTTATAGTAGAGATCGCCCCATGGGAAGAAAATAGTGTGCATCTCCAATGACTAGAAATACTACATCCTATCCTTCTTTTCTATTGCCCAAATGTTTGGAAATAGGAACCAAGGTAGATATGTAGGGTATAGTAGGAGTCATGATCTTCCCACTCTTCCTATATTTAAAGAAGAGCGGGACCCCGAAGCTTATCTTGATTGGGAATGGCAATATGAAAGGATCTTCAAGGATTATGATATAAGCAAAGTTGAACAAGTTAAATGTACTCTTAAACACACTCAAGGTCCAATGTTGTTAAAGTGGGTACTTCTAGGAAGGACTGATCAAACATGGAGTGCCATGAAAGAGTTCATCAGATACATCTATGTATCAAAGATGTATACGAAGCTTTACAATGTTAATCGAAGAAGACAAGTTCACACAGAAAGGGCGGAAATTTGTGGAGTTCCAAGATGTAATCTTGTTTTAATGATTGGTGCTATGCAAACTACATCAGTCCTTCTATAGTTGACTATATAGGGATACCTCGAGAGCCCTTTCTTTTCCTATTCTTCTTAGAAGGCTATAAACTTTTCTATATAGTAAAGGTTTTGTTCACCCAAGGTAGGTACTATGAAGAGGTTTGGTGTGATATATTTCCCTTAGAATTTGGACACCTATGCTTGGGTGCCAATTGATTTGCACGACATACAGTTCCATAAGAGCAAAATTGGCTAAAAATTATACTAGACCGATGGGGGAATCATTTCTTTTCACCTACCCTTCCCAAATCTCAAGGAAATGTGACCACTTGCTCCAAGTCTAATAAAAATGAGAGACAAAAGATAGAGAGGAGTAAGGGTGTGCAAAACGGTAACCTACAAGTGGAAAAAGGAGAGATTATGAGGAGTGAAGTGAGGGGGTTACAACAAATAAAATCTAATATTATTTGTCCTAATCTTGGTAAGGACATATGTGTATGTACCTGATATAAGTAAAATGGGCATCAATTCTTTTGATCAAACAACTCGAAGCCAACATAAGGAAGTATAAGCTTTAATATCCCTAAGTATCCAAGAATATGCTTGGAGGCCTTTCTTTGAGCTCCTAATCAGGCAATGTCGTGTTTGAAAGATAGCTTGGAGCCTAGGAAAGCCATGTCACAAGGAATAAAGAGAGCCTTTGTGGGTTATTTCCAAAATAGCCACTTTTGGGTTATTTTTGTCATAGTCTAGTTGTGCAAAGGCAACTACTATAAATAGGTTCCTTAGACATTTCATTAGTTAGTTTTTGTTTATGATGATAATGAATTCATGAAAGCTCCATTGGGAGTGTCGAGTGCTTGGAAAAGCCAATGTTGAACCTTGTTTAGAAAAGGTGGTTTTAGGGGAGATCCAATCCTTCTTTCGGTCAACGTAAGAGCTAGGTGCTCGTAGGTAATAAATAAGGAAGGTCTTTGGGTTTGATTCACCCTTTGGTTACCCTTTTGTTATCTTCTCGTGTCTGTCTTTCTATCATATATCCTTTTTATCCTTTCACGTTGATTGTCAATTTCGTTGTTTCTTTAGTGATTGTATTTTTTATCATTGTCATATATTACTCTCCTATCAATTGTTATTGTAGCCAAGTTTGATTTCTTTCCTATGAAGTCAGTATAGGGTCTAGTCGTCTTGCAACATGTAAAATCACAAAAAAAACTACTCACGTTTTAGGTCTTACGTCAAATTTTGAGTTTCTGTTTTTTTTTGTTTTCTTGTGTTTCTAGTGTTAGATTTGCATTCCCCAACACTATTAAAGTTCATATATCAAATTCGAGCTAAATCAGAGTGAAATTGAGCCTTATACAATCATTGGAAGCTTGGATTTACAAGGAAGAAGTTTAAGGTGTGTTGCAAGATTTGAAGTGTTAGGGTGAGGAATTTGAGCAAAATAATGTATGGAATGAGTTTAGAATAATGAAAGGTGCAAAGGTTTGAATTTTCAACTCATTCCGAGCTAAGGTGTTCTTGGTGTGTTCTGGTGAAGATTGTTATCTTCATATTCAAGTTCATCAAAAGTGAGTCTTTGATCCAAAAAGAAGGAAGAGAAGAGGTGAAAGTGTTGTACCAAGGCATCTAAAAAGGATTCCATGTATATTCCAAAGAGAGGACAAAAAGGGAGGACCATTTGAGGTTGAAAGGTACATTGAAATCTGTGGAGCGGATCAAGTGCACTTGACCTGCACTGCAAGTGTGCTTGACTTGCTGCAGCACCCCAGACGCTGGTCAAAATAGTGAATCATAAACCAGCTATGTCCAGCTTGCCCTCCATATGAGTTTGACATGCTGCAGAATCCCCCGTGCAACTTAAAACAGTGAGCCATCAACCAGTTGCGTCCAGCCTGCCCTCCATCTATGACTAACATGATGCAGCATCCCCAGCGCACCCCAAAGCAGCAAGCAACACCACCACCTACATCCAAGGTGCTCCACACTTGATGGAGCATGTCCCAATGTAGCCCAAGTGCAAATCAGTCTTCCTCAATGCAGATTTACCTCTCTAGCGCATAGCAAATACCAAAACATAAAATTCAAGTGTCCAAAGTGCATTCAACTCTTTAATTACTCCATTTCTCAAGGTTTGATTCTTTAGTTTTATTTTCATGATTGCTAATCTATTCTTTTGATTCTTAAACCAATCATCAACTAGTAATTCATCTACCAAGTTGATCGATTTGTTCTTAAGTCAGAATTCTTTCATCGTCCTAATTATTTTGAGCTTTTTTAGCTTTTATTTCATTGTAACTTTTGGATTCAAGTTCGTAAATAGTTTTCATTTCATTGAGTTGTTCAAACAAGAATCCACTCCGGAAGCAAAGTAGAGATTGACACATTATTGTCCACCGAAGAATAAGCAACTTTGAACATTCGCCGCTCCAATTGTGAGGATCACAAAGGTGAGATTATTACGAGTGTTGGTGATGATCCTTACTACTAATCTTGGTTGTTCATTTTTTAGGTACAAGGTGATATAAGGAGGCATGTATTCCATAGCCTCAGACAATTGTGACTACGATATAGGAGACTATGATTGTGATGATGATAGTTATGGCTATCAAGAAGATGGAGATTATGGGGGCTATGAATGTATCCATGATCAAGAGATGGATGAAAATGACGGCTACTATTTGAAAGGAGAATGTGATTTGAATGATGACCCTAATTCTTATAGTGAGTATGAGATGATGAAGAGATTTGTGATGGTTCCTATGAGGAAGATGGGGCATGTGTGGAGTATAACACTTTTCACTCTGAGCCGAGAGGTAATGTAAGGTATAACCCATTCGCTTACAAATCTTATGAGGATCATGGTGAGAATGTACGTGAGGATTATGAAGTTTTGTATTCCTCCTCTTGTAGTACTTCTTATCGTGGTCTAACTGATGTTAATGGCTATGCTAACTATAGTAGAGGTTGCTATATGGGAATGAAAGAGCATACATATCTAAAGCCAAGGGGTACTACATCTCACTCTTCTTATCCTAGAGCCCAAACGTATGGAAAGGTGAAGAAAGGTAGATATGAAGGGTATAGTAGGAGTCATTATTTTCTTACTTGACACGAAACGACCAGGGGCCTTGTCGTAATGGACATCCCAAGTCCATCTAGGACTGGGGACCACCCCCAATACCCAACCCAATCGTCCAAACACACACCTTGAATTGGATGAATTCCGAACATATAACAAGATAGCATGTAATTTTCCAAACCAAACTCTGGGATATGTCTATGACTGAGACCTACCCAACCGAGTCCAACCGTCCCAAACCCAACCAATAACTATAACCCAACCAAAACCATAAGCCAATGCCAAAGCAATAACCAAACCAAGATTCATTACATAACATTAAAGGATGGAATAATGAGAAATTTAGTCCAATGTTATCATCCCCAATGCCAATGCCAATACTAAGATTGACACCATTACCGATCCCGCCCATACCAACCCATAGAAGATCTACAAAAGCCTCTAACCAAAATAAAAGAAATATTTGGTTGGGATATGCCCCTAACCATATCTAAAACCAATATCCATAAATAATACAAAGTATGCAAAAATATCCATGAACATGAAATGGAGCCTTCCGGAATATGGAAGTCACCACTTCAATCAAATAGCTAATCCCGAGTCGGATCACTAAGCAGGAGGAGTAGAATGGTTGGTTCCTACATCACGATGAATTCTAGCAAGTCTCAAGATAAGGATAATATAATGACAACCAATAAAACAAAGTAAACCAACCATATACATAAAAACCATACATATATATTTAACCATGCCGGAGAAGGGAACTGGGTTTAACATGCATTTCAAAACATTAACCTGGGTATGTGAAGCTTAGCTATCCTTAAGAACCCATGCGACATATGGGTCCAGTGTGACCCCCTGAATGGGCCTCAATGTGTGTAGCCGCATGAATAGGAGATACCAAAAATTTAGGGGATTCCCAAGTACCCTTCCCTTCCATGATACATATGTACAATGTACCTAGAGGATTCCTATGTAACTCATAGTATCATATATGGTCACCATGACCAACCCCTCAGGTCGACAAACATGAGTTTCCAATGTTCGTTCAATGAACTCCCACCTTCACGGTTAGCTATCACAAACGCCATTATTTCCCAATTAAAACCATTTTCATCTAACCAAACCATTATTATTAGCCAAGGCTATGAGTAGTGGTATTGTCAAATCAACTATAGTTTGGAAACATTGTCCTTAGCCAACTAATAAGGATTCCCCTGTACCCCATTTGTTACATTATCCAATTAACTAGGGGGAGTGCCGTGTACCCCACAAGTGTTCCATTATTAAGTAGCTTGGGGGAATCCCATGTACGCCATAAGTTGTTAATTACCATGTTTACTTGGGGGATTTCATTGTACCCCACAAGGAAGTTAATTAACCATAAACATGACCACCATGACCTTACCAATTAACCATTCCAAACCATTTAAACCATTTAGTGTTTCATTATCAAACCATACCATGTAATAGTTCCATTAAAAGTTCTATATTATAGTAAAAGCATTATCAAAGGCACTTTATCAAACATGTTGGGGGTATAGTATTTCCAATACCAAAATCATAGACCAATTAACCATTCCCATGAAACCAATCGTCCAAACCACCATTAAATCATGTAAAAACATAATTGAAAACATGGTAAACCATAACCAACCATTTATGACCAAAACCCCAACACATATTTGAAAACACCAATACCATACAATAATCATGCCATGAAAACAATGAACAAATCATGCCTTTAGTTGGAACTAACAATGAGGGAACAGTATCTTGCCTTAAATTGAGTAGATGATGGAGAGAAATCACCAACACAACCCCAAATTGATTACCTTAGTAAAACCCTAGCCTTCTTTTACCCAAAAGCCCTAGAGAGGATTAAAGAGTGTTTTCTAAGTGTTAATGAATTGAATAATAGGAAAATAACCTCCTAAGTATGCTAAAAGTTATGGGGCCTCAATAGGCTAAGCGGGAAAATATCCAGATTACCCCTACTTAAAGTACATAAAAATCCTGCTTATGGGTACGATTCACCATACCAGTCGTACACTTTTATATGAATGGTACCCACCACTCATACCCTAGGCTCACCCTTAGACCCAAAAATGTCTAAGGTACGACTTACCCAAACCAAGTCGCACCCAAAGCATACGACTAGTACCTCTAAACCTTATCTATAGCAGAATAGAACAACAAGAGTTTCAAATACTGTCCACTATATGAGTCCATGGTAAAACTCATACCCTAGCTTATAGCTCAAGGTGAGCCACTAGTACTCAGATCCAAGTTAGGACACCAAGTCTAAGATTAAGTAAAAGAAAAATAAAACCCCAACGACCCGTATCCAACCATACAAATCATACCAACCCATGTCGTACCCATTACAACAACTAATCCAATCACACCAACCGATACTGGTCAACATACGACTAGGGCATACCACTCATATCCCACTATACGACTGGTACCCATCGGTCGTATGTCGTCCAAAACCCAAAAATCCATAAAGTATCCTAAGGGTGCCAACCAGGGTGTTTTAGTGTCATGACCCGACCTGGGGCCCTAGCCGTGATGGGTATCTCGAACCATGGAAGCCCGAGAACCCTTTCTAACTGGCAATCACAAGCATATTCATATATTATATAAATGCAGAAAATAACACGAAAAATGGTCATCTTCTTATTTTAACTAACAATTAGAAAATGGGTTCATAAAGATCAAAACTAGCTAATACAAGTCTATGAAATCTCTACCAAATTAAAAACAATATCTTTCTAAAATCGAGACAAGGCTCCAATTTGGACCATGAACTAAACCAAATGAAATCATACCATAAGAATAAGACGCCTTCCGAAATAAGGGAGGCTCACAACCTCTGAATATCTGACAATGAGCTTCTGCTTAGTGGGACCTCGGGACTGAGCCTCAAGTCCTGAAATATAGTGGAACAATACAAAATGTTCTGGTAGGTAGAACAATCCAAAAATTAAATACATTTTTATACAACATAAGTAAGAGCATTTCAGAAAAATATGTCATCATAAAACATTTTAAAATACATGGGCATAATTTGACGAACTTCATCACATTTTCTAGTAATCATAACTCAATACTTTATTTCTCTTCTAAGCTAGATGGTACACTCTACAATCGATAATTCCATGGGCTATAATGAATCCACCCTTGATTTGATGGCCAAGCCCCCAATCCAAGTTTGCTGCAAGGATTGGAGTATCAGTAAGGGGGACACACAAGATCACAAAGCAGGGTGCCATAATCCCCAATCAAATCAATACGTCATTGTAGAGCACAAGATCACAAAGCAAGGCTCCTAAACATAGTCCCAAATTGGGAAGACATTAATTATGGTACACAAGATAAAAAAGAAGGTACCATAATCCCGTGTCGGCAAATCACAATTTCTAACATTTAGTCTTTCAACTCGTGCTCTCTTCGGGTAACCATGTAACTCTATTTAAGCCCATATTTGGTTCTTTAAAACCATGTTTCATGCTTATGAAACATTCAATTCTTATACTGTTAAGGACATATCATCTCAGGGTATCGTCATACTAAAAATTACAAGTCATTCATATTATACCACATCGTATCTGCCTTTCTGATTCAAAAACATGCATATGAACATCCAAAGATTTTATGAAATCATACGAGAGTTCTTAAATCAAAAGCATGTGCAAAAACATATAAACACGCTCTTTTTTCCAGACTTAAATATGCGGTGGCCAATTTAATCATTAATAACGTGAAGTTTTTCATTAGGAAACCATGGCATTTAGAATAGAAATCACTTCTTTGAAAAAGATGTGAAACAACCATCCATATCAATTGAAGAGACATTTAAACTCAAGAATCATCTTCATTTGTAAAAACAACCCCAACATTAATTATTCGTAAATCTCATGATCAGTAATGGGCTTTTAATTCATGGTCTCAAAACAATTTACTGTTCAATAGCATGCAAAGACCATAAATTTTATCACGGGGAAGGGAATTTCACAAGTCACATTCATAAATCACTTTTCGAGTTCAAATCACATATGCACGAGATTATAAATCAAGCTAATGCGAAACCCCCATGAAAAATACATACATTCATCAAATTGGTTTCATGATGTATGCTCTTAAAACAATTTCCCCAAACCCATTTCATATATATTCATATATATATATAACTTTAAAGCTTTTTAAAGTCATAAAACCTATGCCCATGAGATTTAGGATATCCCCACGTATCTTTTTGATGAAAAAGAATTTGATTTCCTAGAAATCTAGCCTTGAAAGCATGAGCCTTGGATCCTTGGAAGAAACCCTAATTTTTTTTCTAGTTCTTGAGGGTGGAGAGAATTATGAGATGTTCAATACTGATTAGGGGTGAATAATAATGCTTATGGTATTATTAAATTGGTGGGGGAGGATTTTGGGGTGAGGAAAAGACCGAAATACCCCTCGAAGCTGAATAAAATTTTTTAAAATTTTCCTTAGTTGATGACTTGGCTGATGGCTTATCAAATTTGTTGATAACCTATCAGTTTAGTTGTCAACTCCCTTTCGTTTTCTACTTAAGGTTGATGACTTGGCTAATGGGTTGTCAACTTGTTGATAACCTATCAGCCTAGTTGTCACTTCCTTCAGTGTTTCTACCTAAGGTTGACAACTTGGCTGTTGGATCATCAACTTATTGATAACCTATCAGCCTAGTCGTCACCTTGATGACAGAAGGATATGCTGAGGTAAAATGGGCAAAACTTCCCATTCCGATATCGGATTAAGGTGAAACCAGATGCATTGGAAAGACAACTCAAAGACCTTTTATTTATTTCATTTTCAGATACCTGAATCAATATATTCTATGAGATGTGCTCATCTAAAGTGGACCCTAGCTTAAGCATTCGTCAAAAATATAAAAGTCCTCAACTCGTCTTTGAGTTAGGAGGGTATTATGACCTCGATCAATATACAAAGATATTCTCACATCATATATTTGATAATCCCACATATATCTACATAGAATAGTTGGGTTCAAGACTGTACGCATAGGATCAACGATTTGAATTCTAGCCCAAAATGTGAGGTGTTACATTATCTCATCCTTGGAATTATTCATCCTCGAATGACGGGTAAGATTTTTTTGAAGCTTTAGAAGTATGGAATAATGGATATAATTTAACATTAGAAATTTTATTTTCCTTAATGAAATATATGTATACATTTAAGAAGAGCTTCATGGAATCACCAAGTAAATTGTGTTAGCAGAAAATCATGAGATAACGAAACTTGATATCGACATGATCTTGGCATGTGTTCTATAACACATGATCAAAACATTGTAAGGCATGAATTTTCCTAAGAATTATCGGCCTAATTAAGATTGGTACAAGACATGAGATGAGATTCCCATGGGATATATGAATAGATTAGAAACATTCTATACCTCAAATGATACATCTAATAGGCTTTAAATTCTTTTCCGATGCTTCTCCACTATGATTTTAACTATGAATACCACATTTCAACAGATCAATCTCCTAATGTACCCCTTTAAATACATAACTGCAAGATCTTGAGTCTAACCTCATCGTACTTCCATGTTGAAGCCCAACCCGGAGTAAAAAGATGCTAGCTTAAGCTATGGGACCCATATTCTACATCCTTTTAGAATACTTCTCCATCTTGTCACTTTAATCGAAAAACCTCATGCCTTAAATCAAGTAGTACTAACCACATAGTGCATTGGATTGCATTTTTATCAATCATAAACTCCATGCCTATCATTACTACACCCACTTCATGGATCTCTCCACTAATACCAACAATTTCAATCACTCTTACAAAGATTTTCGCCACATATTTCCTTCCTAACTATTTCACATAAGAAAGTTCATCTCCCTCTCCCCCCTTCTCCAATAACCTTAACTCAACAAAACACACCAAAAATTTCACTTTCAAGAACATCTACTCCCCTACCTTAAACATTAATATGCTTACACAACCACCATCATACCTATATATGGAGGGTCATTGACGGACCCAAACATCAGTATCATGAATGGGAGTAACACTATTCGACTATGACTTATACTTATTGCACTAATTAAGGTGGGAATGAGGTAAAGATATGATACAATAGAAATGAAGTACTTCAAACATACGATGTCTAGATCATAAATAGAGAGTCGTTCGGGCATAAACATAACACAACATGAGTTCTTAGGACAGACCAGAATGAGAAGCATGAGCACATATATCATGAGTTGTATAATATAAAGGTGGAATTGATTAAGTCAACTATTGAGAAAGGGATTCCTACTTGGAGCTATTGCTTCTTATTTTTAGAGATAAGATCATGAGTTTGCATGCCCCGTATTACTTTAGGCTAGACCAGATATAAAATGGATTGGTAACATATATGAAGCATAGTTTCTTACAACCAAGCATTATGTGAGACATAGATTTTTATGTATCATGAGAAACATAACATAGAGCCTAGATGCTTGGAATATTGGATCACCAAGGGACATTATTGCTTCTAGTTTGGAGGTCCGAGCATGCCATGTTACATAGAGAGCTCAAACCTTAGATATAGACAGTACTTGTTCAAATTGAAGTAGGAGTAGCTTGCTTGAATAGGAATTAATTGATCATGATTCTTACCTGAAACTTGACATGTCAAGAAAATTCAAGAACTACCTTAATTCATCATCTCCTCTTAGATAAAAGTCATAATTCTAGGCTTGAGGACATAATCTCTCATTAAATCTACATGCACAACACCTGCCACCATGGGGTATCACTATTCATATAAAAGCTAAACTCTCCTTGATAAACTGTACTCTAAAGGCATTTCTTCCCGAGAATACTACTCTTAACTCTCGCCAGCCTCTACAACCATCACCCCACAACTCACACTCTTATAACCATACACGTCCACACTTCTTATCAAATAATGATCTATTCTCCACTACTTAATGCACTAACCTTAGATCTCTAATCACATACCTTTCAACTTAATAAAATTTGTAAAACTATACCAAAGGCGCGTATTGCCTACCTATATATCCTTGATTCAATTCTAATGTACATAATACAATAACTTCCCAGACTTCTCCATAATACAAAATTCAAGAACGTGAGCTAGGTAAATATGGTACCTAACAACATACTACTTGGGGGTGCAACTTATTCTTATGTACTTATGACCTTATCCACTTAATGACTCAACCATGATTTATCATTTTTTAACACTAGTCCTCATGACTATATATATATATATCACAATTATCCACTCCTTATTCCGCAAGTTGCCAACCTAGGCTACTTCAAACATTACACCAAGCCAACTAATTCATTCCCACAAATCATACATTATCAATCTTGAGCTACTATTCTTACCACTACACTTCACATCTAAAGTTCAAGCCTATTGTCGAACACCAATCATGTAACACTGATGAAACATAGCATATACTATACTAGTCCATAAAATTGGGAAAACTACCCAAATACTTCATTTCACTTAACTACTACCTATAATCATATCCCCCCATGACATCACTACAACACCTCAAAATCCTCTACACACCTTCTCACATGTAGTGCTAGTTTACAACTACTAGAGAAAAAAAGACAATCAAGGGGGTAAAGTCACATAATAGGGACAGTCAATCTTAATCTTATAATATGACCTATTATGACCTTATCAACAGGTTCTACTTTCTCATATTTAATCTACTTAACCATGCACACATTTAGACTAATTTCAAAATTTCTTAAACATCACTAAGTTTTTCCCAAGTTAGTCTATACTTATAACTTTTTGGCAAATCTACCTTTTTTGTTTACCACCTATAAATGATTTATACAATCACAATAACTATAATTCTAATCTCCTTCCCTATTTTGAATAAATAACAATCATAGCCAATCACTTCCTCCACAAACTACCATATGATCTATAAATCTTGCTACAACATTAGTATATCACTATAAATTAGCAACCCATCCCTCAATCAAAGGTTATACAACTAAAACTAGCTTATTAAAGAAAAAGTTATCCTCACTCTGACTCCCAAAATTGAGACTCCATATCACTTAACTTTTGGGCCATTTTACTACCAATAGGTCATGAAACATTAACATATACTACTACTTGGGTAGAAATACTATTCCAATAGTCTGCTACATATCTCTACCCTTAAGCATGACGTCTGCAACAAGGATTCTCAAAGGAACTGAATACACTTAATACCTTAGGCTAAAAATCATGATTTCATCAGGATAACGGTATACACTCGAATCAACACACCTTGAAGCACTAATGGAATACTCTCAAGTCCTTATTCCATTTCATAATCTTTTATGACATAATTAGAAAGGACCACATCATATAGACTGTAAGCTTTTGTACTTAAATCGACTCGACAATGAGACATAGTTAATAAAATCAGAGTAAAGAACGAATTTGGATAACTTCTAAATGGACAACACAATGGAATGATCTAGAAAATAAAGAAAAGTGAAGCATTCCTAAATGCCTAGTAGCTTCCTCCATATAAGTGTGGCGCGCTACACACCCATAAAATGGACCCTACCCAACGAGACTTTACAAGCACCCTAGCACCATAAACCGTGCTCTGATACCAAGATTGTTATAACCCAAGCCGGGGCCTTGGCTACGACGAGTATCTCGAACCATAGAGGCTTGAGAACCTTTTCTAACTTGCAATCACAATCATAATTCATATATTATATAAATGCAGAAAACAAAACAAAAAAATGATCATCTTCATATTTCAACTAACAATACAGAAATAGGTTCTTAAAGATTCAAAACCATCTAATACAAGTCTGCAAAATCTCTACCAAACAGAAAACAATATCTATATAAAATTGGGACAAGGCCCTTGATCGAACTATGAACTATAATCAATTGAAGTCAACAATAAGAATAAGATGCCTTCCAAACTAAGAGAGGTTCACCAACTCTGAATATCTGACAATGATCTACTATTTAGCAGGACCCTGAGACTAAGCCTCAGATCCAAAAATATAGGGGTCAATAAAAATGTACTGGTACGTAGAATAATCGAAAAACAAAAAATATTTTTATACAACATACGTGAGAGTATTTCATAATATCATAATAAAACATTTGAAAATACATTTACATAATTTGATGAGCTTCAAATCATTTTCTTATAATCATGACTAAACTCTTTATTTATCTTCTGAGCTAGATGGTATACCCTACAATCAGTTATTCCATGGGCTATATGGATCCACCTTTGACTAGGTGACCAAGCCCTTGATAAGAGAAGTCCTAGCTCGAGACCTTTCACACGAAGTCAAGTGCTTGAGTTGCAATGTCTCCAAGCCTTGTTCACATTCTTGGCCATGTGTGAGACCCTTATGAATATAAGGTCCTATACTTATTAAAGTGTTAAGAGGGCCAACAAAATACCCCAAACCCACCCACTTAATGTCAAAGGTATTTTGGTCTTTTGTCCCTCCTTTGTAATTGACTATATAAGCCATTTATTAGGGCTAGTCTTTTAGTTTGTTCATTCATATCATAGAAGACAAAAATACTTGTAATATTTTTGACTTCTCTTTATCATTTGGAGAGGCCAAAACTGAATCTCACTAGTAGAGTGATACTAGTGTTGTATCTTGGCTAGAAACTAGGTTCTTGGGGTTCTTTGAGTTTCTCTTGGTCTAAGTAAGAAATTGTTATTGATATTCATTAGTCTTAGGGTCCTTTCTCTTGTTAGGGTTCTTAGATGAATAAATATTGTGTGTCAAGTTTCTATCTCTTTTTTTACAAATCTTGTTAACATTGAATTGTTGAATCTAAAAGTTTAGTGAAGCCATGTAGGGCTCTTTCGATTCACTAGCAATATTGTCTTTGTTGTTCTTGTTGTTAAACTCACTTTTCTAGTTTAAAACAAGTGTTTCAAGACTAGTTAAGCCGTGTGTGGCCATTTTTTGATCACTAGCACTTTGTTGTTCATCTTGTTGTTCTTGTGTTGGTGGGAATCTCTTGATACACGCTTCGTCTTGTATCATTTGGTATCAAAGATTGTGGTTGATTTTTTCTAATAAAATCAATCTTGGGCTTGGTAGTTGAAAAAAATACAAAATAAAAAATTGCTAAAATCTGAACAATTCCAGAAAAAAGAGAAATCTAGGCATCTTGTTCTTGGCCGAGAAAATTATGTTGTGTTGTTGTCTTGGTTGAAAGTTGGTAGTTAGATCTACACAATTTTTTTTTGTCTAGTTTGTTTCTTGTGTTGGTTTCTTTCTCATCAACAAAAAAGGTGTCTAGATCTAAAGTTGAGCTTATTGATAAGTGACTTCTTGTCGTTCTTAAAGTTGGCAGTGTGTTGTGTCTTGTGTTTGGACGTTAAAGTGGCCATTGTTGGTGTGTTGTTGTTGTATTATTGAATGTGTTGTTGTTGTTCTCATCTTGATCTTCTATTCAACTCATTTGTTAAATAGTAAAAAGAGTAAAATAGATCCAAAAAAAGTTGAAGGACAAAGTGTAAAGTTGTTTATGACAAGATTTGAGCACATCACTTCCATGACTAAACATCTACTTTTCAACAAGTTTTACCACCTTTTAAGGGGACTTGTTTTATGAGATTGGTACAAGTCAAATATTTCCATTTGATATTGGACTTAAAGAAGTTACAAGACTTTACTTTCCCTCTAAAAGCAAAGTCATCCATTACGAAAATTGTGAAGATTAAGGCTTCAAGTTGATGAAAAAATGTATAGACTGTGACCAATACCATGCTGCCACGTCACCTTAATAACTGTTCGCATCATTAATTAAGCTCAATTTGGATATTTTAGTTTCTAATTATTGATTCTTAGTTACTTCTAATTTACTCGAGAACTAATTAGCCAGATAGTACATTCCTACTAGGTTGTTAATTAGTCCTATGAAGCCTTGTATTTGTGTCATCATTTGTCTGTGTGCTTTTGTAATTTGAATACGTTGTAACTCCTTGATTCTAGTCTAATGGGAATTCTTTGAGTTTCAAACAAGAATCCATTCCAGACAAGAGCATACTCATACCTTAAGGATTCATGGGTTACTATCCAATCTACAATACTTGTGGAGCATGAGTATGAGTGAACAAAGAGAGTGTGAGTAAGGAGGGGGATTTTAAAATAACTTGTGAGTTGCTTGTGTAGGTGATACCTTATCAATGGAGGGAACCACATCTCAAAACATGGATTCTAATGAAATGGAGAATATGAGGGTCACTCTTGAGGCTATGACCTAAACCCTTAAAAGGTTGAGTACAGAAGTGGGAGCTATAAGGGGAGAAGTGACGACTATTAATGGGAGGTTAGAACAAGTGGAGAGTTAAAGGAACTCTTACCATTATACTCCTCGACATGTTTTGCCAAGTGGACATGATAGAAATTCCTCCCCCACTGTTACTCCCGAAAAATGGCCACAATTGCCAAATCCTTCATTAGCTCCACTAAATGCTGCAAGCCAAACAATTTATAATCCCCTAAATCGAGACTCCAATAGACCAACCCATTCACAAACTCCTAAAGTACCGCAAAAGGTACTTGGGTGTCCAATACCTTCACTAAATCCAAGCCCACCCTTCCGAGCCCCACTAAACCAAAGACCACCACCTCCACAAAATCCACTCCCTCCAAATTAAGTTCCAAAGATCCAAACCCATCCCGTCCACTTTAAGGAATATGGTAGAGAAGATTATGAAGGGTATGGAGCCTTTGATGATGCTTACATAAGGGAGTAAAATATGAGAGGGGGAGTATGGATCTAAGAAGATACCGAGGGTATGGAGAAAGGGGAAACCAACACCAAGAGAGAGATGTAGGCATCAATACCATCAAATTGAGCCTACCTATCTTTAAGGGTTAAAGTGACCCTGAGGTATATCTTTCTTGGGAGTTGGAGTGTGATAAAGTGTTTCAAGTGAATGATATCTTAGAAAAGAAGAAGAGTTGTTATGCCATAAATTATTTTGAAGGCTATGCTAACACTTGGTGGGAATACTTTAAGCGTTTCAGCAACGATTTAGTTGAGGGGAAACCACCACTATGGTTTCGATTGAGGTACCTAATGAGGAAATGGTATCTTATTGAAAGCTATTATCATGATTTACTTGCTAGATTGTACAACTTGTGGCAAGGGAATTGAAGTGTTATGGCATATTATGATGAGTTTCAATAACTCATGTTGAAACTTGATCATCGTGGGGAAAAAATTAGTCATGATATCATTTGGTTCAAGTGTGGATTGAACAAAAAGATCTCCACTAATTTGATACTTCACTAGTTTGATACCGTCGAAGGTATTTTCCAAGCGGCTCTTGAGATTGAAAGGGAACTTAAAGAGAGACCGTCATTCAAAACAAAGGGACAATCAACGTCCGGTTGACTGAGGGGTAAGGATATAGTTTAATCCTCTTTAGTTTGGCCAAAAAATAAGGATCAACCCACCACTAATAGGATGGTCAAGCCTAAAATAGTCCATGAAATCTCTTCGAGGCAAGAAGTTCACAAGTTTTCTAATCCTAAAGGGTTCCAATGCTTTAAGCACCAAGGTTGGGGGCATAAAGCCAATGAATGCCCTAACCGATGTAATGTAATCCTAAGGGAAGGTAGATTGTATTTCCTTGGTGAAGAAGTAGGTATTGAGGGTGATGAGAGTGAGGCTGAGCCTCAAGATAGAGAGACGGCCGAGAGGGAGCCACATGATGATGATGATGATTGTGAGGATGCTTATCCACCAAAAGAGGAGTGCGTGGTTCCAAACTTTGTAGTGAGGCGTTTCATGATTAGTAAGGCAATTGATGATCCTAGCCAATGGGAGAATCTATTCCATACTAAATCCCATGTGAAGGGAAGTGTGTGCACTATGGTGATAGATACTGAAAGTTATGTGAATGTGGTTAGTGTTGCAATGGTGAACTACTTAAAATTGCCAACTATACCTAACACTAGTCCTTAAAAGTTGTAATGGTTGAATGAATGCGGTGAGTTAAAGGTCACAAGGCAATGTGTGATATGTTTTAAGGTAGACAACTACCATGACAAGGTGCTTTATGACGTGATACCAATGCAAGCTTGTCACTTGTTGTTTGGAAGGCCTTGGCAATACGATAGGTCGACCAAACATGATGGAAGGTCCAATCAGTAAACACTTGAGAAGAATGGCTGAAAGGTCGCTCTTCATCCATTATTTCCTTCTCAAGTGAATAAATTATACCAAAGGATGCGGGAATTAAGGGAAAAAGGAAAGAAGGTTGGGAGTAAGGAATAAAAGGGGAATTTAAGAGTGAGGGGTTAAAGAAAGTCATGGGGCCCCTAAATTCTAAGGGGAATGAGAGCATGGTAATGATGGCTAGGAGCAAGGAACTATTTATGGATTATGAAGAGGACACTTTGATGCTCCTCTTGGCTTATTGTTTTAATACTAACCCCACTAACATTTCCATTTCTCCTCCTATTTATCATGTTTTGTAGGATTACAAGGATGTCTTCCCAAAGAAATTGCCAAAAGGATTTCCTCCACTTCGAGGCATTGAGCACCAAATTGATTTTGTGTCAGGCTCACAATTGCCCAACAAATCGGCTTATAGAAGCAACCCGATGGATATCAAGGAATTGCAATGTCAAGTTGTGGAACTTCCCAACAAAGGGTACATCAAGGAGAGTATGAGCCCTTGTACAGTTTCGGTGCTACTAGTTCCTAAGAAATATAGGACTTGGCATATGTACATTGATTTTCAAGCCATCAACAAGATAACGATAAAATATCATCACCTTATTCCTAAGGTAGATGATATGCTTGATGAATTGAGTGGTTTGTGTTTGTTTTCTAAAATTGATTTGAGGAGTGGCTATCACCAAAGCCGTATGCAATTGGGTGATGAATGAAAAACTGCCTTCAAGACCAAATTCGCTCTTTATGAATGGATGGTTATGCCATTCGGCCTAACAAATGCTCCAAGTACTTTCATGAGGCTAATGAATCACGTGATAAAGCCTTTTATCGGAAAGTTTGTTGTTGTTTACTTTGATGATGTGTTGGTGTATAGTAAGTCCTTAGACGAGCATGTAAAGCATTTAAAATATGTGTTTGATGTCCTCTGAAAGGAGAAGTTATATGCTAATCTAGAAAAGTGTTCTTTTGGTGTCCATGAAGTTATATTTTTTGGGTTTGTGGTGAGATCAATAGGGGATGAAGTGGATGACTCTATGATTGATGCCATTAAAAATTGGCCAACTCCCAAAACCGTGGGTGAAATGAGAAGCTTCCACGGCTTGGCTAGTTTTTATAGACGTTTTGTCAAAGGATTTAGCACCATTTCCTCCCCCTTGACCGTAGTGATTAAAAAGGATCGTTCTTTCAAGTGGGGAGATGAGCAAGCTAAGGACTTTGAGGAATTGAAAGCTATGCTCATCTCGGCCCCTTTACAAAAATTGCTGAATTTTGACAAGACTTTTGAGGTTGAATGTGATGCTAGCAAAGTTGGCATACGCATGGTTTTAATTCAAGAATTGAAGCCTATTGCCTACTTTTGCGAAAATATCAAAGGTGCAACTCTAAACTACTCTATGTATGATTTTGAGTTGTATGCCTTGATTAGAGCCTTGGCCACTTGGCAATATGATTTGTATGAATCCTTGAAGCATCTACGGGCACAAGACAAGCTTAACCGGTGGCATGCCAAATGAATTGAATTTCTTGAAACTTTATCTTATATTATTTATTACAAGAAGGGTAAATACAATGTGGTTGCCGATGCTTTGTCTCGAAAATATGTGCTTGTGTCTACTTTGTGGTCTAAGTTGATGGGGTTTGAAAGCCTCAAGTCTTTATATCCTGGTGACCCTCACTTATCTCCCATCTCTAGAGAAAGTGAAGAGTTGGATAGGGATAGGTGGGTTACGGATAGGGGTTCCCATCTCTATACCAAATTTGATGGATACTTATTTAAGGGTAGACAATTGTGTGTTCCCTAAAGTTCATGGAGAGAATTGTTTGTGAGAGAAGCACATAATGGAGGTCTAATGGGCCATTTTAGGGTCAAAAAGACCCTCAGAATTTTGGAAGAACAATTTTATTGGCCTAAAATGCACAAGGATGTGGCTTGGATTTGCACCCAATGTGTTGAGTGCAAAAGAGCCAAGTCACGCCTCCAATCCCATTGTCCACCACTTTGCGCCCTTGGCTTGACATATCAATGGAATTTGTGTTGGGATTTTCGAGAACTAGAAGGGGGCAGGATAGTATTTTTGTCGTGGTGGATCAGTTTTCCAAGATGGCTCACTTTATTCCTTGTTCTATATGTGATGATGCGCCTAGTGTAGCCTCTTTATTTGTTTATAAAGTTATAAAACTTTATGGTGTTCCGAGGACCATAGTGAGTGATAGGGATTCTAAATTCCTAAGCCACTTTTGGAACTCCATGTGGGGTAGGCTCGGTCTTAAGTTGTTGTTTTCGTGCCTCATGCCACCCACAAATCGATGGCCAAACAGAAGTAGTAAATAGGACCTTAGGGTCTATGCTACGGTCAATGGTTAAGGGAAAAATGACTTTTTGGGAGGAGCACTTTTCGTTGATTGAGTTTGCTTATAATCATGTTATACACTTAAGCATGGGTATGACACCCTTTGAGTGTGTATACAGAACCAACCCCCTCATCTCTTTGGATTCAATCCCTTTGCCAAGTGATCTTGTGATAATCTTAGATCGAATAAAATGGGCCGAGGCCATGAAGAAACTACATGAGAAGGTGAGGTTGCGGTTGGAGAAGAAAAACCAAGAAGTTGCAAGGTAAACCAACAAAGGAAGAAGAAAGCTCATTCTTGAATCGGGAGATTGGGTGTGGGTGTACCTAAGGAAGGATAGATTCCCATCTAAAAGAAATGCTAAATTGATACCGTAGGGTGATGGACCATTCCAATTATTATAAAGGATCAACGACAACACCTACAAGATTTATCTACCCCTGGAATATAAAGTGCACAACACTTGCAACATGTGTGACCTCTCTCGGGTGGAAATGGTGGAGGATGAAAATGATCCAAATTTGAGGACAAATTCTCTTCAATATGTAGAGGATGATACGAGAATTCCGAGCTCGAGGCCTTTCACATGAAGTCAAGCACGTGAGTTGCAACGACTCCAAGACTTGTTCACATCCTTGGCCATGTGTGAGGACCTTGTGAGCCCATCTAAGGGCCTATACTTATTAAAGTGTGAAGAGGCCCAACAAAACACCCCAAACCCACCCACTTTATGTCAAGGGTATTTTTGTATTTTGTCCCTTCTTTGTAATTGACTATATAAGCCATTTATTAGGGCTGGTCTTTTAGTTAGTTCATTGATATCATAGAAGACAAAAAGACTTGTAACATTTTTGACTTCTCTTTCTCATTTGGAGAGGCCAAAACCAAATCTCACTAGTAGAGTGATACTAGTGTTGTATCTTGGCTAGAAACTAGGTTCTTGGGGTTCATTGAGTTCCTCTTCGTCCAAATAAGAACTTGGTATTGATATTCATTAGTCTTAGGGTCCTTTCTTTTGTTAGAGTTTTTAGATGAATGAATATTGTGTGTCATGTTTCTATCTCTTTTTTTTCAAATCTTGATAGCATTGTGTTTTTGAATCTAAAAGTCTAGTGAAGCCGTGTGGGGCTCTTTCGATTCACTAGCAATATTGTCTTTGTTGTTCTTGTTGTTAAACTTACTTTTCTAGTTCAAAACAAGTGTTGCAAGCCTAGTGAAGCTGTGTGTGGCATTTTTTTGATCACTAGCACTTTGTTGTTCATCTTGTTGTTCTTGTGTTGGTTGGAATCTCTTGATACACACTTAGTCTTGTATCAGCCCTCAATCCAAGTTTTCCACAAGGATTGGAATATTAGTATGGGGGACACACCAGATTATAAAGCTGGATGCCATAATCCCAAATCAAATCAATATGTCATGGTAGTGAACAAGATCACAAAGAAGGGATCCTAACCATAATCCCAAATTTAGACAACATGAATTAGGCTACACAATATCACAAAGAAGGGTACCATAATTCTATGTCAGCAAATCACAGTTTCCAACATTTAGTCTTTCAAATTGTTCTCTCTCCGGGTAACTATCTAACTCTCTACAAGCTTATTGTTAGTTCTTTAAAACCATGTTTCATGCTTATGAAAGATTCAATACTTATTTTGTTAAGGTCATACCATCTCCAGGTAACGTCATACCCAACCTAGCAAGTCATTCATATCATATAACATCGTATTCACCATTTTCATTCTAAAACATAAATATGACCACCCAAAGATTTTATCAAATCACAAGAGAGTTATTATTTCAAAAACATGTTCAAACTCATGCAAACACACTCACTTTTCAAGACTTAAACATACGGTGGCCAATTCAATCATTAATCATATACAGTTTTTTTTTATGAAACCATGGCTTCTAGAATAGAAATCACCTCTTTGTAAAACACGTGAAACAATCATACATAACTAATGAAGAGGCATTTAAACTCAAAAATAATCTTCATTTGTAAAAACAACCCCAACATTAATTATATGTAAATCTCATGACAAAAAATGGGCTTTTAATTCATTCTCTCAAAACAATTCACAATTCAATACCATGCAAAGACCATAAATTTCATCATGGGGAAGGGAATTTCACAAGTCACATTCAAAAATAACTTTTACATTTCAAATAACATTTGCCCGAGATTATAAATCAAGCTTATGGAAAAACCCCATGAAAAATACATACATTCATCAAATTGGGTTCATAATGCAAGATCTTAAAACAATATTCCAAAACCCATTTCATATATATATATATATATATATATATATATATATATAACTTTAAAGCTTGTCATAATCATAAAACCTATGCCCATGAGATTTAGGATAGCCCCACGTACCTTTTTGATGAAAAAGAATTGAATTGGCTTGAAATCTAGACTTGAAAGCAAGAGCCTTGGAAGAAACCCTATTTTTATTCTTGTTCTTGAGAGTGGAGAGGATTATGAGATGTTTAAAACTGATTAGGGGTGAATAATAATGCTTATGGTATGATTTAATTCATGGGGGAGGATTTTTGGGTGAGGAAAAGACCAAAATGGAGCTGAATAAAATTTTCAGAAAGTTTTCCTTAGTTGATGACTTGGATGATGGCTTATCAACTTGGTTTATAACCTATTAGCCTAGTCGTCAACTCCCTTTCATGTTCTGCTTAAGGTTAATGACATGGCTTATCGGTCATCAACTTGTTGATAACCTATCAGGCTAGTCGTCACTTTTTTCAATGTTTCTTCCTAGGGTTGACGACTTGCCTGATGGGTCATCAACTTGCTGATAACCTATCAGCCTAGTCGTCACCTTGATGATAGATGGATATGCTGAGGTAAAATAGACATAACTTTTTGCTTTGTTATCGAATTAAGGTGAAACCAAATTCATTGGAAAGACAACTCAAAGACCTTTAATTTGATACATAGTAGAATACCTAAATCAATATATTCTATGAGACATAGTCATCTAAAGTGGACCCTATCTAGAGCATTTGTTAAAACTCTATCAACAGAAAAGTCCTCAACTTGTCTTTAAGTTAGAAGGGTATTATGACCTCGATTAATATACAAGGATATTCTCACATCATATATTTGATAATCCCACATACATATACCTAGAATAATTGGGTTCAAGTCCGTACGCATAGGAACAACGATTTGAATTCTAGCCCAAAAATGTGGGGTGTTAAATTCAGTCACCACCACTAGGATCCTTTGTCCCCGAATGACGGACAAGGCAGAACAAGAACTACTTACACCCCTTAGATGCATCTAATCTTATCTATAACAAAGATGCAAAGAAATCAAGTAGAGTTATTTGCATTATCAAATATAAATCAAGAACACATACCTTTTGCATGAATATCCTAAGTCGAGAACAAATTCGGATATTTGGACTTCATGTCCGCTTCCGCTTCTCATGTAGCCTCTTCCACTCCTTGTTGAGCCATTGAACCTTAACTAAGGCCACATCCTTGGTCAGTAACTGACAAACCTTCCAATCCAAGATCTCAATCTGGATTTATTCATAATACAAGGAATACGTGATACACAAACCATACAAAGGAACCACCAAAGAAAGATCACCAAGATACTTTTTCAACATAGAGACATGAAATACCGGATGAATAGAGCTCAAACTAGAAGGCAACTCCAATTCATCCGCCACATCACCAACCCTCTGCAAAACCACATAAGGACCAATATACCGTGGACTGAGCTTCCCTTTTTTACCATACTGCATGACTCCCTTCATGGGAGATACCCTTCGGAACACTTTATCCCCAGCCTCAAACTCCAAGGTTCCATGCCTAACATCCTCATAGGACTTTTGGCGACTTTGGGTAGCCTTAATACTATCCCAAATCACCTTAACCTTTTCCATAGCTCGATAAACCAAATCTGGACCAAACATATCCACCTTATCTACCTCAAACCACCCAATCGAAGACCTACACCTCCTATCATACAATGCCTCAAAGGGGCCACTCCAATACTAAAATGGTAATGATTATTACAAAAAAACTCTACTAAAGGTAGGTGCTCAACCCAATTACCGACATTGTCAACCACACATGCCCGAAGCATATCCTCCATAGTCTGAATAGTCCTTTCCGTTTGCCATCCATCCCCGGATGAAAATCAATACTCAACCCTATCTTAATCCCCAAACCCTTTTGAAAAGACCGCCAGAAGTAAGATGAAAACTGTATGCCACGATCAGACATAATTGAAACAGGTATCCCATGCAGCTTTACAATCGTACAAAGATACAATCTTGATAATCCTTAGACGAAAATTTAGATTGTACTGGAAAAAAGAGAGAAGACTTTAACATCCTAGCCACGAAGACCCAAATTGAATGAAATTAATTCTAATATCAAGGAAGAGCAATAACAAAATCCATATTGATTACCTCCTATTTCCATTTCGATAATTCTATTTTCTGATACAACCCACCAGGCCTCATGTGCTCATTTTTTACTTGTTGGCACATCTACACTTGGCTACAAAGTTAGCCACATCCCTCTTTATTCCATTCCAATAATACACCTCCTTGAGGTCATGATACATTTTAGTTGAACCGGGATGAACAACATAGTGCGATTTATGCGCGTCAGCCAATACCCTTTCACGTAAACCATTCTCATCAGGAACACATAACCTCCTTTGGCATCTAAAATTACCCTCACCATTGACCTTAAATACCATTACCTTGTGCCCACATACATCACCCTTGATTTTCACCAAGATAGGATCAAGCATTTTTTTCTCCTTAATTTACACACCAAGAGATAACCAAACCATTTTGGTACCATCACACTTCCATCCTTGGAGTCTAGAAGATGGACCAAAAGATTAGCCAAGTGGTAAATATCTTTCACCAACTCCCACTTCTTCTTTTCCATATTAGCTAAACTCTTCATGGATAAGCTGCTAAGAGCATCAATAACCACGTTAGCTTTACCTGGGTGGTAGTGAAGACTTATATCACAATCCTTGAGAAGCTCCAACTATCTCCTTTGCTTGAGATTTAGTTCCTTCTGAGTGACCACATTCTGTAGACTCATATGATAGGAAAAGATGTCTATGTGAACTCCATATAAATAATGCCACTAGATTTTAAAAAACCACCGCTAAGAGATCTAAATCATGAGTAGGATAATTCCTCTCATGAACCTTCAACTGCCTGGAGGCATAGGCTCTTACCTTCTCATACTAAATCTAAACACAACAAAGTCCAAGCCTAGATGAATCACAATAAACCACAACCCACTCATTACCTTCAAGCAAGGTCAAAGTCGGAGCCGAAGTTAACTTATTCTTAAGCTTCTCGAAACTACCATCACAAGATTTTGACCAAGAAAACTTTACCTGTTTCTGAGTCAACTTAGTCAATGGGGTAGCTATAGAAGAAAAACCTTCCACAAACCTCCTATAATACCCAACCAAACTCAAAAAGCTTAGAATGTCGTCTGGAGTCATAGGTAAAGGCCATATTTTAACCAAAACCATCTTTTGAGGATATACCACAATCCCCTCACTAGAAATAATATGACCAAGAAAAGTTACAACGTTCAACCAAAACTCACACTTGGAGAACTTGGCATACAACTACTGTTTCTTTAAGGTCCGCAACACCACACGAAGGTGATTAGCATGATACACCTCGCTCTTAGAATACACCAGGATGTTATCAACGAATACAATGACAAAAACATCTAGAAACTTCCTGAAAACTCTGTTCATCAAATCCATAAATACTGTCGGAGCATTTGTCAATCCCAAAGACATTACCAAGTACTCAGAGTGACCATACCGAGATTGGAAAGCCGTCTTAGGGATATCCACCTCCCTAATCTTAAGATGATTATATCCAGATCGAAGATCTATTTTAGAAAAAAGCTTGGCACCTTACAACTGATCAAACAAGTCATCTATCCTTGGAAGATGATACTTGTTTTTAATCGTAACCTTATTCAACTGCCTATAGTCAATGCACATCCAAAGAAAACCATCATTCATGCGTAAGAATAAAACCGGTGCACTCTATGGTGACATACTAGGAAGAATAAACCCCTTATCCAGAAGATCCTTAAGTTGCTCCTTGAGTTCGCTCATCTCAGCCAGAGCCATTCTATAAGGAGGAATAGATATTGGACGAGTGTACAAAACCAAATCAATACCAAACTCAATTGCCATATATGAAGGAACACCAGGAAGATTGTCCGAAAAGAACTCAAGAAACTCATTCACCACCAAAATCAAATGAAAAGAAGGACCTTCAAAATTAGAATCTTTAAGCTGGACCAAATGATAGAGACACCCTTTAGAGATTAATCTCTGAGCTCCAAGATAAGAAATAAACCTCCCCTTAGGAGCTAGGGAACCACCCGCCCACTTAATAACCACTTCACCAGGGAAACTAAAGACAACCTTAAGGGTCCGACAATCTAGGGATACGTAACAAGAGTGTAACCAATCCATCCCTAAAATAATATCAAAATCCACCATATCAAGTTCAAATAAATCCACTAAATTCTTCCTACTACCAACGGATATCACACTCTCTATAGACCTCTTTAGCAATAACAGGGTCACCTACCAGGGTTTAAATAGAAAAAGGATCCAAAATAACCTTGGGATCAAAATCAAAACACACAACCACATATGGGGTCACATAAGAATGAATAGACCTCGGATCAAACAAGTAATAAATGTCACAAGAAAAGACCTATAACAAACTAGTCATAATATTAGGTGATGCCTCAGATTCCTACTGAGTGGCAATAGCATATAACCTATTTCGACCAACACCAGTACTAAGAACAAAAATAGATGCAAAAGTAACACCCTTTGGATAAAGAAACCGAAGCCTTACTCTCTCCCAAAGAACTTTTATGAACTAGATAATTCCTAAGCATATAGTCTAGATAACCATATTAAAAACACTTGTCTCTTCCTTTATCACAAAAACCTCTATGCAACCTACCACAGAACTGACAAAGAGGGCATGAAGAAGCTAATTATACCTCACTCGCCTGATATTGGCACCCTGTGCCCAATAGTTATCACCACCCTATTGGTGCCTATCCCTCGAAGGCTTCGGGTAAGGAGAACTAGCAGAAGAAATGGAATGAGAACTCCACCACTTCTTCTTTGGCCACTTATCACCATCTCAACTACCTTATTATTACCCACAACCTTATTTAGAAGACCTAAACTTCTTACTTTGCCTTTCCCCAAACTCAACCTATTTTTTCTTTTCTTTCTCCACCTATTGCATATGAACTACCAACCTAGACATATCCATATCTTTGATTAGCAACATAGTCTTTCTTTTAAGGATCAAATCTTGATATAGTCCAAAAGTAAACTTTCTCATCCGTGCCCTTATATTGAACACCAATTTTGGAGCATACCTTAACAACTGATGAAATTTCAAGGCATATTCCTTGACTGTCATTTTCCCCAATCTCAGATAGACAAATTCCTTCGCTTGTGCTTCCCTCAGCTCTTGAGGAAAGAATCAGTCCAGAAAAGTATTGGAGAAAGTCTCCTGTAAATACAACTCCGCAATATCACTCTTTACCTCATCCCATTCCTCGTACCACTGGTACATAATATTCCTGAGCTGATAAGCTGCAATATTTACCTCTTCCATGTTCATGGACTACATCACCCTGAATATCTTCTCTAATTCATCCAAGAATCCCTGTGGATCCTCCTCTACCTTTACCCCAATAAAAGTAAGAAGATTCATCTTCATAAACTGGCCAACTCTTGTGGCCTCAGTAGATGAAACACTAGATGCATCCCACGTAGCCTGAGTAACAACCAACTATGCAATCATATAAATCAATTGATGAAATCCCACAGTAGTCACCTCACCCTGAGAAGAACTAGTAACAACCGAATAAACTCCATAAATATCAGGGACTTGGCCAGTATACTGAGTATGGATCACCTGTGTCCCTTTCACGTTATCCCTAGATGAGACAGAAAAGTTTCTTTATGTTCCAGATCGTCAAGGCATGATCTAAAAATCAAATAAACCAGGACTAGAAAGGACCTTAGACCTTGCATCTTGAAAGTAGAATACCAAGAAAGTAAGACATTACTAATGTCTTGAAGCCTCTCCCTTATAAGTGTGGCACGCTACACACTCCTAAAAGTGACTTTACACGATACAACTTTTGTGGACTCTCAGTTGACCATGAACCTAAAGCTCTGATACCAAATTTACATGACCCGATTGGGGGCCTTATCATAATGGGCATTCCAAGTTCATTAATGACTAGAGACCACCCTAATACCCAACCCAACCGTCCTAACCTACACCCTGAGTAGGATAAATTACAAAATATAACAAGATAGCGTGTACATGTCTAAATTAAAACTCTGGATAGGTCTATGGCAAAAAATGAACCAACCAATTCCATTTGTCCAAAACCCAAAAGATAACCATAACCCAACCAAAATCATAAGCCAAAACCAAAGCTATAACCAAACCAAGTTCCATAACATAACATGAAAAGATGGAATAGTGAGATATTTAGTCCAACGATATCAGCCCCAATGCTAGTGCCAATACTAAGGCTGACTCCACTAATGATTCCACCCATACCAACCCATAGAAGTTCCATGAAAAATGCTAACCAAAAGAAAAAAAATATCTAGTTGGGACATGCCCCTAACCATAGCCAAAACCAATATCCATAAATAATTTAAAGTATGTAAAAATATCCATGAACATGAAATGAAGCTTTTCTAGATATAGAAGCTTACCACTTTGATCCAATAGCTAATCCCTAGTTTGATTACTAAGTAGGAGGAGTAGAATGGTATTTTCTACATCACAATGGGATACAACTACCCGAGGATGGGTTAATGGGTCAATGCTAGCAAGTACTCAGTATCCTGTAAAACCAAGTAAACCAACCATATGCATGCAAAACATGCATATATATATATATAAAACCATGTCGAGGAATGGAATCGGGATAAGCATGCATTTCAAAACATTAACCTAGGTATGTGAAGCTTAACCATCCTTAACCATCCACAGGCTATATGGGTCTAGTGTAACCCCTTCAATAGACCCTAATGTATGTAGCCGCATGAACCACAGATATCATAAGAGTAGGGGATTCCCAAGTACCCTTACCATCTATGATACATATGTACAGTGTACCTAGAGGAATCCTATGTACCTCATAGTATCATATATGGTCGCCATGACCAACCCTTCTAGTCGGCAAACATGAGTTTCCAGTATTCATACATTAATCTCCCACCTTTACAGTTAGCTATCATACCCCACCATTATTCCTTAATTAAAACCATTTCCATCTAACTAAACAATTATTATTAACCAAGGATAAGAGTAGTGGTATCGTAATATCGATTATAGTTTATGAACAATGTCCTTAGACAACCAATGAGGATTTCTATGTACCTCATAGGTTACATTATCCAATTAACTTAGTGGAGTCCCGTGTACCCCATAAGTGTTTCATTATTAAGCTGCTGGGGGTAATCCCATGTACCCCACATGTTGTTTATTACCATGTTTACATGAGGTATTCTATTGTACCTCACAAGAAAGTTAATTATCCATAACCATGACCACCAAGACCTTACAAATTAGCCATTCCAAACTATTTAAACCATTTATGGTTCCCTTACCAAAACATACCATGCAATAGTTCCATTAAAAGTTCCATAATGTAGTAAAATCATTATCAAAGGCATTTTATCAAACATGTTTGGGGTATAGTATTTCTAAAACCAAAATCATATACCATTTAACCATTCCCATGCAACCAATTGTTGAAACCACTATTAAATCATGTAAAAAAATAATTAAAAACATGAAAAACCATAACCAAGCATTTATGACCAAAACCCCAGCACATATTTGAAAACCCCAAAACCATACAATAATCATGCTATAAAAATATTGTATAAATTATGATTTTAGTTGGAACTAACAATGAGGGAGAAGTAACTTTCCTTAAATTAAGTAGATGATGGAGAGAAATCACCAACACAAGCTCAAAATAGATTAACTTAGTGAAACCCTATCCTTTCTTTACCCCAAAGCCCAGAGAGGACCAAAAAGTGTTTTCTAAAAGTTAAAGCATTGAATAATAAGGAAAATAACTGATCAGGTGTGTTAAAAGTGGTAGGGAATCATTAGGTTAAGTTGGGAAATATCCAGATTACCCCTACTTAAAATGCTTAAAAATCTTACATATGGGTAGGACTCACCATACTAGTCATACCCTTCCATACGAGTGGTACCCACCACTCATACCCTAGTATCCCTCCTTAGACCCAACACTTTCCAAGGTATGACTTACCCAAACCAAGTAATACCCAAGGCATACGACTAGTACCCCTAAATCGTATCCTAGGAAAAATAAAACCATAAGAGGTTTGAACACTGTCCACTATACGAGTTCATGATACAACTCATACCCTGGCTTATAGCTCATGGTGAGATACTCATACTCAGATCCAAGTTAGGCTGCCAATTCTATGATTAAGTCAAAGAAAAACTAAACTCAAATGACCCGTATCCAACCATACGACTCATACCAACCTAAGTCGTACCCATTTAAAAAACTAATCCAATCCTATCAGCCAATATTGGTCCGTATACAACTGGGGAATGCCATTCGTATCCCACTATATGACTTGTACTCACTTGTCGTATGTTTTCCAGAACATAAAAATTCAAAAAAATTTCTAAGGGTCCCAAAACCTAGGGTGTTTTACTACTCTTCTAATTTTTATAAGAAAGTATGGTCCTTAAGAATATCTTGATTAGGAATGGGTGTGTGAAAGGATTTTCATGGATTATGATATGAATGAATTTAAAAAAGCTACGTGTGGCACTAAACATATTCAAGGTCCTATATAGATTTGATGGGATATCAAAAGAAAGTCCGACCAAACATAGAGTGCTTTGAAGGAACTTGTGAGGGATGATCATATACCATTGGGGTATACAAAGCTTTACAATATTTATCCAAGAAGAAACATTCACTCTAGAAGGGTAAGCATTTGTGGGGTTCTAGGATACCTCCTTATGCTAGATGATTGGTGCTATAGAACTACATCATTCCAACTATGGTTGACCATCTAGGGATACCTCAAAAACCTCTACTTGTTTCATACTTACTGGATGGGTATAAGGTTTCCTTCACCAGTTGTGGGTACTATAAGGAGGTTTGTTGTGACTTATACCCCTTGGAACAAGTCATTTATGCTTGGGTAATGATTGGTTTTCACAATATAGAGTTATAAATATGCAAAATTAGCCTAATATTATAATGGACCAATGAGAAAATCATATCTTTCCTTCCATTCTTCCCAAATCTTAAAGAGATATGATAACTTAATCCAAGCCTAAAGATATTAGAGAGAAAATATTAAGAGAAAATATGAACAACAATTTTGAAAAATACCTCGACAGCTAATGAAATTTCAAGGCATATTCCTTGACTGACATTCTCTCTTCTCTCAAATTGACAAATTTTTATTGACAAATTTTTTTACTTTTGTATTCCTTACCTCCTGAGGAAATAAGCGATCTAGAAAAGCATGAGAAAGTCTCCCATAAGGACTATTTATCACTATCAACTTTATCCTTATCCCATTCCTTGTATCATTGGTATACAACATTCTTGAGTTGGTAAGATTCAAAATTTACCCCCACCACGTTCGTGGCCTGCATCACCTTGAATATCTTCTCCATTTCATCCAAAAATCCCAGTGGATCCTCTTTCACCTTTACACTAGTAAGAGTATGAGGATTTATCTTCATAAACTACTGTAATACCCCAAACTTTCTATAAAGTCAAATTTAGTCTCAAGAAGATTTAGGGATGACTTCCTAAGTGAGTAATATTTAAATCAGATAGAATTTCCCAAATTTTGAATTTTTATCACATGGAAAATTGAATTAGCTTTCAAATGATACCAATTTTGAAAAAATTCGATATCAGGGTAAAAAGTTATGGACATTTTAGAGAAAGTAGTCTGAACTATCCAAGTGCGACGGAGAGGTTCGACGAACCATTGAGCTAGTGACGGACCGTCACCCAGGCCATCATATCTGAGGTAGTGAGTCCATTCTCTAGCTAAGTGCGATGGAGAGATTCGATAGACCATCGAGCTAGCGATAGACCGTCTCCTAAGCCATCGCAGATGAGGTAGTATACCCCTATTCTGGTCCAGGTGCGACGGTTAGTCCAACGGACCGTCGACCCATCGACGGACCATTGCACCACCAATCGCAGATCCCGTTCAGTAATTTTAAGTTGTTTTTAAGACCTGTGTTTCCCAGTCCAAGAACGTTCAAGAAACGTTAGTTATCTTTCAAGATTCAAGCTCTTGAGGTATATTAGAAGTTGATTCTTGGGTTCTTCCACCCAAGAAGTTTAAGAATCCTTTTTAAAATTGTAAGATTTATGTATTGATGAGATTTCATGATTTATGTGTATTATAGTTCATGATTTCGTATTGTTGAGTTTAATTCATGATTTAGACAATAAGTTTTAAGAATTGATTCTAGCATACGATGAATTATGTGATGTTCATGATAAACCCTCTTCAAGTTGCTTGATTGGATGATTGTCCATGATAATTAGGTGTAGAAATTATTGAATAACCAAAGCATGTTCCCCATATGTTCGATAAAATGCTTCTGTAAAGGAAATAGGGCCATTATAGCATGTTTACATGAAGTCACCAATTATGTATAGGCCCATGCATGCCAAGTGTATGTTGAAAACCCTTAGTGGATAAATTGTGACATGTTAGCATAAAATCCCCCAATTATGTGTTCTTTGATGCATGTTAAGTATTTGATGCAAGACCTTGTTGAATGGAGTATGAGCTGATAGCATGTCTCCCTATACGAAAACATGTTTATGATTTCCAAGTGCTTGAAGAGATGCTTTAATGATTTTAATGGTGAATGAAAGTCCATTTTCATGATTATTGAAGAATGGTTATGTTTAAATTTTATGTTATCGAGTCCTAGGGGATTTATACCCGACAGCTTAGCTGCAAGTTTACAGCTAGTGTCAGTTTCAAGATACTCTTAATCAAGCCACAATCAGTAGAACTCAGACAGTTACAGAACTTAGAAAGACTCAGTAAATCTCAGTATCATTACAATACCAGCTTTAGCTCAAAACTCATCTCAGATCTTAGTAGTATTTAAGCATCCAGTTCATATCTTATTATCATTCAAGTAATCAATTAAGAACTTAGTAGCATTCAGTCAGATAATGAACTTCAGTAGTATTCCATCAGTCTTCGGCATCAAGTGAACTTAGATTAACTCAGTTAATCAGTATGATAAGTAGCATATTTAGCTCAGTTTAGTACAATTTAAGAAAAAGAATCAGTTAAGAGTCTTTTAGTTGGGAGTAGGATTTAGCACCGAGCAAACCTAGGGATGGGGGATCACGTGTTAGAGAGGAACGAGATTCCTAGAAGCTATCCCTAAGTTCCAAAACTATATAGCCAGCGTAGGTACAAGATGTCACCCGTTAGATAGGACTAACTCCATAGAAGTTGTCTTTACCCGTGGCATGGTTATGACACCCTTCTAGCTAGGGTTACAGATTGGACCCCATAATTTATGATTCGGGGAATGTCAGTTAGATAACCACTTCCCACAGTATCAGTTTAAGAATCAATCTCAGTAAAAGAACTCAGCTCAGTAGAACAGATTTAGGACTGTTAGATACAGTCAACCATTAGCAAATTCAATGGATCTAGACATTACCCGCTAGATAGGACTGATCTCAGACTAAGTTAAATCATCTTTATTATCAGTATGTTCAGAGATCACCCATTAGACAGGAATGATGTCAAATACAGTCAATTAGTATTAGTATAAATAGATTTAGAGATCACCCGCTAGATAGAACTGATCTTAGATTCAATTAATCATTCTCATTATCATTATACTCAAAGATCACTCGCTAGATAGGACTGATCTCAACCTCAGTACTCATTTATCAATATCATTTTACTCAGTTATTCAGTATCCCAGCATTAGTAAGCTCATATGTCAGTGAAGCAGCACTCGAATCTCAGTATTCAGTGTCATTATGATTTTAATTATGATTTATGCATTCATGCACGTATCTTCATTCAGAATACTCAGATTATTTAGTCAGTATTATTCATGCATATGAACCCTTTCATTTAGCCTTACCTCATCTAGTATACCAGTACATTCCCATATACTAATGCTTTTTTGCACTATGGTGTTTTATACCATATAGGTTCAGAAGCATGAGATCCAGAGCTCCTTTAGCAGTTTAGATTTAGCTAGAAGCAGTAAACTTAATAGTAAGTCCTCATCATTCAAGGATGTTCTATTATTTTATTATATATCTAGATTCAGTATTTTTGTTAGATGAAGTTAGTTGGGGGATTGTTCCATCAACTCCTTATTCAGACAGTTTAGAGGCTATCAGACTAGATGTTTAGAATAGATGTTCAGATAGTTGCTTTAATATTTTTGATACCTTATTTAGTTTTATTTTAGCTTTTGAACCTTATGGCAAGTTTTCACCAATGGTTTTCCGTATTTTTACAGTATATTATGCAGTTCTCAGTTATAGGTTCCAAAAAAGGGTTAGCTTATGGTCCTTTGGGATCACAAGCTCTGTGTAGCATCTGGGGTACCAGACTCGAGGTGTTAGAAACTTGGTATCAGAGCCTAAGGTTCAATAGTGTCCTAGGAAGTCCAAAAGCCGCATCTAGTAGAATCTTGTTGTTGAGTGTGTTGTTCACCTCATTTATGTACATGAGGCTATAAGATGTTTTAGGAACAATTTTCCTTCTTTCAGTGTTCATGTCGTGCTAGTATGTATAAGTTTTAGTTGATCCTTAGTCTAATCCATTCTTCCTTTTGTTTACAGAGTATGCCTCCTTGCAAAGCCAATGCCCATAGGGATGATACCATCCACCTCAACTAGTAGATCCCGAGAATGAGAATGTGTCACATGTAGAGTTTTGGGTAGCTTTTTAGGCGCTAGTCCAAGCTGTGACCACCAGTGTCCTGGGCAATCATCAGGCTGCAGTCCCACCTCAGTAAGATGGGGGTTCAGTTGTAGCTAGATTAAGAGATTTTATGACAATGAACCCGCTAGAATTCTTTAGGTAATTAGTAGGTGAGGAGCCACAACTTTATCTAGAGGAGGTGAAAAAGATCACCCAGATTATTCATGTGTCTGAGAAAGAGAGTGTAGAATTAGCATCCTATAGGTTGAAGGATGTTGCTCATGATTGGGTAGCGATATGGAAAAAGAGTAGAGGGAAGGATACTGCTCCCATGAGTTGACTGGTGTTTCAGGATGCTTTTCTAGATAAGTTTTTCCCCCTCGAGATGAGAGAAACTAAGGTAGAAGATTTCATGAATCTAAGGGAAAGCTCCATGACAGTGAAGGAGTATTGTCTTAAGTTCAACCAGTTAGCTAAGTGTGCTCTTAATTTGTTGGCTGACCCTAGATCTAGCATGAGTAAATTTGTGACTGGTGTATCTGGGTTGGTGTTGAAGAAGTGTAGGATTTCTATGCTTAATATAGATATGGATCTTGCTAGGCTAATGATACATGCTCAGTAGATAGAGGTAGATAAGACAAGGGACAGAGTGAATAAGAAAGACAAAACAGGTAGATATAGTTTATCTTAAGCAGGGTCACAAGGAGGCAACCGTTCT
This sequence comes from Capsicum annuum, assembly GCF_002878395.1. Classification (NCBI taxonomy): domain Eukaryota; kingdom Viridiplantae; phylum Streptophyta; class Magnoliopsida; order Solanales; family Solanaceae; genus Capsicum; species Capsicum annuum. The sequence goes on from NC_061115.1 coordinate 194,740,012, forward strand.
CAGCATAGTCAGAAGTATTTAGTCCCAGCTCCATCCTTATCTAGTGTACCCATACCAAACTTTAGGGATTTCAGTAATGATAGAGTGCCAGGCTCCAAAGCCTAGAGTAGTGTGAGAAGTGAGCATACCTATCCGCATTGGGAAAAATATGGCAAGAATCACCTAGGTGTGTATAGAGCAGGTAGCGGGGTATGTTTTTGATGTGGTTAGCCAGGCCATAGGATGCAGGAGTGTAGAGTGTTAGCACAGAAGGGTAAAGATTCGCATCAGCAGGGCACCAATAGTGGTCAACATCAGAAGAGATTTTATGCACTACAAACCTATCATGACCTGAAAGGTTCCCCTAGCATAGATTCGGGTATGTTATAAGTTTTTTATATTCATAATATGCATTGTTAGATTCCTTTCCCCCATTTAAGCTTATGTTTTAGCAGAAGTCAGTTAGTAACGCCAGCAAGTTAGTTTAACTGTCAGATAATCAAATTTGTATAGTTATTTTCTCATATTTTCATCTAATCATGCTATCAGAAGTTTCAAGAAAGATAACTATTCCAAGGTAGAAAGTCCTAGTAGTTGAAAGATAAGTTCAGTTTATGAGTCATACATTAGTTTTAGATTCCCGAGGTTCAGTTATAATCCAATTCATCGGTGCCTTGTGCACCGCCTCAGTTTTCTCAAGTATGTCAGTGAAGTAAGTGTTCTTAGAGGGACATAGTTTCCCAAGGGGGAGATACCCTATATCCCCCCTCGATGTTTTCTATTCCTTAAACCCATTCAATTTTCTACTCAGATTCTCATTACAAGCTTTGCATCAGATATCATTGCATAGTCAGTCATGCTTTCAAGAGTCAGTTCATTCAGACATTCATGCATTAGATATGCATGTATAGTAAAAGAAGCTTAGCATATTAGAAATTTCAGAAAGGCTTCAGTAAAAGTAATTCAGTCAGATATCCATGTATGAAATATGCATGTTCAGTATTAGAACTCAGAATATCAATATTTCCAGTCATATAGTCATGCTTCAGATTCTCAAGTCCTGTAAGTAAGTTCAGCCTGCTAGTATTCTCAGCCTAACTAGCCTTATTCGAGGATGAATGTTCCCAAGGGGGAGATATTGTAATACCCGAAACTTTCTTTAAAGTCTAATTTAGTCTCCAAAAGATTTAGGGATGACTTCCTAAGTGAGTAATGTTTAAATCAGATATAATTTTCCTAATTTTGAATTTTTATCATGTGGAAAATTGAATTATCTTTCCAATGATATCAATTTCACAAAAATCTGATATCGGGGTAAAAAGTATGGACATTTTACAGAAAGCAATCTAAACTACCCAAGCACGATGGAGAGGTCCAATGGACCGTCGAGCTAGCGATGGAGCATCGTCCAGACCATAGCATCTGAGGTAGTGAGTCCACTCTCTATATAAGTGTGATAGAGAGGTCCGAAGAACTGTCGATCTAGAGATGGGCCGTCGTCCGACCCATCGAAGATGAGGCAGTGAACCCCTATTCTTGTCCAGGTACAATGGTCAGTCTGACGGACCATAGACCCAGCGATGGACCATCGCACCAACCATCGTAGATCCCGCTCAGTAATTTTAAGTAATTTTTGAAAGGAATTTTTGGTCCTTTTCCATCCTTTTAACACCTATTTATATTAGATCAAGGCTCATAACTCCATATTCATCTAGAACATCAAAAGTTTGGGTTTCTTTCAAGATCAAATACCTAAGAACTAGATTCAAATACTTCTTCAAGAAACTAAGAAATTCAAGTTCTTCAAGTTCAAGAACCATCAAGAAAACATCAAGATCTGTGTTTCCTAGTCCAAGAATGTTCAAAAAATGTTAGTTATCTTTCAAGATTCAAGCTCTTGAGGTATGTTAGATGTTGATTCTTGGGTTCCTTCCACCCAAGAAGTTCAACAATCCTTTTCAAAATTTTAAGGATTATGTATTTATAAGATTTCATGATTTATGTGTATTATAGTTCATGATTTCATATTGTTGAGTTTAATTCATGATTTAGATAACAAGTTTCAAGAATTGATTCTCGCATACGATGAATTGTGTGATGTTCATGATAAATCCTCTTCAAGTTGCATGATTGGTTAATTTTCCATGATAATTAGGAGTAGAAATTGTTGAATAACCAAAGCATTCTCCCCATATGTTTGATATAATACTTGTGTAAAGGAAATATAGTCATTATAGCATGTAGACAAGAAATCCCCAATTATGCATAGGCCTATGCATGGAAAGTGTTTGTTCAAAAGCCTTAGTGGATGAATTGTGACATGTTAGCATGAAATCCCTCAATTATGTGTTCTTTAATGCATGTTAAGTGTTTGATGCAAGACCTTGTTAAATGAAGTACGAGCTGATAGTATGTCTCCCAATTTTATCACATGTTTATGATTTCCAAGTGCTTAAAAAGATGCTTTAATGATTGTAATGGTGAATGAAAGTCCATTGTCATGATTATTCAAGAATGATTATGTTTAAATTTTATGTTATCTAGTCTTGGGGGCATTTATACCCGACAACATAGCTGTAAGTCTAGAGCCAGTATCAGTTTTAAGATACATTCAATCAAGCCACAATTAGTAGAACTCAGATAGTTACAGAACTTAGAAAGCCTCAGTAAATCTTAGTATCATTACTAGTCTAGCTTCAGTTCAGTACTCAGCTCAGATCTTAGTAGTATTTAAGTATCCATTTTGGATCTTAGCTGCATTCAAGTAATCAATTCAGAACTTAGTAGCATTTAGCCAGATAACGAACTTCAGTAGTATTCCGTTAGTCTTTGGAATCAAGTAAAATCAGCTTAACTTAGTTAATCAGTATGATCAGTAACAGATTCAGCTCAGTCTAATACAGTTTAAGAAAAAGAATCAATTCAGAATCTTTTAGTTGGGAGTAAGATTTAGCACTGAGCGAACCTAGAGTTTGGGGTTCACCCGTTAGAGAGGACTGAGATCCCTAGAAGCAATCCCTAAGTTCCACAACTACGTAGACAGCATAGGTATGAGATGTCACTCATTAGATAGGACTAGCATACTCAGGGATCACCTGTTAGATAGCACTGATCTCTGAGGTCACCATTAGATAGGATTGACTCCATAAAACTTATCTTTGCCCGTGGCATGGTACTGACATCCTTCTAGATGGGGTTTTAGTTTGGACCCCACAAGTTAAGATTGGGGCATGTTGGTTAGATAAATACTTCCCACAATCTCTATTTCAAAATCAGTCTCTGTAAAAGAACTCAGCTCAGTTGTACAGATTCAGGACTGTTAGATATATTTAACTATTAGTATATTTAATGGATCAAGAGATCATCCACTAGATAGGACTGATCTCAGACCAAGTTAAATCATCTTCATTACCAGTATGTTCAGAGATCACCCATTAGGCAGGACTGATCTCAAATACAGTCAATCAGTATCGGTACAAATAGATTCAGATATCACCCGCTAGATAGGACTGATCTTAGATTTAGTTAATCATTCTCATTATCGTTAGACTCAGCGATCACCCGCTAGATAGGACTGATCTCAACCTCAGTACTCAGTTATCAATATCAGTAGATTTGGTCATTCAGTATCCTAGCTTGATTAAGCTCATATGTCAGTAAAGTAACACTCGAATCTCAGTAATCAGTGTCACTATGATTTCAGTTATGTTTTTTGCATTCATGCACGTATCCTCATTTAGTATACTCAGATTATTTATTCAGTATTATTCATGCATATGAACCTTTGTATTTAGCCTTACCTCATCTAGCATACCAGTACATTCCCACATACTGACGCATAGTTTTCTGTGCTATGGTATTTTATACCATAGGTTTAGAAGCACGAGATCCAGAGCACCCTTAGCAGTTCAGATTCAGCCAGAAATAGTAGAATTAGTAGTGAGTCCTCATCATTCGAGGATGTTTTATTATTTTATTATATTTCTAGATTCAGTATTTTTATTAGACGGAGTTAGTTGGGGGATTGTCCCATCAAATCCTTATTCAGAAAATTTACAGGCTTTCAGATTAGATGTTCAGACTAGATATTCAGACAGTTGCTCTAGTATTTTTGATATCTTATTCTGTTGTATTTTAGTTTTGGAACCTTATGGTAAGTTTCCTCCAGTTGTTTTCCGCAATTTACAGTATATATTATATAGTGCTCAGTTATAGGTACCGGAAAAAAGGTTAGCTTGTGGTCCTTCAGGATCATAAGCACCGTATAGTATCTGGGGTACTAGACTTGGGGTTTTACAACTAGCCAAACCTTGCGGCCTCAGCAGATAACACACCGAAACATCCTGCTCAGCCTGAGCAACAACCAATTAAGAAATAGTATGAATCGACTGTAGAAATTCTACATTAGTCCCCTTTCCTTATGGAGTACTATTAGAAACCAGAGAAACTCAAAGATTATAAGGAATAGGACCCATGGATTGAGTATAAATCCCCATGTATTCCTTCTACATTGTCCCTAGATACGAAAAAAGAGTTTTCTTACATTCCAGATTATCGATGCATGAATTAAAAAAGAACAAACAACGATTAGGAAGGATCTTAGACCTTGCAGCTTGAAATACAATAAAAAGAAACTGAAACATTCCTAAATACCTAGTAGCCCCTTGATGTTGGGCGTATTTATACGTCTAAGCACCATAACTTACCCATGTTTTAGCTAAGTTTTGAGGATAAAATACATAATTCTTGCACTTTTAGTCTATTTTTAGTTAAGTGAGCCGATCTATAGGATTAGCATGCTTTTCAGGTACTAATGAGTAAGATTACAGCACTTTGGGGACCTGTGGATAGCAAAGGAAACTTCACATAAAAAGGAAAGCATCTTTTGGACTGAATGTGATGTATGGGAACTTTTTCCCGGGCAAACTCAAGATTTTTAAATAGTTAAGGATGCAGTAGCAATTTATTAGAGAAGTATGTTATGAAAAGCCTTATGGCTGAATTTTTAGGGATTATTCACATTCTGTATTATTTTGAAAACAAGAGAAAGCGGCTTAGCTTAAGGATGGAGAGAGAGAGAAACATTTTTCTCTCTTATTTTTGCTATTCATCTTTAGCACCAAGATCGTTCTAAGTTTTGGTATGATGAATATTTCTATGGTGATTTCCATTTTATTCATGAGTAGCTAAGTTTATTTGTTAGGGTTATGGAAACCTTGTAGTATACTCTCTATTGCTATGGGTTTTTGAATTTATGATGTGTTAATCCACTTATATCATTACTCTCTTCGTTTTAATTGAATTCTCGTGGTTGCAAAAATAGGGAATGTGCCATTATAGCAATAACTTGTTCGATAGAAAAGTTACCATTTGGAAAAGAGAGTGTTACAAGAAAATAGGGTTTCCAACCTCTATTTTACACGTTAATGCCTTAGCAGGATTAACTACTTAGAGAGTTCGTACGATTGGTTGTACACTTTGGATTTGAGAGAACTAAGGTGAATAATTCCTTGATGGTTGAGAAACACTTGGATTTAGAATTAGAATACATCTCTCTATAAGTGCATGCATGTATAAAATCCTCACTACTCATAGTTAATAGAGAAGTAGAAGCTACAAGGTGGACATAACCCTAATTTGTCATTCTCTATGATCAAATATTATTACACATATCATCTCATTGTTACAATGATAATATTATTGTGCACTTAAACTTAAACCCCCCTTACCTTGGAACCATCGATCAACAGTCTAATAATAATCGCAATACTTAGTGATCATAGTATACCCTGTGGGATTCGACACCCAACCCAGTTGGATTCTATATTTGACAGCGACCTCTTGCACTTTCTAACGAGAGTTGTAATTTGGGCATATCAAATTTTGGCGCCGTTGCCGGGGAATACGGTTGTTAACTAAGTTTGTGATAGTTAATAGACCCTTTGGTCAAAGATTCTCAAATTTTACTTTTTGTTTGTTGTTTTTGTTTTGTTCAGGTTGAGTGGATTGCATACCAAATACACAGAGATCGGGTCAGCCATTACTACCTATAAATCTTGAACCACATCTCATTGGCAGAATAGATGTGCAACTAGACCCTGAAAGGATAGCTACTCAACAGAAGCAGGCTAGATTAGCTGTATTGGCAGTTGCATAAGTAAATCAACAGAATGCTGATAACCCAGGTCAGGTACCAAATCTTGATGATGAGGACCTGGGCGATGATGAGTTATTAAATCAAAAGCGTGCAGATAATGTGGCAGCACTAGTGAACAAGAATGTCTACAGAGATCGTCAAGCTAGGATAATACCCGAATGCTGAGCTGTTCAAGTTGCTTTTGATGATGATGATGACGACTTAGTTGGGGCTGGTGCCACAGGGGATATTATTCCCCCGCCCTTGGAACCCGGAGCTAAGTTTAATATCACTAGAACCATGATCCAGCTATTGCAACTCAAAGGGTTATTTGGTGGACTTGCAGGAGATGATTCGAGTATGCATCTGATTAATTTTATCTCAACATCCAAATCATTTGACAATCTAGGGGTTGGACAGAATGCGATCCGACTGTGCTTATTTCCATTATCTCTATCTGGAGAGGCAACTCTATGGTTAAACGGGATAACTCCTGACTCTATTACCAATTGGAGGCAACTGAAAGATGCTTTCCTAGAAAAATTCTTTTAGCAATCCAAGAGAGCACAATTAAGAGTTGATATAAGCAATTTTAGACAGTTTCCAACTGAAGCTCTCCACGAGACTTAGGAGAGGTTCAAGAAGAAGCTTATGCGGTGCCCAAATTATCAGATAACCAATGTCCACTTGATGGAAATATTATATAGGGCTTTGAACTCGGTGACTAAGACAATGGTAGATAATGTTGCGGATGGGCCATTCATGGACCTTACTTTTATTGAGGCATGTGATATGCTGGATCGTATGACAAAGCAGAGTAGAGCTTGGCATACCAGGGATTCTAAGGTAGTAAGCTCTACTGTATCTATTGCCATAAAGGCAGAACAGAGGCGAAGAGAAGAGGAACGTGACCAGGATATGGCTCACATGAAAATGCAGATGGACCTTCTTACTAAGAATTTATTATCAAGGAAGACAGAAAAGGTCAAAACTATTGTATCACAGGGAAGAGATAACTCCAATTCTGAGAAGGAAGCAAATTACTTGAATAATTAGGGGGTTTCCAAGGCAATGGACAAGGAAACCAAGGTAGGAACTATTATGAAAAATCCGGGTACAAGGACCGAGACCAAGGGAATTGGAAGAATAAGAATGACAAAAGAGGTTTGTATGTCCCTCTTGAAAATCGTGAAGCTACTGCACCTAGCTCTGGGAAGATGTCCATGGAGGAAATGATGGCTAAGCTATTGAAAGGAGTGGAGGCAACCAACATGGAAGTAGCTGAGGTAAAAAATGATTTGTCCTCAATGAATCAATTGGTTGACTCGAATTTCACTTCAATAAAATAGTTGGAACAACAAATGAGTCAACTATCGACGGCATTCAATCAAAGGAAAGCTGGCACTTTACCAAGTGACACTGTGCAAAATCCAAAGAATGATAGATCATGTTTGGCTATTACAACCAGGAGTTGTAAGATGTTGAAAAATCCATCCAAGGGCAAGTTTGTGGTTGATAAGTATGTAGGAGAATGTTGTTGAAGCAGATTGTGATGATTCTGTAGAAGTTGAAAATCAGGATGCGAACGTTCATGATACTACACCTAGATGTTAGCAGTCTGAAAAGATTGATAATGGGAAGCACAATAAAAAGGAAGTGGTGGAGAAAACTCTTCCAAATCCACCACCACCTTTTCCTCAGAGACTAAAGAAGAAAGCTAATGACACCAGGTTCAGTAAATTCATGACCATGCTGAAGCAGCTGACTATAAATGTGCAAATTTATGAAGGACCTTTTGACAAAGAAAAGGGTAGCGAGCTATGAACCAGCAGATAATTTTCATCATTGCAGTGCGATTGCCATGAGGTCTTTGGTACAGAAAAAGGCAGATTCGGGTGCTTTCACTATTCCTTGCACGGTTGGATCTTTAGATTTTGCTAAGGCTTTATGTGATTTAGGGGCTAGCATTAATTTGATGCCACTAGCCATTTATAGACAGTTGGGGTTGGGGGATCCTACACCAACCAACATGCGGCTTGTAATGGCACATAGGTCGGTAAAATAACCTGTTGGTATTTTATACGATGTATTAGTAAAGGTTGATACCTTCATTTTTCCTACAGACTTTGTTATTTTGGATTGCCAGGTGGATTTTAAGGTGCCCATAATCTTGGGTCGACCTTTCCTCACAATAGGAAGTGTGCTTATTGATTTACGAGCAAATGAGGTTTTATTTCAAATGAATGATGAAGTGGTACATTTTGATGTATGCAAATC
>NC_061115.1:194751403-194754552 GCF_002878395.1 Capsicum annuum
TTATTTCAAATGAATGATGAAGTGGTACATTTTGATGTATGCAAATCAATGAAGCAGCCCAAGGATATGAATGTGTTATATATAGTTGGTATTTATTATGAGGATGAGAAGGAATTATCTTTAGGGAAGCAGCTTACTGTTGAGCCATTGGATGCTGTGCTTATGATCTTTGATTGTGAAGATGTTAAGGAGTACGAAGAAACTGTCTGTGCTTTGACAGGAATATGGTCATATTCTTACGCCCCCAAGAAGCTGGACCTTGACCTTAAGAATCGACCTTCACCATCGGTGAAGCCATCCATTGAAAAGCCACCGGTGTTAGAATTGAAAAAGCTATCCAGTTATCTGAGGTATGTGTTCTTGGGTAGTGGAAATACACTGCCGGTTTTTATTGCTATTGATTTAGGTGAAAAATAGGTAGAGGCTCTCATCTCTGTTCTGAAGTGGTACGAGAGAGCTATTGGTTGGACTATTGTAGATATCATTGGTATCCCTCCTGGCATATGTATGCACAAGATTCATCTAGAGAAAGATTGCGCACCCACTATTGAGCATCAGCGTCATCTGAATCCACCTATGCAAGAGGTAGTGAAGAAAGAAATCATCAAGTGGCTAGATGCAGGGGTGGTGTACCCAATCTTAGACAGTAAATAGGTGAGTCCTGTACAATGTGTGCCCAAAAAAGGGGGCATGGCAGTAGTAGTGAACGAGAAGAATGAGCTAATTCCCTCAGGCCTGTCACAGGGTTGAGGGTGTGTATGGATTATTGGAAGCTAAACTCGTGGACGTTAAAGGACCACTTCCCAATGCCATTCATGGATCTGTTTCTTGGATGGTTATTCTGGATATAACCAGATTTGCATTGCTTCTAAAAATCAGGAGAAGACCACTTTTACATGCCCATATGGTACTTTTGCATTCAAACGAATGCCATTTGGGCTATGTAATGCACCTACCACTTTTTAGCGGTGTATGATGTCCATTTTCTCTAATATGGTTGAATACACCTTGGAGGTGTTTATGGATGACTTTTCGGTTGTAGGTGAGTCATTTGAGTAATGCTTGGCAAATCTGAATATGGCTTTGCAGCGATGTGTGGAATTCAATCTGGTGATAAATTGGGAGAAGTTCCATTTTATGGTTAAGGAAGGCATTGTTCTCGGGCATAAAATCTCTGAAAAGGGAATTGAAGTTGATCGAGCCAAGATTGAAGTTATCGAGACACTACCACCTCCAATTTCTGTGAAGGGGGTTCGTAGTTTTCTCGGTCATGTTGGTTTCTATCGGAGGTTTATTAAAGACTTCTCTAAGATTGCAAACCGAATATGCAAAATTTTAGAGAAGGAGGCAAAGTTTTACTTTGGTGAAGATTGCTTGAAGGCATTTGAATGCCTCAAAGGGAAGCTAGTTGAAGCCCCTATTATTGTAGCACCCGATTGGTCCCTACCATTTGAAATTATGTGTAATGCAAGCGGTGTAGCCTTGGGTGCTGTACTATGTCAGAAAAGAAAAAAGCTATTTCATCCAATCTACTACGCGAGCAAGTCCTCCAATGGAGCACATAAGAACTATACCGTTACTGAACAGGAGTTTCTTGCTGTTGTTTATGCTTTTGAGAAGTTCCATGCTTACTTGTTGGGAACCAAGTTTCTTGCTCTAAGATATCTAATGGCAAAGAAGGATGCCAAGACAAGGCTAATTAGGTGGGTGCTACTACTTTAATAATTCAATTTCGAGGTAAAGGATAGAAAACATTGTGAAAACCAAGCAGCTGATCATCTATCTAGACTTGAGAGTGAGCAAACAGTGCAGAACGACCTTGATATTGATGATGCATTCCTCGATGAAGAGATTCTAGCAACTGTGGTGGAAAACTTACCGTGGTATGCAGATTTCGCTAACTATGTGGTAAGTAAAGTGATTCCTGAGAATCTCTCCTTTCATCAAAAGAAAATGTTCATGCATGATGCAAAACATTACTTCTGGGATGAGCCGTATCTTTTTTGATGATGTGCTGATGGTATTATTAGGCAGTGCATCCCAGATGTAGAGGTGTCTAGTATACTGGAAGCAAGCCATACTTCCCAAGTTGGAGGTCACCATGCAGGTGAACGGACGGCCAAGAAAGTACTGTAAAGTGGCTACTATTGGCCTTCATTATTCAAGGATGCCTAAGATTTTGTAAGAAGATGTGATCAGTGCTAGCGACAAGGTTCTATCTCAAAGCACCATGAGATGCCCATGTCCAAAATTCTTGAAGTAGAGTTATTCGATGTCTGGGGTATTGACTTCATGGGCCAATTTGTGAGCTTATTTGGGATGAAATATATCTTAGTTGCTATGAATTACGTATCCAAATGGGTCGAAGCAGTCGCTCTAGCTGATAATGAAGGTAAGAGTGTTGTGGCATTCTTAAAGAGAAATATCCTCTCTCATTTTGGGGTACCCCGTACCATCATAACTGATGGAGAATCACATTTTTGCAACAAGCTATTCAGAGCCGTATTGGAAAAGTATGGGGTTAAGCAACAGAAGATAGCTACACCGTACCACCCATAAACTAGTGGGCAGGTAGAGGTTTCAAATCGGGAAATGAACCTGATCCTTCCTAAGACTATGAATGCCAGCAGGAAAGATTGGTCCAGGAAGCTGGATGATGCCTTATGGGCATATAGGACCGCATTTAAGACACCAATTGGCATGTCACCATACCAACTAGTTTATGGAAAGGCTTGTCACTTGCCAATTGAGCTAGAACATAAAGCAATGTGGGCACTGAAGCAGCTTAACCTGAACTGGGATGATGCTATAAATATGAGATTAGGACAGCTGAATGAGATGGATGAATTCCATCTTATTACATATGAAAGAACAGATCTTTACAAGGAAAGGATGAAAAAGTACCATGATCGGAGGATTATCCAATGAAACTTTTAGAAAGGCAATTTGGTACTCCTTTTCAACTCTAGACTAAAGCTGTTTCCAGGTAAGTTAAAGTCTAAATGGTCTGGTCCATTCAGAATCAGCCAACTCTACTTATCTGGAGTAGTGGAGTTAGAAAACAATGATGGTAGTGTTTTTAAGGTGAATGGCCAAAGAGTGAAGCTATATATCGGTCCAACCGACTTGATAAAATGTATAGCCACCAT
>NC_061115.1:194757552-194828554 GCF_002878395.1 Capsicum annuum
GATTTAGAATTAGAATACATCTCTCTATAAGTGCATGCATGTACAAAATCCTTATTACTCATAGTTAATAGAGAAGTAGAAGCTATAAGGTGGACATAACCCTAATTTGTCATTATCTGTGATCAAATATTATTACACATATCATCTCATTGTTACACTGATAATATTATTGTGCACTTAAACTGAAACCCCCCTTACCTTAGAACCTTCGATCAACAGTCTAATAATAATTTCAATACTTAGTAATCATAGTATTCCCTGTGGGATTCGACGTCCAACCCAGTTGGGTTCTATATTTGACAGCGAATGCTTGCACTTTCTAATGAGAGTTGTAATTTGGGCGTACACGCTTAAAAGAGACTCTACTCAACATGAATTTCTAGACTCCTAATTAGCCATGAACCTACAGCTCTGATACCAACTTAACATGACTCAACTGGGGGCTTTGTCGCAATTGGCATCCCAAGTGTAACTCGGACCGGGGACCACCCCCAATACCCAACCCAACCATCCATAAGAGCTCCTTGAATTAGATGAATTTCAATTGAATAACAAGATAATATATAATTATCTAAATCCAGACTTTGGGATAGTTCTATAATCAAGATCGAACAAAATGAGTCCAAGTGTCTCCGTCCAATCGGTAACCAAGTACCAAAGTAAATCATAAACCATAAACCAAAAATAATAACGAAACCAAGTTCCATAATAGAATATAAAATGATTGAATAGTAATAAATCCAGTCATACAGTATTATCCCCAATACCAATGCAAATACTAAGTCTAACCCCAATACCGATCCCGCCCATGCCAACCCATAGAAGTTCCATAAAAGCCTCTAACCAAAATAATACCAAAATTCGGTTGGGACATGCCCCCAACCATAGCCAAACCCAATATCCAAATATAATCCAACGTAAGTATAAACATCCATGAATATGAAATGGATCCTTTTAGAAAGATGGAAACTCACCACTTTAATCCCAATAGAGTTGATCCCGAATTCAAATGCTAAGTAGGAGGAGTAGAATGTCCAATTCCTGCATCGCGTGGGGATACAACCACTCAAAGGCGTCTTAGCAGGTGACGCTAGCATGAAATCAAAATAAGGGACAAAATAATTCCATTTAGTAAAACCAAGTAAACCATCAAAATGCATACAAATCATACATATAAATATATATCTAACCATGCTAGGAAATAGAACCGGGTTTGGCATGTATTGAAAACCATTAATTTGGGCATATAAAGCTTAACTATCCTTAATTACCCACAGGTTATATGGGTCTAGTGTAACCCCCTAAACGGGCTCCGATGTGTGTAGCAGCATGAATTAGAGATACCATAAGAGGGGGGGATTCTCAAGTACCCTCACCCTCTATGATACATATGTAAATTATACTTAAAGGATTCCCGTGTACCTTGTAGTATCATAAAAGGGTCGCTATGACCTACCTCTCATGTAGGTAAACATGAGTTTCCAGTGCTCGTTCATTAAACTCCCACCTTCACGGTTGATAACGCTTAACATTCACATCAATTTAGTGCAAGGTGGTCGTCGTCAATATATTTACCCAACTTTGGAGTCGGGGTCGAATCCATGATGAATAATGTGAGTGGCGATTAAACTAATTTGAAACTATAGCTATAAGTTAAATTTAAACAAATGATACAAAAAGATAAAATGGGGTTTTTTTGATGATCAAACAAATGTTAAAATTTTAACTTCCTTCAGAGCTCAAAAACAAAATTTCAATGGTTCAAATCAGTGATAGAGAGGAACTAGGGTTGTGATTACTATGATTATTAATCCCCATTAAATAATAACTGTAGTATTGGGTTCTCAGGACTTATGGAACACACAAAATTATCAGTTTTGATAGTCTATCTAAGTGTTTTAGAACCTACTTAGATGTTGAACTCAATAATTCTCTCGAGCTTAGAAAATCATTCTATTCATACTGATTTTATCTCAAGTTGATCAATCTTGTTACAGCATTAATGATTAGATAGGAACTTAACCTTCCCAAATCCTCATTCATAATTCACTACCTTAAGTTTATTTCTCAGTTCGAGCAAATCAACATAAGGCGAGATCTATTGTCTGTAACCAACAAAAAACAATCAGTACAGAGGAATTATCTAGATGTTCCCATAATCACTCAAACCCTAACCAACTATTAAGACAATACAGGAGTAATCATAGATCCCACAACCCTAGTTATGGGTTTTAGTTCCACATAAAAGAGAAAGTGATAATAATAACTGAATTCATAATTAAGAGTGATTAAACTTACAAAAGATGTAGTTAGAAATTGATTCTCTTCCCAAATTCAAGAAGAATATCCCATAACTAAATCAAAGAATTGAAAATTGAATTCTAAGTTTTGATTCCCAAAAAGAGGTGTCTTTGCCTTTGGAAAAAGTTCAAGATGTTTCTTTCCTCTTCTCCTTAGAAAACCCTAATATATGCTTTAAATACTTAATCCTAAATATGGAAACAAAATCACAGATCACAGTATTTTCACAAACAGATGACGACGTGTGTGACAGCTTATCAGGAGTCCAATGCCTTATCAAGAATGCCATCATCTCCTCTTCATATTTGAACAAGTTCTTTCTTCAGCTGATGATGAATCCTAATGGCTTATCACACATATGATGACATATCAGAATTATCGCAGCTTCTTCACTTTGATTCCCATTCCCTGCCTAAGCCTAAAGACGAGCCTGACGGTTTATCACAGGCCATCGTTACTTCTTCCTGTTGAATCCCATTCTCTGTCTAAGGCTGATGGCAACTCTGATAGGTTATCAAAAGGCTGACGACTTATCAGACAAGTCGTCAGTTATACTTCCCTCTCTACTTGCTTAGAAATCAGCTCTTTTACTTCCATTATTGCTGGTTCTCTTGTATCTTGACTTTTGCTGCAATATCAAAGAGAAAACAATCAAAAACGACAAAAGTTACTTAAGACTTTGCAATTATTCTCAGTTAAAAGCCTCAAATGTGTTAGTATCTACTCATACATCAACACCCTCAACTTAAAACAATTTCTTGTCCTCGAGCAACTAAAACACAACCAAGAGGATACAAATTACATTCGGCAGTCAACCATCCATATTATCTCAAAACATCTTCACCGTCTCCAAGGTTAATTAATTTAAAAAATAATTGTGCATATTATTGAAGGACAACAATACGACACACAGAAATGAAGATATGTCATCAATTCAGCAACAACCACCATGCATGTACCAAGATTAGACTATCCAAATAAGTTAGCAACTAGCAACGCAACCAGTGTGCCCTTACAACAAAGAGGTCCCTCCTCACTCATATGTTCAAACATGTCAATGCGGGGACTGTCAAGAGACATTCACTCTCAGAAAGAAGTTCCATTCAATGTATGTCAAATACCATAAGCTTGCCCCTATTTTAATTACTGAAGCTTTCAGACAGTTAAGTTAGGATCACTATAGGACCTTTTTTCAGCTTGTAATTGTAGGCTTAGGGCTGGTATGATACACAAAGATATTTAAAGTAACTAAGCCTCCTTGGCACTGCACTATTTTTGGGCTCTCACCTATCAACCTTTACCTTATTTCTCCCTTTCTTAATTAAAGCATATTCAAGCTGGGTGCAGTTCTTATTCATTTATTTTTTTCACAACTTTTCCTTTCTCATTCTTTTTCTACCATACCCGCTTTGAATTTTTTTTATTACCCTTCTTCATACTCACTTTACATTACACACCCCTATGATAGCCACTCTCAATTAGGCTATTTTTCTAAGTCAAAGTACACAATGTCCAAAGACGACCAGGGCCAAAATAGGTTTATTGTGATATAAATGGTAAGGTGATAGGTAACATAAAAAGAATAGGCATTCAGGCTCAAAATCAGGATCAAGGGATATTATTCACACATGGAAGGTCATTTAGGCTAAAAGTGAACTAATATCAACAACGACCTATGATCTTTTCCTAACCGCTATCCTACAACCAAAGTAAGACCAACCGGCCAAGTTTTGGATTTAACACATAATTGGAGCTAGGTAGTATCTCACACACACATGGCACAAAGGTACATCACAAGCTACTACCCATTCGATTCATGCAATTGTTTAGCAATGGTTATCATGTCACTAGTACTAACGCCATACTAAGATGCACAATGGTCACAGATAAATGCATATCACACAGTTATAAAACAGACATTGGAGAGGTGTTCAAAAATCAACAAAAATATGTTAACTGCCTAAGGTACTTGTATTTCTCCTAGTCAACTGCAATATTTTACAACAAATCACAATATGCCTAAATATGCTGGCTCTACTAGGAACAAGACTTTGGGGAAAAGAGGCACAACAACAAAAACCCCAAGAGGACATTAACACCCATAAGTAGCCCCACCCTCAACTTAAAATCATGCAATATCCCCAATGCGTCAAACCAAAACAAGAGAGTCAGACACATACCTGTGGTACCATGGGTGCGAAGATCTGATATCAATTACATAATATGAATACGAATACAAAACACAAAATAACTTGGGTTGCCTCCCAAGAAACGCCTAAATTAGTGTCGCGGCATGACCCAACTTAGCTTTTTCCTCCACCTTGAGGATATGAATTTCACCCCCAACTTAGAGTCTATCTTGTTACCCATCTCGTAGGGGGTGGTACAAAAATTAAGAAGTTGAGTAGTGGATTGAGCATGGTAAACCACTCGGCCTTAAAGTGAGGTATGTTTTTATGTTGCTTGTCTAATGAAAAATCAAGAATATAGGATTTTTGTTCCTCATCTTCATACTCTTCCACTATTTTAAATGATTCCACAAACAAGATATCATCTAAACATAATGTAGAAAAGTGCTTTGAATGAGGCCCAATCAATCTCACTTCAAAATTTACACTATCTACTACACACTCACTTTTATTTTCCTACTCGACATCTTCACTTCGAATTGGGCTAGAGTGTTTATTAGAGATTTTCTTGGTTTTTTCTTTCGCCTCTAGCACTATGTCCTCAATCTTGGCATCATCTCTCATGGTCGGTTTAGTTTGTTGGGAAATCAATAAGGGTTGCTCAACATCAAGCTCAATATCAAGTTCAACATCAATATAGGGTTCTTGATCCTCATTTTCACACTCTTCCATTATTTTAAATGATTCCACAGATAAGATATCATCTAAACATAATATAGAAGAATGCTTTGAATGATTGACCTCTATATCTATGTACTCATGAATGATTGGCTTCATGTCTTGACGCATACACATATGATATCATATATTTTTTTCTGGAGATCCAAAATTTGTTGAAACATAGCTTCAATTCCACTCTTACTGGTGCTTTGTTCTTCTTTTTTTGACTATAAAACCTATCAAACTCATAAGAAGAACTAGAATTTGGGTTATCACAATAGGGGGAAGGGGCATTTGTGCAATCACTCCAATGTTCTTATTGACCACCACAAAAAGAACAATCATACTCTCGGTAGGATGGAGATGGTGCACACATCTCTCTCTGGGGAGCATATCTACAATCTTACCAAAAGTGAGGTCCATAACAATAAGGACATGGATCATCAAGATAAAATTTTCAACCACCAAGCTCATGTTTATTCCACGATGTCATAGTAATAAGTAAACTAAAATAAAAATCTACCTAACACAAGAAATAAAAGAAAACTAAAAATAAATATTTATAAGTTTGAATTCAAGCAAGTAGGCTAAAATTCTAAACCAACTCAATATGCTAAATTATTCCCCGAAAATGGTGTCATCTTGATAACGCTCAACTTACACGTTATTTTAGTGTAAGGTAGTCATCGTCAATATATTTACCCAACTTTAAGTGGGGTCGAATCCATGAGAAATAATGTGAGTGGCGGTTAAACTAATTTGAAACTATACCTATAAGTTGAATTCAAACAAATGATACGAAAAGATAAAATGGGGGTTTTGGATGATCAAACAAATGTTAAAGTTTTAACTTGCTTCAGAGCTCAAAACTAAAATTTCAATGGTTCAAATCAGTGATAGAGAGGAACTAGGGTTATGATCACTATGATTATTAATCACCATTAAATAATAACTGTAATATTGGGTTTGCATGACTTGTAGGAAACACCAAATTATCAGTTTCGACAGTCCATCTAAGTGTTTCTCAACCTACTTAGATGTTGAACTCCCTAATTCTCTTGAACTTAGAAAATCATTCTATTCATACTGATTTTATCTCAAGTTGACCAATCTTGTTACATCATTAATCATTATATGGGAACTTAACTTTCATAAATCCTCATTGATAATTCACTACCTTTAATTTATTTCTCAGTTTGAGAAAATCAACATAAGCCGAGATCTATTCTTTGGAACCAACAGAAAACAATCATTACAAAGGAATTATCAAGATGTTCCCACAATCACTCAAACCCTAACCAACTATTAATATAATAGAAGAGTAATCATAGATCCACAACCCTAGTTGTGGATTTTAGTTCCTTATGAAAGAGAAATCGATAACAATAACTGAATTCATAATTCAAAGTGATTAAACTTCTAAAAGATACAGTCAGAAATTGATTCTCTTCCCAAATTCAAGAAGAATATCCCACAACTAAATCAAAGAATTGAAAATTAAATTCTAAGTTTTGATCCCCAAAAAGAGGTGTGTTTGCCTTTGGAATAAGTTCAAGATGTTCCACCCCCCTTCTCCTTAGAAAACCTCAACATATGCATTAAATACTTTATCCTAATTATGGAAACAAAATAATAGATCACAATATTTTCTCGAATAGATGATGATGTGTGTGATGGCTTATCAGGAGTCTGATGACTTATCAAGAATGTCATCAGCTCCTCTTAATATTTGGACAAGTTCTGTCTTCAACTGATGATGAAGCCTGACGGCTTATCAGACATGTGACGACTTATCAGAATTTTTGTCGCTTCTTCACTTCAAGTCCCATTCCCTGCCTAAGCCTAGCGACGAGCCTAACGGCTTATCATAGGTTATCGTTACTTCTTCTAGATGAATCTCATTCTCTATCTAAGGCTGACGACAACTCTAATAGCTTATCACAAGGTTGATGACTTATTAGATAAGTTGTCAGCTATACTTGCTCTCTACTTGCTCAAAAATCAACTCTTTTACTTCCATTATTGCTGGTTCTCATACATCTTGACTTTTACAGCAATATCAAAGAGAAAACAATCAAAACCAACAAAATTTGCTTAAGACTTTGCAATTATTCTTAGTTAAAAGCCTCAAATGTGTTAGCATATTCTCACACATCAACGGTTAGCTATCATACCCCGCTATTATTTCCCAATTAAAATCATTTCCAACCAAACAATCTATTATTCGATTTATTATTTACCAACGCTATTAATAGTGGTATCATTATACTAACTATAGATTATAAGTATTGTCCTTAGCTAAACCTTAGAGGTAAAGGGGATCTTGCGTACCCATTTACCATGTTAACTTACGGGAGTCCCATGTACCCCACAAGTATTCCATTATATTTTCTTAGGTGATTCCATTATACCCCACAAGCGTTACATTAACAAGTTCACTTGTAGAATTCCATCGTACCCCACAAGGATGTTTATTAAACCAAACCATTCCATTTAACCATTCACAACCATTTAGGGTTTTATTATCAAGTTTAAACAATGCAGTAGTCCCATTAAAATCCAAAAATGTAGTGGAAACATTCCCATTGGCATTTTATCAAAACATATTGGGAGCATAGTATTTCTAGAACCAGAAACAATTACCCAATAACCATTCTCATGCAACCAATTATCTAAAACCACCATTAAAGCATATAAAAGCATAACTAAAACATAGGAAAACCATAATGAAGCATTTACAAACAAAACCCCCAAATTATATTTGAAAACCTAAAAGCATACAATAATCAAAACATGAAAATATTATATAAAATTATGCCTTTAATTGGAACTCATAATGAGGAAAGAGAACGTGCCTTAAACAAAGAAGATGATGGAGAGAAAATGCCAACACAAGCTCCAAATTAATCCTTAAGATAAACCCTAGCCTTCCTTTACCCAAAAGCTTTAGAGAGAATTGTAAGAGTGTTTAAGAGAAGTCTCTAAGTATTAATGAATAGAATGATATGGAAAATAACCCCCCAATAGGAAAATAAGTCATGAGGCCTTATTAGGTTAAGTGTGTAAATATCCATATTGTCCTAACTTAAACTCCCAAAAATCCCATCAGAAAGGTACAACTATCCATACCAGTCGTACCCTCTAATATGAGTGGTACCCACGATACGTACCCAAGGCCATGTCCCTTGGACCTATTATTGTCCAAGGTACGAATCAGGAAAACCATGTTTTATCCACTCTATACGACACGTAACCTTGATTCTTACCCCTAGCATAATAGAATCACCTGAGGTTTTAACACTGTCCATTATACCAGTCCATGGTATGACTCATACCCTGGGTTATGGCTTATAGTGAGTCACTCGTACTCAGATCAAAGTTAGATTTCCAAGTCTAACACTAAGTGAAGGAACCAAACAGCCCATACTCACTGTACAACTCATACCACCCAAGTCATACCCATTCCTGAAACCAAATCCAACCCACTAAAAAGCACTGGTCAGCATACGACTAACCCATACCACTCGCATCACAGTGTACGAGTCATTTTTCCTAGTCGTATTCTATCAAAAAACTAAAAATCTAGGAAATTTTCTAAGAGTCCCAAACCCAGAGTGTTTCACCTATAGTTTTTCAAGATTCATATTGGAGGTCAAATTCTTTTAAAGAAGGGGAGAATGATAAAATTCAAATTGGCATCAAGCTTTCAAGGAATATAATCCAATGTCGACATAATTGTAAACAAGCCATGTCTATCTATGGGATGAAATTATATGTTTGGGGAACCATTTTCATGCGCTAAAGATCTTAATACCATGTATGTAAGATACCTTGTAGACAAGAGCCAAATTTATCCTAAGGCCTCATAAAGAAAGCAATCCCGAGGACTACAAGAATTCTAATGATATTAAAGAAGTTAAATGTTTTACAAGACATCTAAATACAATTAAAGGAGTATTTTAGAGTGCCCAAAGCATATAAGAAGGAAAAAAGGGCCTTAGAGGGGTCAAACGAGTATGAAAAGGTCCTGAAAATCCCCCTTTAGGGGCCCTTTGCCCCATCTACATCCCAAGTGCTCCCATGGTGCACCAGACTTTCTTGATAGGTCAAAACAGTAGCATCCTCTCCCAAGGTGTGCTCCATCTATTTAAGTAGATGTCAAAGCAGACAAAATTGAGTTTTGGTTAATTTAGGTCAATTTTTGACCCACTTATGTACTAAATAGCCCAAGTCTAACACTAGATATCTTAGGTTTTTTACTTAGTTTTTTAATGTTGATTAAATATGAAAAATCTTGAGAGAGTGTTTGAGTTTTCATATTGGAAAATCTTACAATTTATTTTGCTTAAAAATGGTGGTTGTAAGAGTGTTTCAATTCCCTTGCGATCAACATAAGAGATTAATGCTTGTTAATGGTTGAATTAGGGGTTTAAGAGTTTAATGTACTCTTTAGTTCTTAATTATCTTGGCTTCTTTATAGTTGTCTGTCTGTCTATCTATCTATCTATCTATCCATTTTCTTTTTGTATTTTAATTCAATTATTATTTTGTGTTTGTGTTTGTTTTTAGTTTTTGTGGTTCAATTATGTATCATGAATAGTTAATAGTCGAGGGATTTTTAGATAATCTCTTTATTTTTTCTTCCCTAGGTCGCCCCTTCCTCCAAAAATATTTTGAAAAACCCAAACTCCCCAACCATGAGATTTCAAAGTCCAAGGTTCATGAGAGCGATTTTTAGGCACACCCAAAATGAACCCAACATAGGAATATGCCAATTACAGGGGGGACAACTTATTTCTCTTTGTGGAAGTATGTTTCACTTAAGAGGTAAGCTAAGATTTAACTTGCAACTACTAGACTTGAGTAGATGTATTCAATATTAATGGTAGTGTCGGTTGTATTATGAATTAGGCTTTCGGGCAAGGAGTTGGATGGATGGAAATAGTAAAATCTCGATAGTCATGAATAGGTTGAGTTACTATAACTCATGTTAATGTTGTTTTGGATAAATGATAGATGGGAATACCGGGCAAAAAGGTGTTGCAGAAAGTTAGTGCAACCCGACTAGTACATAAATGCTTAAATAATCGAATTGAGATAAGGGGAGCTTGTATAATCTTATTTTCTTGGTGGTTATAATTAATACTTGTCAGAGTATAAAAATGAGATGGTGAGTAAAAAGGTATTGAGGTTAACCAGTTTCCAGTGTTGGCGTTGCTTTTCATATTGTCGCAATTTTCCAGTGTTGGCATTGCTTTTCATATTGTTGCGATTAACGTTTTTCATAGGTAGAAGGTAATGTGAAATCTGGAGATTAGGTTATGGTTAGAGGAAAATAAGTAATAATGTGAACTCGGGTGATGAAATTCCTATTGAGTTGCTTGATAAGTAGTTGTTATGAGATTTATGTGAGGGATAAGGTCATTAAATAAATAAATTAGAGGGTGGATGTAACGATAGACTAAATTCAACCATGATGCTGTTGTTGGCTGACATTTGTCATTGTCTTTTACATGAGTAGTGATTTATTGATTTCTTGCACACTTCTAAATGCATTGTGCTGTGGTTTGAGAGAATAGGTCGGTAACACAGCAATACATTATGATGTTGTTGGTGATGAGTTGAGAAAGGAAAGACATGATGTGCACATCTTGTATACATGCATTTGCATATGTTTTGATTTTATTTATACTTTATTTACCTTCATACACATGTGGTTAATGATGAAAGACGGTAAGAAGGTGAAGTGGGTCCCTTGGGAGGATCAGGTATGGTATGTCATACTCATAGTTTTTACCCTAACCCCGTTAAGGAGGTGGATTTAAAAAAGTTATTCCAATTAATGTGACGTTTCAAAAGGAATCATTTGATTAAAAGAGTTGTCACTTGTAATCGAGTTCTGGCGCTCCAAGTCTTCTTCTTAGATTCCCAATTAAAATAAATGACTCTTTAATATTATTTTACGAACTAGATATCTAGGTAAGAACTTCTGTTGATCGAGGGGAAGGTGTGAGATACCCCTCGAGTCCTGTGATTCTAGCACGATCGCTTTATTAACTTATATTTGGATTAAATTTTAGTTCTTGGATAAACTATGCCAATAATCCTATAAAGGTACTACAACAAGAGAATTTGTTCAAAATGGCGAAGATGATCAAGCGGATGCAGCAATTATAAGTTTAACATTTGACGTAGAACTAATGATTATTAAAATGAAGCTAGCAGCATTGTACTGCAAAAAACATTTAGTCCACTACTAATTATAAGCACTCAAAATGACAGCATAACAATGATTTAATAGAAACTGATTTCATGTTGAGACATATCTTAACCACCGAAACATTTAATTCTCATTTTTTAGTATATAAATAGAAACTAAAGACACTAATAGGGAGAAATTATTAATTTTCCTCTAATTCCAAACCTTTAGTACTAAAACTAGGATTCTAGATATGCTTAATTAATTCCTATTTGCAACAACCTTGAATTCAAATGTATAAAGTAAAGCAACAAGATTAACTAAATATTCTGCAAATCCAAGATCATGATTAGTTTAGAACACGTAAAGGTCAAAATGCTAACAACTAAGTACCCCTACGATTATATGAAATAAATTGCAACAAACTACTGGTATATAAGAAGATTAGTATGAGATTAGATAAAACAAGTTTTCGAATACTCCTAGAGAACAAACCGGCACCTAACACTTTCTACTAATCAAGATTAAAATTCTTTTAACACTAACTAATTATTAATCAATCTTTGAATTGGAACAATTTTTTTTATTTTTCTGTATCCTCTCCCTTTTAAGTTCCACGTCAAAACTAATTTAGTTCTAACAACGTGGTACCAAAGAAAAAAAATAAATTAGTATACCAACTTAAGAAATAATGATTTATCAATTTTAGCACAAATGATTTAACTTAAGAATGCGAAAACAAAAAACTAGTGGGTGGGATCTTGGAACATAGAGACTCTTCAAGGCAAGTCCATAGAGCTAGTGAAGATTCTTAGGATGAGGAGAATTAGTATAACTTGTATCCAAGAAACCAAATGGGTAGGCTCTAAGGTGAGGGATATGGACGGGTATAAGTTGTGGTACTTGGGTAGCGTAAGGCATAGGAATGAGGTAGGTATCTTAGTAGATGAAGAGCTTAGGGGATAGGGGGTGGAGGTTAAGCCGGGTTAATGATAGGTTGATGTTGATTAAGTTGGTTATTGAAGGGTATACATTGACTGTTATTAGTGCCTACACTCTTGAAGAAGGATTGAACGAGGAGCATAAAAATATCTTTTGGGAGGTTTTGGATGAGGTGGTGAGAGGAATCCTGAGCGCGGTGATTTTTTTCATCAGAGGAGATTTCAATGTATATTGAGTCTTTATCGAAGGGTTATGATGATGTGCATGGAGGTTTCAATTTTGGTGAAACAGAATAAAAGAGGAGCTTCACTTTTAGATTTTCCAGGTCTTTCAGGTTGTGGGTAGTAAA
The DNA here is from genome assembly GCF_002878395.1 of Capsicum annuum. NCBI lineage: Eukaryota > Viridiplantae > Streptophyta > Magnoliopsida > Solanales > Solanaceae > Capsicum > Capsicum annuum. Next base: position 194,770,193 of record NC_061115.1, read on the forward strand.
CTCAAGCTTCCCAAAGAAGGATGAGCACCTTATTACCTTTCATAGTTCGGTGACTAGAACCAAATAGACATTTTTCTCCATAAGAAAGGTGATAAAGCTCTATGAGACTGTAAAGTCATTCCTAGTGAGAATCTTTCAACCAAACATATGCTATTGGTGATGGACTTTGTAATCAAAATGGGCAAAATAAAGAGGGGGTAGAGGATCGACCTAGGATTAAGTAGGGTACCTTGACTTTAGCTAGTTCTTTGGAAATAGGGGAGAAATTGATGACTATGAGGGCTTAGGAGAGTTGTGCAGATATGAATAGTATGTGGGAGACGATGGCCATTTGCATTAAGGAGACTGGTAAAGAAGTGTCCGGTGTCTCGAGAGCTAATCTGTCAAGCACCGAAGGGACAGGTGAAGGAATGAAGAAGTTAAAAGAAAGGTAGAAACTAAAAGGTGGCCTATTCTAAGTTGGTTGAGAGAAAGGATAATGAGGAGAAGCATACGAATTGGGAGGAGTATAAATTATCTAGGAGTATTGCTAAGTTAGCGGTTATGATGGCTAAGAAAATAACTTTTGAGAGCTTGTATGAAGCTGTAGAGGAAAAAGGTGGGTATAGGAGGTTGCATAGGCTTGCAAAGGCCAGAGATCGAAAGACTCGTAACTTTGATCAAATGAAGTGCATCAACGGAGATGATGACAAAATGTTTGTTGAGGATGCCCTCATTAGGAAGAGGTGGTATCCTATTTCTATTGATTTTTGAACGATAAGGGGGACAAAGGTTTCATGTTGAGGGACGTAGAGAACTAAGATATGTAAGGTGATGATGGTTATTTTAGGAGTTTTAAGGTTGAGGAGGTCACGGAGGCTATTCGTAATATGCGTAGGGGTAGGGCGATCGGGTTACATAAAATTTTGGTAGATTTTTGATAGAGCACGTCGGGTAGGTTTGGAGTAGCTGACAAGGTTGTTTAACAACATTTTAGGGAGGTGAATATGCTTGAATCTTGGAGATGGAGTTTGATGATTCCATTATATAAGCATAAGGAGGACATTCATAGTTTCAACATTATAGGGATATTGAATTGTTGAGTCATACTATTCAGTTTAGGAAAGAGTGGTAGAGTTGAGGCTAAGGAGGATCGTGACTTTTTATGAGTATCATTTCAATTTCATGCCATGTCGTTTGACTATAGAGGCCATTCATTTCGTCAGAATATTAGTGGAGCAGTTTAAGAAGAGGAAGAAAGACTTGCATATGGTGTTCATTGATCTTAAGAAGGCTTAGTACAAAGTCCCTGGGGAGATTCTATTGAGGTGATTGGAGGCTAGTAGGGTGCCTGTGGCGTACATAAGGTCGATTTAGGACATATATGACAGAGTTAAGACACGTGTGAGGATAATAGCTGGAAATTTAGAGCACTTTCCTATTTTGATAGGGTTGCACCAGGGATTGACTCTTTGACCAATTTTATTTGCCTTGTTGATGGATATTTTGACGCGGCATATTCAAGGGAAGGTAACATAGTATATGTTATTATCTCATGATGTTGTACTGATTGACGAGACTCGGGAAGGAGTTAATGATAAGTTAGAGGTTTGGAGAAAAACCCTTGAGTCTAATGGGTTTAGTTTGAGTAGGACCAACATGGAGTACTTAGAATATAATTTTAGTGAGCTGTCGCAAGAGGCCGACGTGGTAGTAAAGGTAGATTCTTAGATCATTCAAAAGAGAGAGAGCTTTAAGTATCTTGGGACTATGATTCAGGAAAATGGTGAGATTGACGAGGATGTCACACACCGTATTAATGCAGGGTGGTTAAAATGGATGCTCGCTTTGAGAGTATTGTGTGATAAAAAGGTGCGTCCTAAGCGGAAAGGTAAGTTTTGTAGAGTTGCAGTCTGACCGTCTATGTAGTATGGAGCAGAGTGTTGTCCAGTTAAGGTCTCCCATATCGAAAGTTGAAGGTGGTACAGACGAAGATGTTGTGATAGATGTGTGGGATATACCAATAAATAAAAGGTTAGAAATAAGATTATTTGGGAGAAAATGGGAGTGACTTCGGTGGAGAATAAGTTGCAGGAAGTAAAGTTGCGATGGTTCGAGCATGTGATGAGGAGGAGCATGGAAGCTCCATTATGGAGATATGAGAAGCTGGCTATGGATGGTTTTAGACGGTGTAGAGTTATGCAAAAAATGTATTGGAGGGAGGTGATTAGGCATGATATGGAGCAATTATAGCTTACGGAGGACATGACCCATAATAGAAAGGTGTAGAGGACTCAGATTAGGGTAGAGGATTAGTGGTTAGGAGTTCAGACGTTGTAGTAGGGAAGAGTGATTTATTTGTATTTGCACCTGAAGCTTCTTATTCATGGAATGTCTATGATTTTTTGAATAGATAGTTTATAGTAGTACCGTGTGGGTGTCTTATTTCTTTTATTATCTAGCAGTGTGTTATCCCATCTAGTTATGTGTTTTTGTTTGTTATACTTTCATATGTCCTGAGCCGGGGGTCTATCAGAAACAACCTCTATATTTTATTTAAGGTAGTGATATGGACTGCCCCCCTCCCCGACACCTACGGAGTAGGTATGAACTGGGTCGTCCCTAGTGATATGGACTGCAAAAACTTTACCTTTCCCAGACCCCACTTTGTGGTAATACACCGGGTAGGTGGTTGTTCTTATTGTTGTAAATACAAATGATATAAATATGAATAGCTTAAAGACATGTGAAACTTGAGCAACTTCATAATGTTGGAATCAAGTCCCGCATTATTGTAATGTAATTACATTATAAAAAGAAAGATTGAGAATTATCTTTTCCGAAAAGTAATTCATAATAAAATCGCTAAAATCTACTAATTGCTCGAGATTTTTGGGTGGGGGGAGTATTCTTGGTTGTTGTCCATTTTTTGCCGTGGGTGCTAATAAGTGTGTTTGTTGCAGTTTTTTTGAGTGAGAGGGAGTTGTGCGTAACTTATGGGAAATGGAGAATATGGGAGTGAATGTGAGGGAGTAAGAAATGTAGGGTAGTTTAGTATTTTAGGATTAAGATTTTCTTTTTAAAATTTTACAAGATATAATAAAATATAATGATAAAAATATTAGCTAATTATTTTGAAGTGATAAAAATTTTGAAAATTTAAATAGCTAGTCCTAAAAATTGTGATTAAGAAAATAATATATCACTTAATTATTTATCAACAAAAAAACAAAATTAAAAGGAAACATATTTTCAGAAACTTTCTTTTCTCTTAAAAATGAAAAACAAAACTTATCCTAAAATACGATTTCATTTTTGTAGTTTTTAATATTTTTAAAAAAACATACTAAAAATAAGAGAAAATCAAAATATCTAATCTATACCTAAAAGTGATATTTAAATATTAAATTGGTGTAGAATCTTAGATTTGATCAAAAATTAGGTGTTTACATGGGTATAATATGACTGAAAACTTATGATAATTATGAGATGTGGTAATGTGTATCTTGTGATTGTAAGTACTGGGAGAACTGGGGTGAATGTAAGATTTAGGGGTTAAAGATATATGAAATATAAGTCAAAGGATAAATATATACAAAATATATGTCAAAGGACAAAGATATACGAAATATAAGTCAAAGAACAAAGATATAAGAAATGTAAGTTTAAAGGACCAAGATATACAAAAATGTTAAATGATAGGTAGGTCACAAAGATGCTAAACATTGAATAATAAGAGTTGATAGTTTGGGAATTAGAACTGAAACATTACTTGATGTTGTGATTTTCCCACGTATATTATTGATGTTATTTGTTTCTAACCCTGGTCAGCAGATGGTGCTTATCAGTATGTGTGGTTGTATTGATGCTACAATTCTATACATATATGTGAGGGTATAGTCATGGTACAAGTTAGTTGAAGTTTCTATAGGAGCGATGTTGATCACTTGGCAACAGCTCCTACCATCTCCATTCTTCATGGATGTTGCGTCATAAATGTCCCCACTTTTTGTCTACTTCTCCTGTACCCGTTTAGACTAGGTTTTGGAGAGTCACTTGTAGTTATTTTGCACATTTAATTTTCATACCTAATGTATTAAAAAAAATTGAGAAGAATTAAATGAGTAATAGTATCGCAAATTAATTAGACATTCAGATGATGAATAGTAAAATAATTATGTATTTATCTTTTTAAGTCCCACAATGTGGTTGTTTGAAGGGATTATTAGATTTTTATTATCTTGGATAGGTGTAGGTAGGTGCTCATCATGATGCAGTTAATTGGTCGTGACATGATACATCAAGAAAATTATGTAAGCACGAATCATGTGATAACGAGACTTGACATACATATGATCCCAGACATGAGTTCTGTGGAACATGATCATGTAAGGCAAGAACTTTTCAAAGGTTATAGGTCCTAATTTCTATTGATATATGATAGGAAATAAGATTTTGTTGGACATGAGAACTGAAGCATTCGCCACCGTTAAAGATACATCCAATACCCTTTAAATTTAGCGATGCTTCTCACATATGCTTTCTACTATTAATTATACACATTGTCATTTCCAACATACAATACCCCCTCCTGCGAAACACATAGCTACAAGATCCTGAGTCTAACTACATAGTGCCTCCATATTAAAGCCTAACCCAAAGTTTTGAGGTGCTAGCCTAAGCTATTGGACCTTATATTCTATATCCCTCCAAGAATACTACTCCATCTTATCACTATAATCAAACAACCTTATGTCTTAATCAAGGAGTACTAGCTACATAACACTATAGTTTGTATCTTGTTAGCGCACACGTAAGTGTACATGGTATACTAATTAATATAGTGGCCTTCAAGAAAGTTGAATATCGATACCATAGAGACTTGTTCTAAAGGCTATTCAATTCAAGTTTACTATTATGATTAATTTAGTGCAAGCATAACCACAAGAGAGTTTAAAATTTGTAAACTAAATTAAAGTAAACAGTACATAAAGTAATGACTTAAGACAATCAACAGTGTAAAGCCCAGGGTTAAAGCACTTCGAACAATCATATAACTCTATTGAACTTCATTAATTAAATTGCTTATCTTAGTTGTTGATTCGTAGGGTTTATCGCATGATCATGTTCTCCCAACCTCTAATCTTCTACCTAACTTGGACATTGCACTAATATCATTGATAGGAGATATAATAATCTAATTAGATTCATAGATCTATCCTCCTACATATGAATCAAGCATGGCTTCTAGGTACATCCCATTCCTAGTCACTAATTTAAATTCCTTATTTCATAAAGGAATAAGAACCTTACTTTCCTTATCTCCACGTTGTATCTTCCTATTCCCCCTCCCGAGATCACAAGATAGATAATATATGTATTCCAAGGTTATATAATCCATAAAAATGTTCAAACAAGGATAAATAAACAACCAAAAATGATAAACAATTCAAACGAAATCTTTTCAATACGATAGTAGTCAAGTTCTTTCTTCTAACCCCAGAAAAGGGCGTTTAGACACTAATCGACATATTCATGATCCAGCTAATTGAATACATTATCAAATATATTAAAAATATAAATTTTAATAATAAAAAACCTAGATAAAATATTTAACAGTTCCTCACAATGCTCTAAGACATCCAAATATAATGTACAAAGTATACAAGAGGCGTATTTAGAGTTGGATAATTTGTAACCGATTAGGAATGGAGGGGGGTTGCGGGCTATTGAGAACTGCTCTATAGAGGGTGTCATGGGTTCTACTGCACTACTATGGGGTAGGCTACGTAGGCTCTAGTGAACTGATATGTCTAGGGTAACGCGGGCATATCGAACGCATACACCAGAATTGGCCAATAGCTCCAATATTTGTCTAAGTGTTCCACCGCTTCTCCTCTTGCCCCGTGGTGTTGTTTTGCCTTGATTTTCAGCTTGTATAGCATCAAAGTATCATCCACATCAAATCATAAAGCATCCTACATGATTAAACACCACACATTTAGAGTTCAACACAACACATCCTCAACAATAGCGAACTAGAAACTCAATATAAGCACTAGTCTCGATCACTTTACGCTTAAACTTATTGTTGAATCTTGGCTCATTTTAATCAAGCACAATATAAACAAGTTGTTCCACTGATAAATCTACAATAATAAAATTAGGAACTCAATAGACACATTAGAATCCATCGTGATAGACTAGATCGATACCTAGCTCAAGCTAGTAAAACTAGTTTTATTGTCTAGACTCTAAATGATTGATTTGAAACCAAACTTGTCCGAAAACACTTTTAACCATAGTAATCACATACTTAAACACTTACATGCTTATTTATACAATCATTCACTCATTAAGCACACAAGTTTTCCTTAAAAAAAGGCTAAATAAGCTAGGATAACAATGCTAAAGTGCATAAATACACCCACCATCACCACCCCACACTTAAAGCCTTATTTTTCCTCAAACAAATCTTTACTCTAAGCATCATAAGATAAGGAGACTCTAAACTTCTACTATATGCAGGAAACTCAAGCTAGTACTATAATGACTACGCAGGATGTAAGTTTTTACATTAAGCATGTTATATACACAATTGACAGTTCAAGAACACTACTTCAAAACATCATAGCCTCAAGAATTGAATCACTAAGTTGGAAAAATCATGCATATTGCTCAATAAAAGTGTAACGCCCCGAGTTTGTACCCCGGACACTACATGGTGCTCATAATCCCGAAGGACGACAAGCTAACCCATGACTTGTACCTGCTGTAATAACTGAATAATAATACTATAATATGCAAAAATTAGGCAAAAAACATTCCATAAGGTTCAATGCTATAGTAAAAATGAATATGGTATAACAAATACCAAATCCAATATATCTGTCTGAAAATACTCCAGTCTGAAAAAGCCTCTAAACTGTCTGAAATATAGAGTTGATAGGACAAGTCTCCAACTAACTTCAAACTATTGAAATAAGCTGAACTACTGAAATAATCATCATGTCCTCAAACTGAAAAGACTCACCACTAGCTCTGTCAGCTGAATATCTGAACTGCTAAGTTTGATCAGGAGCCCGTACGTCTGAACCTATGATATAGAACATCATAGTGAAAATAAAGGTATGCGTCGGTACTTTGAATGTACTGGTATGCAAAGTGAGGTAGGCGAAAATGCATGGGTTCATATGTATGAACAATATTGACTGAATGACGTGAGTACAACTAAATAAAAGTACATGTATGAATATGTAAACTATACCTGAGATCGTGATAAGACTGGAATACTGAATCTTAATACTGAATAATTGATATCTGAGCCTACTGATACTGAATTACTGATAACTGAGTGAATATATCTAATAGTTTTGATTCTATGGAACTATACTGAGTTTCATTCTGAGCTGAGTGACTATATTTGACAGTCCTAATTTTTTTGTAGAACTGAATTGAGTTCTATACTGAGACTGGAATTGAAAATGAGACTGTGGGAAGTAATCATCTAGTCGGCATTCCTCTCTCTAAACTGATTGGGGTCCAACCTATAACAAGAATGGTGCTCTAAACAAGTTGAGTCACCCTCATCTCGCAGGTGCTCTGAACAAGAATGGTGTTACCCTCAACTGGCAGGTAGATTACCTTATCAACCCTCAACTGGTAGGTTGATGTCTTAACCTACATTGGCTACGTAGTTCTTGAATACAAGGATTGCTTCTAAGGATCACACCCTCTATTGGAAGGTGAGTCCCCATCCGTCGTTTCACTCGGTGCTGAATCCTACTCCTAACTGAATAGACGCTGGACTAGATTCTTAACTGTTCTAGGCTGGATTGAACTGTTTCTAATCATAATACATAACTGAACTGAACTGAGTTCACTGGGTTCCGTGGACTAACGGAATACTACTGAATTCTATTAACTGACTAAATTCTACCGATCGTAACATAACTGATACTATCATGTGACTGACCATGGCTCAAGGTAAAAATATAAATTGTCGAGTATTAAATACCATAAATTTTACGACATGGCACAATCTTGAAACATGATAGCTAAGTACTTGGTCATCGTTCATTCGTTTGGGACATTCTAGCAAACACTTGCATGACATGAACTTGAATATATGCTGACTTGATATAATTTCATGATTTAACTCACATAAACAATTCATCAAACACTTGAAGGACATAATCTATGCACATGACAATAAAACAATATGTAAGAATCATAGTTTAATTCCATATTTACAACTTTCAGGGTTTCGACATGGTTTCACAATATGCACACATATCATTCAATTCCACTTGAATCTTATAGTAAATCATAAGCTAGAAACCCCATTAACATGGTAATTATGAACACATGCAAATTCAACAATGAAATTCATCAAACTCATAAACTTGTAGTTAAAAAGGGGTTCTTGAACTCCAAGGGTGGAAGGAAACCCTTGGATGAACACTTGACATACCTTGGTTTCTAAATTCCCAAAGAACAATGGTGGAAATCTTGAGACTTGGTCTTGAAATTAAATCACCTAGGCTTCTTGTTCTTGAGCAATTTGAGAGAAAGTAAGTATATTTTGCTCAATGAGAGCTGAATCTCGTATTTTATGGATGAATTGGGGTGGGGAAAATACCCAAATATCCCAAAAGAATGTGGGATTTAATGGCTGAAAATTAGACTATTGACGTGCAGGATGATACATCGCATTTTTTGGTATTAATACGATAGCCAATATGCCTTGTCGAGTCCACTGAAAATTGCCAGTGGGAACCAAGAAAAAATATTGATCGACACGATGGCCGATGACCGAGATTGCGTCGATACTCTATTTTGGATTCCCAAACATGGTTGAAATGAGGTTCAAAAAATATGAAACTCGTCTGAGAATACCTACTAACATTCCTGATCATGAATTAACCTAAAGATTGACATTTAAAGGCCATAGACGCCGAAATATAGTTTTCAACTTATGAAGGCTAAAGTAACACTAACTTTGAATACTTAGCAAAATTTTCTATGCCTAGGACCCCTTAACGAGCTTTAAAAAGGGCTGGGTTAAGCTAAGGATTTTGCGGGGTCTTACAATATCTCCCCCTTAGGAACATTTGTTCTCGAATGAGATTGACTACAATGGGAGAACTGATAGACTGGACTTGCTTTCTGGACATGCACAACTGAAGCATGATTTCATGGATGAAATTACATATATACTGAATTATCATACTGAACATGCATATCTGATGCACGAGTACATGACTAAACTGATTTGTGAATGCATGTATGAGATTACTGATAAGTTGAGTTTATATACTGAATATGTATGTCTGATGCATAAGTACATGACTGAACTGATTTGTGAATACATGACTGAGTATTCAACATTAATTGATACTACGTTGGTAGCTATATCTGAACATAAGATTGAGTAATTCAAAGAAAAATTGTTACCTTGGGCTGAGTCTTAGTTTGCGGAGAATAAGTGGGGATACTTGGTCCGGATATCTACTTCTGTCTCCTAAGTAGCCCCCTTAATGGGCTAATTCCACCAAAGATTTTTGAATAGAGGGAATTCTTTGTTCCTCAGTCTGCTGGTCTGAAAATCAAGGATTTCGACTAGAATCTCCTCATAAGAGAGGTTGTTCTGAATATCTATGCCATCCATAGGGACTACGACTGTTGGGTCACCTATGCATTTCTTAAGCAAGGAGACATGGAAAACTAGATGCACTAAAGTTAAGTCTAAAGACAACTTGAGCTTGTAAGCTACCTTTTCAAAATGGCTGAGAATTTGGTAAAGACCGATATATTGGGGAATGAGTTTCCCCTTCTTGCAAAAACTCTTCACTTTTTTCATAGAAGAGATTTTCAAATACATAAAATCCCCAATCTCAAACTTGAAATCCTTTCTGCGCACATCTGCGAATGATATTTGTCAGCTCTGAGCTGTCTTAAGCCTTTCCCTTATCAACTAAACTTTTTCTAAAGTACCACATACCAAGTCAGGCCCTACTACTTCAGCCTCACCCACTTCAAACCAACCGATAGGAGATCAATACCTCCTCCCATAAAGCACTTCAAATGGAGCCATCTAAATGTTGGAATGATAGTTGTTGTTATATGCAAACTCAATCAAAATCAAGTGGTCATCCCAACTACCTTTAAAGTTAATCGCACACGCTCACATCTGTCTGGGGATTAAAGGTTGTACTGAGGTGAACTCCAGTACCAAGAACCTTTTGGAATGCCTTCCAAAAATAAGAGGTGAACTGCATACCTCTGTCTGAAATAATGGACAACGAAACACCTTGCGACCTGACAACTCCCTAATATAGAGTTTAGCGTAATCCACGGCTGAATAAGAGATATGAACTGATAAGAAATGAGCTAATTTGGTCATTCTATCTATGATGATTGATCTTGGGTGTATTTATACGCATAAGTACCATAACTTACCTATATTTTAGCTAAGTTTTAAGAACAAAATGCCAAGTTTCTTATGTTTTTAGTTTACTTTGATGTAATTGAGCTAACCTATGTGATTAGCATGATTTTAGGTGTTAATGAGGTAGATAAAGACGTGATAGAACTACAGATTTTGGATGACAAACAACACAAGAGAAAAGTAGCTTGTTGGACCAAATGTGGCACCTAGAAACTATGTCCAAGACTAGTTTGTCATTTATAATTAGTTCAGGGACTTAGAAGGAAATTATGAGAGAAAAGATTATTAAAAAAACTTGATGCTGAATTTTTATCATTATTCATTATTCTATATCTTTTTGAAGTGGGAGATTGGCAGCTAAGCTTGGAGAGAGAGAATTTTTTTTTCTCTTGGTTCACTATTTACACACCAAGATCATCTTCTAGTTTTTAGTATGATGAACATACTTATGGTGATTTTCATGTTGTCCATGAGTAGCTAAGCTTATTGGTTAGGGTTATGGAAACCTTGTAGCATACTATTTATTCGTTATGCTTAAATTATCGTGGTTGCAAGCATAGAGAATGTGGCATTGAAACATAACTTGTTCGATAGAAAAATTAATGCTTGGAAAAGAGAGTAGTGATAACAAAATAGGGTTTTCAACCTCTATTTCATACATTAATGCCTGAACAGGATTAACAACTTGGAGATATCATATAATTGAGTAAATACTTTTGAGTCAATAGAACTAAAGTGAATTAATCCTTGATGGTTGAGAAATACTTGGATTGAAAATTAGAATATGTTTCTCTATAAGTGCATGCATGTATGAATTCCTAACATCTACAGTTAGAAGATATTAAAAACTAAAAGGTGGACATTACCCTAGCCTTCTTTACATTCAACTATTGTTACATGTATTGCTTCACTATTATATTGAAACTATTACTTCATACTTAAATCAAATTCCTCCATTTTATTTTATGGAAACGAAAGATTAAAAGTCAACTAATCTGCATACAACTTAATTAGCACCATATTCCCTATGGAATTCGACCCCAACCTAGTTGGGTTGTATATTTGACAATGACCTCTTATGCTCTCATAAGAGAGGTGTAAATTGGGCGTATTGAATTTTGGTGTCGTTGCTGGGGAATATGGATATCAATTAAGTTTATGTATGTTAATTGACTGTTAGTCAAGTTTCTTAATTTTATGTTTATTTGTTGTTTTTGTTTGTTGCAAGTTCATTGTTTTTTATGCCATGAACCAGATGTTTATGAGAATCATTATTACCTTTCAATCCTGAACCTCATCTAATTAAAAGAATGGATAACTAATAGGAAGCTGAAAGATTAGCCTCTTTGCATAATGCTCAATTAAATCAACAGAATGCTGATAACCCAGGTCAGGTACCTAAGACAAATAAAGAGGACCTGGGAAACGATGATTTGTTGGGGCTATTTAATCGAAGGCGTGCAGAGGATATAACTGCACCACTGAATAAAAATGTGAACATAAATCATCCTTTTAAAGAGAGACCTAATTAGCAAGCCGTGGAATTTGATCTTAATAATGATGAGGATGGAATGGATGGAGTGGGTGCAACTGGAGCTATTATTTCCCCACCGTTGGCACCCGGAGCTAAGTTCAATATTACAAGCATGATGATTCAACTCATCCACCTAAAGGGGCTATTCGGTGGACTCTTGGGGAATGATCCCAATATGCATTTAGTGAACTTTGTCACTATTTTTAAGTCCTTTGATAAATGAAGAGGGGGGAAAATTTCCATCCGCCTGTGTTTATTTCCATTTTCTCTATCTGGAGAGGAAACCTTGTGGCTTAATGAGCTGACACCCGATTCTATAACCAATTGGAGGAAGTTGAAAGAGGCTTTCCTAGAAAGGTTCTTTCCACTTTCCAGGAGGGTACAATTGAGGGATAAGATCAGCAACTTTAGGTAGCTCCCAATTGAAGCTCTTCACGAGACATGGGAGAGGTTAAAAAAGAAGCTGATGCAGTGCCCAAACCATAATATGATGGATATTTATCTGATGAAGACTCTTTATCGGGCTTTGAACTCTATTACAAAGCCAGTTATTGATAATACTGCAGGGGGATTATTTGTGGATCTCACTTTTCAAGAGGCCTCGGAAATGCCTGATCGAATGACCAAACAAAGTAGAGCTTGGCATACCAGGGATTTTCTGGTAGCAAGCCCTACTGGGTCTGTTGGCATAACTGCAGAATAATGTAAGAAAGAGGAAGAACATGATCAAGACATGGCACACTTAAAGAAACATATGGATTTGTTGACCAAGCACTTATTATCTGCAAAGACTGAAAAAGTGAAAGTTGTTGTATCCCAAGGTAGAGATGATTCTGATTCGGAAGAAGAGGCTAACTATTTGAATAACCAGGGGGTTTCTGAGGCAATAGCCAATGAAATCAAGGTCAGACTTATTATGACAAAGTGGGATATAAGGATCGGGATCAAGGAAACTGGAAGAGCAAGAATGATAGAAGTGGGCTATATATACCTCCCAGAATTAGAGATAATGCTACAAGTAGCTCTGGAAAGATGTCCATGGAGGACATGATGGAGAAATTGTTAAATAAAGTTGAGGCTACTAACTATGGGGTGACTACCATGAAGACTGACTTATCTTCTATGAGTCAGTTGGTAAACTCACACTCTACTTCGATCAAGCAGTTGGAACAGCAAATGAGCCAACTCTCTGCAGTATTGAATCAGAGAAAGAGTGGAACACTGCCAAGTGATACAATTCAAAATCCTCAAAATGATAGATCATGCATGACTATTACCACACAAAGTGGTAAGATTTTATCAGTCTTCTTATGGGCAAACCTGTGGTTGATATAGTAGCAGATGATATTGAAGAAGAAAATATTGATCATCTGATGGAGTCTGAGAAATTGGATGACATTATTGATAATGCATCATCCAAAAGTCATTAGGTTGATGAGTTTGAGAAAAATAAGGGAAAGGAGGCTGAAGTGGTGGTTACAACTCTTTCAAAACCACCTCATCCATTTCCCCATCGATTGAAGAAGAAGGCCAATGACACTAAGTTCGGTAAATTTATGGCTATGTTTAAGCAATTGATGATTAATCTGCAATTAGTGGAGGCATTAAAGCAAATTCTCGGGTACGTAAAGTTCATGAAAGAACTCATCATAAAGAAGCGGTTAGTTAGTTTTGAGTCGATGGAAAATCTCTATCATTGTGGTGCTATCTTCATAAGGTTTCTGGTACAGAAAAAGGCAGATCCAGGATCATTTACTATCCCATGCACTATTAGACCTCTTGAATTTACAAAAGCCTTATGTGATCTAGGAGAGAGCATTAATCTGATGCCGCTAGTTTTTTTTATAAAAAGTTGGGTTTGGGAGACCCCACACCCATTAACATACGACTTGTGATGGCAGACAGGTCGATAAAATGACCTATTGGTATTTTGTATGATGTGTTGGTGAAGGTGGCTAACTTCATATTTCCTATGGATTTCATAATTCTGGATTGTGAGTTGGACTTCGATGTGTCATAATCTTAGGTCGACCTTTCCTCACAACCGAAAGTGTACTGATTGATTTGCAAGCTAATGAACTCTTATTTAGGATGAATGATGAAGTGGTGCACTTTGATGTGTGCCAATCAATGAAGTAGCATAATGAAATGAGTGTGTTCTCAATTTTTGATATATATTATGAGGATGAGCAGGAGTTGCCAATAGAGTAGAACTTTGTTGTTGAGCTTTTAGCTGCAGTACCTATATATTTTGATAGTGAAGTCATTGAGGAGTATGAAGAGACTATTTATGCTTTGATAGGAATGGGATCATACTCTTATGCTCCTAAGAAGATAGATCTTGATCTTAAGAATCGACGAACACCACCAGCGAAGCCACCCATTGAAGAGCCGTCGATGTTGGAATTGAAAGAGCTGCTAGGGCATTTAAGAAACGTGTTTTTGAGCAATAGAAGCACGTTACCCATGATTATTGCAGCTGATTTAGGCAAGCAGTAGGTGAAAGCACTTATTTTGGTGCTTCAGAGATACAAAAGAGGAATAGGCTGGACTATTGCTGATATTATTGGTATTCCCCCTAGCATCTGCACTCATAAGATACAACTGAGGAAGACTATAGTCTAATCGCCGAGCATCAACACCGACTTAACCCACCAATGGAAGAGGTGGTTGAGAAGGAAATTATTAAGTCGCTAGACATAGAAGTGGTTTATCTTATTTCTGATAGTAAATGGGTAAGCCCTGTTCAGTGTGTGCCCAAGAAAAGAGGTATGACTAGTTTTGTAAATGAAGAGAACGAGTTGATTCCTCTCAGGCCTGTAACTAGGTGGAGGGTTTGCATGGACTATCAAAAACTAAACTCATGGACCTTAATGGATTATTTCCTAATGCCCTTCATGGATTAAATGCTTGATCGGTTGGCAAGAAGGGGTGGTATTGCTTCTTGGAAGGCTATTCTGGCTACAATCAGATCTATATTTCTCCTAAAGACCAGGATAAGATGACATTTACATGCCTATATGGAACTTCTGTATTCTAGAGGATGCTATTTGGATTGTGCAATACACCTGCTACCTTCTAAAAGTGTATGGTGTTTATTTTCTCAGATATGGTGGAGGACACTTTGGAGGTGTTCATGGATAATTTTTCTTTGGTAGGAGATTCTTTTGA
Organism: Capsicum annuum; assembly: GCF_002878395.1. Lineage (NCBI taxonomy): Eukaryota > Viridiplantae > Streptophyta > Magnoliopsida > Solanales > Solanaceae > Capsicum > Capsicum annuum. The sequence continues at coordinate 194,785,327 of NC_061115.1, forward strand.
TCTGTGTTTAGAGAACCTGAGTAGGGCCTTGCAACAATGTGTGGAATTCAATTTGGTGCTCAATTGGGAGAAATTCCACTTTATGGTAAAAAAGGACATTGTTCTCGGGCACAAAATTTCAGCAAAAAGGGATAGAGGTAGATCGATCAGAGGTGGAGGTTATTGAGAAACTACCATCTTGCATTTCTGTGAAGGGAGTATATAGTTTCCTTGGACATTCTGCCTTTTACCGGAGGTTTGTAAGGGACTTCTCAAAGATTGCAAACCCACTCTGTAAACTTTTGGAGAAGGAAACAAAGTTCTCCTTTGATGATGATTGGTTGAAGGCATTTGAATGCCTTAAAAAGAAGTTGGTTGAAGCCCCTATCATTGTTTCACCGGATTGGTCAAAACCATTTGAGATCATGTATGATGTAACCGGTGTTTACCTTGGATATGTGTTAGGGCAAAAGATGGATAAATTGTTTCATCCAATCTATTATGCCAGTAAAGCATTGAATAGAGCTCAAATGAACTACACTTTCACCAGTAGGAACTCCTTACTGTAGTCTATGCTTTTGAGAAATTCCGAGCTTATCTGCTAGGAACCAAAGTGGTGGTCCACACTAACCACGCAGCCTTGAGATATTTGATGGCTAAAAAGGATGCAAAACTAAGGTTGATTAGATGGGTGATGCTGCTCCCAAGAATTTGACTTTGAAGTCAAAGATAGAAAGGTTTACAAAAACCAAGTTGTGGATCATCTGTCTAGGATGGAAGGTGAGCAAGCAGTTAGAGATAAAATAGAGATGAATAATGCATTTTTGGATGAAGAGATCTTGGCTACTGTTATGGAGAAAATGCCTTGGTACGCTGATTTTGCAAACTATGTGGTGAGCGAGTTGATTTCGAAAAATCTTTTTTTTCATCAAAGAAAGAAATTTCGTTATGATATGACACATTACTTCTGGAATGATCCCTATTTGTTTTGGCAGTGTGCTAACAATATTATAAGGAGATGTGTGCCAGAAGTAGATGTATTGAGTATATTGGAAGCATGGTATGCTTTCCCAGTTGGAGGTCACCATGTAGGTGATGGAACTGCTAGATAGGTGTTGCAGAGTGGCTATTAATGGACAACTTTATTCAAGGATGCTCATGAGTTCGTGCTAAGTTTGACCAATGTTAGTGGCAGGGGTCAATCTCCAAGTGGCATGAGATGCCTTCGACAAAGAAGCTAGAAGTAGAATTATTTGATGTCTGGGGGATCGACTTCATGGGCCCTTTTGTAAGATCGTATAGGATGAAGTACATTCTAGTTGCTGTTAATTATGTATCAAAATGGGTTGAATCCATCGCCTTGGCTGATAATGAAGGAAAGACAGTTGTTGCGTTTCTTAGATAGAATATCTTCTCTCGCTTTGGAGTACCACAAACTATTATAAGCGGTGGAGGATCTCATTTCTGCAATAAAGTGTTTCGAGCTGCCTCGGCCAAATGTGGGGTGAAACATCATAGAGTATCAACTCCATATCACCCACAAACTATTAGGCAAGTGGAGGTTTTGAATCAAGAGATTAAAGCCATCATAGCCAAAACGGTGAATGCGAGTAGGAAATATTGGTCTCGAAAGCTTGATGACGCCTTGTGGGTGTATCGGACTACTTTTATGACACCCATCAACATGTTAACATATTAGTTAGTCTATGGTAAAGCATGTCACTTATGGATAGAGTTAGAGCACAACGCTTTATGGGTGCTCAAATGGTTAAATTTGAATTGGAAGGAGAAGCGGCGCTAAGACTGGCACAACTGAATAAGACGGATGAATTCTGTGTCGAGGTTTATGGAAGGTCAGACCTATACAAGGATAGGATGAAGAAGTAAAAAAAAAAAAAAAAAAAAAAAAAAAAAAAAAAAAAAAGTGACTTTGGGTTCTGTTTAACTCCAAACTCAAACTCTTCAAAGGTAAACTTAAGTCCCAGTGTTAGTCCCGTTTAAAGTGAGTCAAGTCTACTCATATAAAGTATTCGAACTTGAAAATAAGGATGGAGGCATCTTCAAAGTTAACGGGCAATGAGTCAAACTTTATATTGGTCCAAAAGACTTGATAAAAAGTATTGCTACTATCTATCTCGATGAAGTCTGAGAAATCAAGATAACTGAGTCATGCCATGAGAATAAATCAACCACTAACTGGGAGGCAACCCATGATTTTACTGTGATTTTTATATGTAAAACAAAAATACAAAAATAAGAGTTGATCCACGACCGAAACTAAGGCGCTTGGTGGGAGGCAACCCACCCTTCTAATTATTTTTAATTATTTTTAATTAAGTATAGGTGTTTGAAGCACTAAAGAGGTGATAGGTTCTAAAGTCAGTTTGAAAGTGAGCCATACTAAACGTAGTAAGTTAGGAGTAATGGGAACATTGCAGGTAAGTTGGAGTGGTCAAATGTTAGGGCTCGAGTCACGATTCGTGTTAGAGTTGCACAAATTTTTCTCGATGCCTCATATGGAGAATGGGGTGCATGGCTTCTATGTTTAAGTATACTATAGGGTGTGTGACACCCAAGTTTACATAGGCCATGGCAAAGGTGTCGCCTAAGACACAACCTAAGACCACTACCTCAAGTACGCATTACCTTGTGCGGCGTACACCTTAACTTGAGCGGTAGGTTGTACGATGCACACCTTAATTTAAGTGCTAACTTATGCATCGCTTAAGCCACCGCACATGCTCACTATTTTGGTTGGGTGACGCCATTTAAGATGCACACTTAGGAGTAGGTGATAACTTATGCACCGCTTAACCTACCGCAAATGTTCATTGGTCCAATTAGGCTTTTGGTTGTGCGACACAACTGTTAACTTAGGCGTTTGGTTGTGCGACATACACTAATGCTTATGTGATGATGTACGCGGTGCACACCCTTCCAATTTCAGCATAAATCTGTCAACCCGACCTAGATTTCATTACTAAAATAGACTCGACACCCTAAATGCCCAAATTCATCCTTATTTCACCCCTAAGTTGATAACGCAAAAACTACACCTCTCAATGAGAATGGAAGAGATCGTTGTCAAATAAAACCCAACTAGTTTGGGGTCAAATCCCACAGGGAATATGGTGTGAACGTAAGTCGTTTGCAAATTAATCAACTGATAGTTGGATATTTCCAGAAATGAGGAGTTTTTTGTTTAGCAAGCAATTTTTGGTTACGTCAGTTTCAGTGTTCGTAATCAAGAGTTTATGAAAAACCAGAATTATGTTCACTAGGGATTTTGGTACTTGGCGGATGCTACTAGTGGTTCAGGATTCTCATGGTAGGTAGGACAATAAGTTTTCTTTATAGAAGTTATGCTTAAATGTCTCTCGACCTACGTAAGCATTTAATTGCCTAATACTTTTGGACTTAGGGAATTTATATTCACTGCCCAGATTTTACCTTAGGTTAACCAACCTTGTTACAACACTCATTATTAAACGGAGTATTTCCAAGTCCCTGTTGATAATTCACTTCCTACTATGTTTGATTTCTTTCTCAAGAAAATCAAAGTAGGTTTTATCTATTGTTTGCAACCAACAGACGTTAATTAAAACCTCAGAATTATCAAGAAGTCCTACCACCTTTTGAATCCTGATCAAGCAGCACCTTATCAAGACCTAACCCTAGATCCCATAATTCAGGTTAAAGAAATTCAGCCGCTCATGATGTAAAAATCAAAGCAGCTAGATGAATTCATGTTTTGAAAGATAAACTTACCACAAGATGAATAGAAACTAGAGATTATTAGATTAAATCACAAAGGAAATCCCAAGATAATGAATATAATATCTTCAAAGTAATTGCTTTCTCAAGCCAAGAGTAGAGAGAGAAAATATCAAAGTATATTCCTCAAAACTCAATGTGTTGAACTCTCTTGAAAATCCTAAAATATTTCACCCTAATTTTGGAAACAAAATAATAGAATTTAGAAATCCCTCGGATTAGGTGACGACCTTTGTGATAGACTATCAGGAGGCTGATGACTTATCACAAATGTCATCAGCTCCTTCTTTAGTTTGGGCTCTTCTTATTTAAGGCTGATGACAAACTTGACAACTTATCAGCTTCATGGCGGTCTATCACAAAATATCATCAAAGCTCTGCTTCAGTTCTCCTGTGCTGCCTCAGGCTGACGACATTCTTGACAGCTTATTAGACCCTTGACGACTTATCAAAAAATGTCATCACATCTTTCAAATTAGGCCAATTCTCTGTTTACTGCTGATGACAAACTTGATAACTTACAACGGGGATGACGACTTATCACAAATTTTGTCAGCCACACTTATCTTTAGATTTCTTCATATTTCAACTTCTTTGCTTCCATTCTTGTTGGTTCTCTATCATATCAGCTTAAACTACAAAATCAAACATAAACCAATCAAAAACGACAAAATTTACTTAAGACTTCGCAATTATTCTTAGTTAAAAGCCTCAAATGTGTTAGCATTAGCTCACACATCAACACCTTGAACTTAAAATAATTGTTTGTCCTCAAGCAACTCAACATATCTAAAATATTACAAAGTACATTGGCAGTCAATCATCCATATCATGTCAAAACACTTTTACCATCTCCAAGGTCACTCAATTCAAGAACAATGAAGAACACCAATGCAACACACAGGACTCAAGATACGCCATCAATTCAGTTATAACAACCATGCGTAGACCAGTATTACACTACCGAACAATTCAGTAACTAGCAATATAACCAGTGTTCCCTCACAACAAAGAAATTGCCCTCCTCTCATATCAAGAATTATATATGTAACTATAGGGACAATCAAAACACTCACTCTCAGAATGAAGTTCCAATAAGTATATGCCAAGTAACATAGGCTTGCCATTATATTCATTACCCAGATCTTCAGATAGCTCAGCTAGGATCACTATAGGACTTCTCTTAGGCTTGTAATGTAGGCTAGAGGCTGGTATGATACTCGATGGTATTTAAAATGACTAAGCCTCCTTGACACTACAATTACTTTTTGGGGTTTCACTCATTAGCCTTTTTCGCTCTTCTCTTTTCTTGATCACACTTATTTAGGATAGGTGCAGTCTTTTCTCAATTACTTAATCTTTTTCATAATTTTTATTTTTCTTGCTCTTTTTCTCTGCACCCAGTTTTTTATTCTTTTCTTTTATTCTACCTTTCTTCATACTCATTCTATATCACACACCTCTATGATAGCCACCCTCAACTTAGGCCATTTTCCTAAGTCAAGGTGCTTAGTGTCCAAGGAGATCCAGGGCCAAACAGGTTCATTATGATCTAAATAGGTAGGTGACAGGTGTCATACAAAGAAATAGGCTAATTCGGCTCAAAAAAGGGATCAAGGGATATTATACACATAAGGAAGGTTATTTAGGCTAAAGTGAGATAATATCAAAATAGCCTATGATCCTTTCCTAACCCCTATCCTTCAACCTAGGTAAGACTAACCGGGCAAGTTCTGGCTTCAGTATACAAATGGAACTAAGTAGTTGCTCACACGCACATGGAACACACATATATCACAAGCGAGGACTCATTCAGTTCATAAGCTATTTAGTAATTATTATTATGTTACTAGAACTAATGCCATACAAACATGCACAGTGGTCACACTTGAATGCAAATCACATAGTTAAAGGAATAGACCACTTAAAGAGGTGTACAAAAATCACAAGACAATTCAACTGCCTTAAGTACAAGTATTTTTCCTAATCGGCTACAAAATTTTACTACAATAATTTACTCTACACCCTCAACTTAAAATCAAAGAAAATCTGAACTAAAGGTTAGAGTATACCAGGAATGGATCAATCTCGGGGGTCATGGGTTCCTAACCCTGCTATTGCCTCTCCATCAGGAGCCTCGAACTCTTATGGTATAGCTGGTCTATCAGTCTATAATGGCTTACTAGTGGAGGCACCTAATGCTCTCGATCTGATATTGTCTCCCATCTCCCATTGCCCGCTAAGGACTCAATCCTTGCCTTCTTCATCTTCTCTTTTTCAGACTTCTTTCTTTCCCTCTTCTCTATTTTTGTTTCTTCATCACCTTCGGGCCTCTCTCCCTTTCCTTTGCTTTTCTTCTCACCTTTTTTTTCTTTTTCTTCACTGGCTCCTCTGTGAGATCAAGCATTAGGATTTCTTCCTTAGAATCCTCAGCTACTACTGTGTATACTGATGCCATAAAGTGGTGATACTGTAGATTTTTAACCTCTTCCTTTACTTTATCTAGGTCTGATCTGAATAATGCCATCTCTGGAGAAGACCTCTCTCTCAACTGAGTATTGAAGTGGTTCTCCAATTCATCAATTCGGCTCGGTAGAGCCTTGTAAGGGTTGAGTGCAGCCTTAACCCTCTTGTCCACTGCAGCTGTTAATTACTTGGCAAAGAGTTTAAGCTGAGCCTCACATTGCTTGGACTATTTTGCTACTCTTCTAACATTCATAAGGCATCTCAGTTTGGGCACTGATGATTCTGCCATTATTGCGGATATTGGAGGTATAGCTTCAGAATCAGGCATCTCTGCATTAGGCACTGAACTAGCACCTATGACCGGTGGGTCAGTGGGAATCTTTGCTCCCCTATCATACATTAGCCTTGACTAATTTTCCTCATTTCTAATAGGATTATAGGTTTTCTTGGGAAGGAGTTCTTCTAGCCCTACAATCTTTGGCACATTTGCTGCCCTGCACAACCTTGTAATTAAACAAGGGAAGGTATATGATGTATCAGACCTTGAGACACGAATCTTTATCTCTTCGGTAATAATCTCTCCAAAATTTAATATAAGGTTAGACATAAAAATTGTGACTAATATTGCTCTGTCATTCCCAAGGATATTATCACCATCTTTGGGCATCGACCATGTACGTATAACACCTCACCAAAATCTTGCCTCTAAATTCAGAGAGGCCTTGAAGATCCTTTCACTCGGATTTTTTAGCCATTCCGATTCTCCATCGGCTATGAGTGTGGCTAACTAATTCCACTAATTTTCCCGATGCTTTAACCGGGCTTAGAAAGTAGGTAAAGTAGCCTGAGGAGTAATGTTCGGGCCATGAAGGAACCTGTTGATTATTGCTTCAAAAATATCCACCATTACACCCCGTACCAGAACTTTGTCCAACAAAAGTTGGTTAGATGCTTTATCTCCTTCTCTACACATGTTTTCCAAGCGATCTTGGTAGTTTGCATAGAACTGCCTAACTAGTGTTGGGAAAAATGAATTTCCTCCTTGTTTAGTCCATCCCAAATAATAGCTATGAAATTTCTTCTCCACTTTCGGGTACCTGCTCAACCCCTTAGTGATGATTGTCTTCTCCTCAAAGATTGGCCTCTTTATAGCTCTTCTGTTAGTTCGACGAAGCCCATCAAATAAGATTTTCTAAGCCTTGGGAATCTACCATCTAGTGACATCTCGGACTTCAAGATTCTTGCATTTGACCATAGTTCCCCGAATTGGAGAGTCTTTTTCATCTTATGGCTCATTAGAAGTAGACTCAGTTGATAGTACCTCGGATTCAGGTTGCCTAGACTCATTTTTCTCAGACTCAGGCTGATCTGTATCATGCTCTTCAGATGCAGCATGTGCAGACTCTTGTTGCTCAGAGGCCAACTGCTCAGAAGCTGTATGCTCGGATGTTATTAGCTCTGTGTCACTTTCTTACTCCCCTCCACCTCAACTGGTGGGGGTGGTAGAGTATTTTTAAAGCTTTTCTTCTTCTTTTGCTTCCTGAGCAGTGTCGCTTTCTTTGTGGATTTTTAGTTCTATCCTTTGTGTTCCATTTCAAGACCTGTAGCAAAAGAAAAACCATTAATTGACCCTCAAGAGTACAAACACAAACACATCGATAATTGAAATTCCACACCCCTTGAAAGGGTTTAGTAATGCTTCAGGTCCCAGGTGTGATGAAATTTCTTGATAAACCATCACCGTTTTGATAGCTTATCACGAATGTCGTTAGCCTTAAATAAAACCCATGAGATTTTATCAACTTCTGATGACGTTTTTGGTAAGCCATCACAAATGTGATAGCTTATCACAAACGTCGTCAGCTTTAAACAGAACCCACAACATTTTTAGCAACCTTTGACGATATTCCTGATAAGCCATCATAGTTGTGATAGCTTATCATGAATGTCATCAGCTCTTATTAGAACCCCCAACTTAATTTTAACTCAATTTTTGGTCCTATTTTTTCTTAAAATCCACTCGAGTTTCATTTTTGGGCTAAACTTTTAAGACTTAGGCTTGCACAACAAACCCTAGTTCTAATTTTTAGCCCTTTTTGCAAGTTGGACTTGGTTCAAGATTCTTAGGAGCTTGACTTTACCTTATCTTACCACTTCCCAATTGAAAATAAAGGTCAGGTTTTGAGCTTACCTGATGGAGACCTTCTCTTTGATTACACATGCAAGAAGAAGTAAAGAGAGGTTTTTTATTTTGATTGCAAGCCCCCCCACAAACTAGGAAGCTTTCTTCTTGGTTTACTTGGAAAGATTTTAAAGAACGTAAGAAAATATTCTAATTATGGAAGGAAAATAACTTAAAGAAATTCAAATCTAAGCGGGAAGGTGGAAAGGCCAAGCTGTGGGCTGGGTCGGGTCATTTTAATTGGGCCCACAGTATCAGCTAATGTTAGGATTTTTCTGATGACATTTCTGATAAGACGTCACAATTATGATAGCTTATCACAAATATCGTCAGCCTTGATAGACCATTCTTCAGAGCTGAGGTCTCTGACAACAAATCGAACATCTTATCACAATTGTGACAGCTCATAAAAAATGTCATCAGGGACACTTGGCTAAATACATCGATTTCACCTTCTTTGAACTATAACCTACTACAAAAATAAATAATTTACTGGAGTATAAAAATTTAGGGTTGCCTCCCAATAGCGCCTGGTTTAATGTCGTGACACGGCTTGGTTATCTTGACTACTCAGACTTTGTCAAGAAAACCAGTTGATACCCCTTTACCATCTTTATAAAATATGTCCACAATTGAAAAAACACTCATCTCTTTTACCAGTTTCATGGATGAGTGTATTTTGAATCTTTCTTCCCTGTCGTTGAGCCTGAACTTCAGCTCATTCAGCTCTATGTCTATGATCTCTCTCCCAGTTGCAAGGAATGGTCGACCAAAAATGATGGGCACTTCGAAGTCCACCTCACAATCTAGGACTACAAAATTAGCAGGCAGATTGAAGTCGGCCACCTTTACCAATACATCGTGTAATATACCTACTGGCCACTTTACAGACCTATCTGCCATCACCAATCACATGCTCTTCGATGTAGGATCCCCCAAACCCAGTTTCTTGTTTACAGTGAGTGGCATTAGATTTATAATGGCTCCTAAATCACATAGTGCCTTTGTGAAATTTAGGGACCCAATAGAACCCGGGATGGTAAATGCTCCTGGATCTACCTTTTTCTGTACTAAAGACCTTGTAGAGATAGCACCACAATGAAGGAGATTATCCTTCGATTCATGGCTAACCTTCTGTTTCTTAGTCACAAGGTATTTCATAAACTTTATGTATCCTAGCATTTTCTCAAGTGCCTTAACCAAAGGCACATTTATTGTCCATTGCTTGAGTACTGCCACGAATTTGCTGAATTTTGCATTATCAGTTTTCTTCTTCAATATTTGAGGAAAGAAAGGTGGTGGTCTTGGGATAGTTTTCAGCACTACCTCCTTCTCCTTCTCTTTACTTCTTTTTGTAGCATCATCAGAATTATCCATCTTCTCAGACTCCACTGGACCTCCTTCTTCCGATTTATAAACAACTACCTCATCAACTATAAGTTTTCCCACAGAAGGGCCCGGTAATATCTTACCATTTTTAGTGGTAATAGCCATGCATGAGCCATCATTCTGCAAATTTTGGATCGTATCGCTTGGTAAAATTCCACTCTTCCTCTGGTTGAATACTGCAAAGAGTTAGCTCATCTGCTGCTTCAACTATTTGATTGCGGTGGAGTGTGAGTGCACCCACTGACTGATGGATGTCAGATCGGTCTTTATAGTGGTCACACCTGAGTTGGTAGACTCCACTCCCTTTAACAACTTAGCCATCATGTCCTCCATGGACATCTTTTTAGAACTTATTGAAACAACCTCACGATTTCTAGGTGGAACATATAGCCCGCTCCTGTCATTGTTATTCCTCCAATTTCCCTGCTCCCTATCTTTATAACCAGGATTATCATAAAAGTTCCAAACTTGATTCCCTTGGCTATTGCCTCGGAAACCCCCCTGATTATTAATATAGTTAGCCTCTTCTTTTGTATCAGCCTTAATCCTATCCCGAGATCCCACAGCTTCCACCTTCTAAACCTTGCCTGATAGCAAGTTCTTGGTTAGCAAGTCCATCTGTGTTTTTAGGTGAGCCATGTCTTAGTCACGCTCTTTTTCTCTTCTGCGTTGTTTTACAGTAATACCTACAGAAGCAGTGGGGCTGGGCACCATAGTGTCTCTGGTATTCCATGCCCGACCCTGTTTGGTCATTCTGTCCAGCATCTCTTAAGCATCTGGGAATGTAAGATCAACAAATGAACCACCAGCAGTATTTTTTACAATTGGATTTGTAACAGAGTTAAGAGCCCTGTACAATGTCTCCATCAAATATATGTCTGTCATGTTGTGGTTCGAACACTGTGTCAACTTCTTCTTGAATCTTTCCTAGGTTTCATGCAAGGCTTCAGTCGGGAGCTGCCTAAAGTTGCTGATCTAGTCCCTCAACTGTACCCTCCTGGAAGGCAAAAAGAACCTTTCTAGGAAAGCTCCTTTCAACTACCTCCAGTTTGTTATAGAATTAGGTGTCAGCTTATTTAGCCATAATGTTGCCTCCCCTGATAGAGACAACGAAAAAAATTCAACCGGATAGAATTTTGGCCCACTCCTAGGTTATCAAAAGATTTGCAGATAGTGACAAAATTCACCAGATGCAAGTTTCGGTCATCCCCAGTAAGGCCACTAAACAACCCCTTTAGATTGAGGAGTTGGATCATAGTACTCGTAATATTGAACTTTGCCCCAGGTGCCAATGGTGGAGGAATGATTCCACCTATTGCACCTACTCCGTCCATTCCATCATCATCATCATTGAGATTATACTATACTGGCTGGTACTCTTTTCTTTCTCAGAATGGATGGTTCCTGTTAACATTATGCCGTACTGGTGCAGCTATCTACTCTGCATGTGTTAGGTTATTAGGATTTAGCAACTCCTCGTCTCCCAAATCTTTGTCCTCAGGATTTTGATATTGTGCTTATTGATCGACATTCTGCATATTCACCTGAGCTCTAGCTAAGGCTGCTAATCTGTTAGCCTCTTACTGTTCTGCTATTATTCCAATTCATTGTGGTTTCGGATTAGGTGGTAATAATGGTTCACCAGAACTTTTGGTTCATGGCATACACTATAAAGATCTACAATAAACAAAAACAACAAATAAACATAAAACTAGGAAACTTAACTAACAGTCAATTTGCGCACACAAACTTTAGTTTAGAACTATATTCCCCGGCAACGACGCCATTTTTGATAACGCTTAAACTAAACCTATCAATGAGAATGTAAGCGATCATTGTCAATATAAAACCCAACTAGGTTGGGGTATAATCCCATAGGAAATATGGTGTAAACATAAGTTGTTTGCAAATTAATCAACTGATAATTGGATGTTTCAAAAAATGGGGGGTTTTTAGTTTAACAAGCAATTTTTGGTTACGTTAGTTTCAGTATTCATAATCAAGAGTTTATGAAAAACAAGAATTATGTTCACTAGGGATTTTGGTACTTAACGAATGCTACTAGTGGTGCAGGATTCTCACGGTAGGTATGACAACAAGTTATCTTTATCGAAGTTATGCTTAAATGTCTCTCGACCTACTTAAGCATTTAATCACCTAATCCTCTCAGACTTAGGGAATTTATATTCACTGCCGAGATTTTACCTCAGGTTAACCAACCTTGTTACAGCGCTGATTATTAAATGGAGTATTTCCAAGTCCCTGTTGATAATTCACTTCCTACTATGTTGGATTTTTTTCTCAAGAAAATCAAAGTAGGTTTTATCTATTGTTTGCAACCAATAGACGTTAATTAAAACCTCAAAATTATCAAGAAGTCCTAACACCTTTTGAATCTTGATCACTCAGCACCTTATCAAGACCTAAGCCTAGATCCCATATTTTAGGCTAAAGGAATTTAGCCGCTCATGACGTAAAAATTGAAGCAACTAGATGAATTTATTCTTTGAAAGATAAGCTTACCACAAGATGAATAGAAACTAGAGATTCTCAGATTAAATCACAAAGGAAATCCCAAAATAATAAATATAGTATCTTCAAAGTAATTGCTTCCTCAAGCCAAGAGTAGAGAGAGAAAATATCAATGTTTATTCCTCAAAACTTAATGTGTCGAACTCCATATAAAACCCTAGAACAAAGCTTTAAATAGTTCACCCTAATTATGGAAACAAAATAATATAATTCAGAAATCCCTCGGAATAGGTAATGATATTTGTGATAGCCTATCAGGAGGCTGACGATAATCTTGACAACTTATTAGCTTCGTGACAGCCTATCACAAAATGTCGTCAAAGCTCTACTTCAGTTCTCCTGTGTTGCCTCAGGTTGACGACATTCTTGATAGCTTATCAGACCCATGACGACTTATCACAAAATGTCATCAAATCTTTCAACTTAGGACAATTCTCTATTTACTGCTGATGACGAACTTGATAACTTGATTCAAGGCATTATTTTGTAGTATTTTTTTCTTGTACATGTGAATGAATTGTTCACAACGAACATGGCAGTTGTGTAACCACTATTGCGTATCTTATTTTGTTGAAAATTATGTTGATAAAAAGTGTGGGAGGGTGATGATGTTTGGGTATTGTGATATGTTGAAGTTGTAAAGGATAAGATTGTTCAACAATTGTTTTATTGAAGTAAAGTTGGTGGAATTGGTGGTGTTAGTAAGAATTGATTTTGTGCACCAATTGTGTGTTAGTTTGAATTACAATATTGTTGTGGAATGTGAGGGATTTATGGAGTGAAATTTTGAACTGCAAAAGACAAAGAAAATCCACCATGTGAGTTGCAACAATGCTAGTAATGTTGTGAATAATGTTGACACCCAAGATCTAAGTGTATGTCGGCGAAGTCTGAGTACCCGACAACACCATTTAATTGGTTTATGCAAACAAATTAAGTGTAGGGTAGTGATTTCACCACCTTCTTCTTATTTATCGTGAGTTTTGATTAAGTATGGCTAACATGATTATATGATGCACTTAGGTGATATGGCTCCTAAAGGAAGCACTAGCAAAGACAAAGCATCCACATCTCAGAAGGGATAGAAGTGAGCAAGAAAGAAGAAACCCACCTCATCCTCTCTTCCAGGGCCTCAACACACTTTTGGAATTTAATGGTTATTAGAGGATGGTCAGGAGTGGTACAAGAATAATAAAGTAAATAGACACGTGCTACTAGAGCTTATTCAAAGGGAGAGTTTGGCGAGGCACTACCCTCATATTTTGGCTAGAATCACAAAATTAAAAGTTGACTTCATTTTCCAAGACATGGGTGAGTGAAATCTAGATTGGACTTGGGAGTTTTATGCTAATTGGTAACCAAAGACCAGCTAGAATGAAGTTAAGATTTGAGGGAAAATCCTATATTTAACGGCCGAGTTTTTTAACTCTTTCTTGGGTACTCCGAATGTGGATCATTCCAGGTTGAATGAATTATACAGTAGGCCTCCCCATAAAGCCATCAGGCATACTTTGTGTGGTTCAAGGTCTATGGCTTGGTCGTTCCATCACTAGGACAAAGGCCACCACAACACCTTTCCATGCTTTTTTGAACAAAAAAGCTCGTATTTGGCTAAGGATAGTCAATGCTATCTTGATTCCAGAGAAGCAGTTCATAAAAGTCTCTCGTGATTGAGTACGTTTAGTATATGATTTGATGACTGATGTTCCTGTAAATGTTGGTGCGATGATACGCACTTCTATGCACAAATTAAGAATGAACAAAAGGACACCATTCATTTTTAAAAGAAAAACATTGAAGTAGAGCCAGCAGATCGCAAGTTGGCTCAGAACCCAAAGAGAGTGGATTTCACAAACTAGCAAAGGCATAATTCTTAGTACTGCGGAATGTCACGCACGATATGAACGCTTCTTTCACCATCTTTATGGAATGACAAAGCTCACTATGATGAGTGGAGTCCGTGTGCCTATTATGGCAGAGCTGCATCAGCTAGATTATGACTATCCACTTAATGACCATGCTAGAGTTATGTGTAGAGCGGGGATTGGCTTTGAGGAACCATTGGATAGTGGTGTACCAACGGATGAAGATCGTCGACTATTATATTCTGACATGGAGACCAAATCTAGTGAGGAAGACTCTGATGATGATTCTGATGTAGGTGGCATGACCTCAGATGTGGAAGAAGAGTCCAACAAGCCAGGTTTTTATTTATGTATTTGCACTAGGGATAGTGTTTTTTTTAAAGTGTGAGGTGGCTAGAAGTGCTTCTATATTGCTTACTATTTTGTCTTCTCTTTAGTGCATTTTATTTTTCCATTTTGAATTTGTTAGTTTAATGCATGTGTTTTGCTTCTGTGTATATGTTAGTTTGTAATCACAGTTAGTTGTTTTTCTCGATGATGGATGGATGACGACCATCTTAAGAGAAAATCAGTCATGTGTAGGACCTAACAAGTGAATGTAATTTGTTCTAGTGGGCCACACGACAATACAAGCATGTGATAAACCTTTACTGTTAAGACACCTAAGTTCTAGTATATGACTCGTGTGGTGATTATTGGCTTAAAGTGAATTCATATAACTGTTTGGTTAAGAGTTTATAATAATCCTGTTGGAGTTAAGCATGTGCCATGTATGTGTGAGGGTATTTGCATATTCCTTATTGCAATTGATGCTAGAACTTGCCTAGTGTGTGGGCAAAATAAAATAGAGAATGTGAGTTTAAGAGATGATTTAGGCATTTTTGTAAAAGCCATATTTTATTTTCATACCCTCTTTTGAACAACCTTTGTGCATAATCTTAGCTAGCCCCTTGAGCCTTTATCTTTTTCTTTGGTAACCTCATGTGTAGCCTAATCCTTTCTTGATTACCCTCAACTTGATCCAAATCTCCTAAGCGCTTTAGTAAATAAAATTTTTTAGTAAGGAGTTGTAAATAGAAGAAGAAAAAGGTGAAAATGTAGCCCCAAAGAAATAGTTTTTGGCGTCTAAATCTGATATGATTGGTTGGGAGTGAAATCTATCTTAAAAAAAAATAGAAAAAAGTGAGATGATGTGAACATGGAAAATACTTCCACCATAAGCTATGTGACTGAGCTTTATAAAATAGGATGAAAGAAAATGATGTGTGAAGTTTGTAGAGGTGAAAATTGGTTGCTAGAGATTGGTGTTCATTGTCTAATGTAGTGTATTAAAGCGCTTAGGGAAGTTAGTCATTATTACTGGCCAGAATAATTCCTACCCATCCCTTAGCCTACATTACAACCCGTAAAGACCTATATGACCCTAATCTTAACATTCTGATATTAGTGGAGCACTACACTAAGGGCAAGCATATGGTCATCATTTGTAATTTGAGAATTCTTTGTGAGAGTGAGCGCAACTTGATTCTTATACTCATTGTGCTAGAAATTGAATTTTTGTAAGCGATTACGGGTAACTCTTTTGTTGTGAGGGTACATGTTTGATGAAAATTTGGGTAATTTATATGATTTCTATGCTTAAATGGTATGCATGAATTTGCCAATTTGATGAGTCTATTCTTAAGGATAGGTTGTTTTCAGTAATAGTTCATGAATCTACTTCTTGTTTCATATTCATTTTGTGAGCCTATTTGAGCATTTTATTTTTCCTTTGTGGGTTTTAAATTTTGTGTATACGTAAATGGTTAAGTTGTTCGAGGACGAACAAAGATTTAAGTGTGGGGTGGTGATCTTGGGTGTATTTATACGCCTAAGCAAAATAAGTTACCCATATTTTAGCCAAGTTTTTAGAACAAAGTGTCTAGTTTCTAATGTTTTTACTCTACCTCGATGTAATTGAGATAACCTATGTGATTAGCATGATTTTAGGTGTTAATGAGGTAGATAAAGACATGATGGAACTATTGATTGCGGATGACAAATCACACAAGAGAAAAGTAGTTTGTTGGACCAAATATGGTTCCTAGAAACTATGTCCAAGACTAATTTGTCATTTATAATTACTTCAGGGACTTAGAAGGCAATTATGAGAGAAAAGATTATTAAAAAGACTTGAGGCTGAATTTTTATCATTATTCATTATTCTGTATCTTTTTGAAGTGGGAGATTGGAGGCTTATCTTGGAGAGAGAGAAAACGTTTTTCTCTTGGTTCACTATTTACACACCAAGATCATCTTCTAGTTTTTGGTATGATGAACATACTTATGGTGATTTTCATGTTGTCCATGAGTAGCTAAGCTTATTGGTTAGGGTTATAGAAACCTTGTAGCATACTATCTATTTCTATGGGTTTTGAATTCATTATGCATTGATTTACTTATATCATACTCTTTTTGTTATGCTTGAATTCTCGTGGTTGCAAACCTAGAGAATATGCCATTGAAACATAACTTGTTTGATAGAAAGGTTAATGTTTAGATAAGAGAGTAGTGACAAGAAAATAGGGCTTCCAGCCTCTATTTCACTCGTTAATGCCTTAACAGGATTAACAACTTGGAGATATTGTATAATAAAGTAAACACTTTTGAGTTGAGAGAACTAAAGTGAATTAATCCTTGATGGTTGAGAAATGCTTGGATTGAAAATTAGAATATGTTTCTCTATAAGTGCATGCATGTATGAACTTTTAACACCCATAGTTAGAAGATATTAAAAACTGCAAGGTGGACATAACCCTAGCTTGTTATTCTCTATATTCAACTATTGTTACATGTATTGCTTCACTATTATATTAAAACTATTACTTCATACTTAAATCAAATTCCCTCTTTTTGTTTTATGGAAAGGAATGATTAAAAGTCAATTAATTTGCATACAACTTAGAACCATATTCCCAATGGGATTCGACCCCAACCTAGTTGGGTTATATACTTGACAACGACCACTTACGCTCTGGTAAAAGAGGTATAATTTAGGCGTATCAATGACCCAAACTAAATCATCCTGGCAATGAGTACGAGGTAAACCTGTCACAAAGTCAATGTTCACTTCTTCCCGCTTCTAACTTAGAATACTGAACTCCTACATACACCCACCAGGCTTCTGATGCTCAATATTAACCTGCTGGTATGTTGAGAACTTATCCACTAACTCTGTAATATCTTTCTTCTTCACACTCCACCAATAGATCTCCCGCAAATCACAGTACATCTTAGTGGCTGCTAGATAAATTGATTAGCGTACACCATGCGCTTTTGCAAGAATTCATTGTCTCAATTCATCTCCACCTGGCACACATAGTTGACCCTAGAAGTGCAACACACCATCTCCCCGTTGGGAGAAAACCTCTACCTTCTGATCTCGAATTGGTTCCTTTAACTTAGCTAGAATGGGATCCCTATCCTGCTTTTTCTTCACCCTCAGAAACTAGAGATGATTCTGAACTACTCTATAACCATACGCTACCTTCTGCTGAATCGACTAAGAGAATACCTAGTCTGGCAAGCTAATGAACTTCCTGAGCTAACTTCTTCTTACGATCCTCCATATTCATAACACTACCCATAGATATCCTACTGAGAGCATCAACCACTACATTGGCTTTACCCGGATGATACATGACTCTCATGTTGTAGTCTTTCAACATCTCCAACCACCTTCTCTGATGGAGGTTTAGGTCATTTTAAGAGAACATATATTGCAGGCTCTTATGGTCTGTGAACACATCATAGTACACACTATACAAATAGTGCCTCCAAATCTTTAAGGAAAACACTACTGCTGCTAACTCAAGGTCATGAGTAGGATTGTTCTTTTCATGAGGTATAGTCTAGAGGCGTAGGCTATGAACTTTCCTCGCTGCATCTAAACACTCCCTAAACCGACTCTAGAAGAATCACAATAAACAATAAAGTCTTTTGAACCATCTGGAAGGGTCAAAACTAAGGTTGTACTGAGTCAAGTCTTCAACTATTGAAAACTCTTTTCACAAGAATCCGAACACTGGAATTTAACTTTCTTCTGAGTCAATCTGGACATAGGGGATGCAATAGATGAAAATCCCTTAACAAACTATCGGTAATAGCCATCCAATCCCAAGAAACTCCTGATATCTGATGGAGAGATAGGTCTGGTCCAGTTCCTCACTACTTCGGTCTTTTGGGGATTAACTCTGATTCTATCACCGAAAACTATATGGCCAAGGAAAGATACTGACCTTATCCAAAATTTGCACTTACTAAATTTGGCAAATAGCTAATGGTTTCTGAGAGTTTGTAGTAATATTCTGAGATATTCTGCATGCGGGAGTAGACAAGAATATCATCTATGAAGACTATGAAGAACATGTCCAAGTACTGCTTGAACATACGATTCATCAAGTTCATGAAAGCTGTTGGGGCATTGGTAAGACCAAATGACATGACTAAGAATTCAAAGTGACCATACTGAGTTCTAAAGGATGTCTTTGGGATGTCATATTCCCTGACCCTGAGCTAATGATAGCCAAATCTGAGATCTATCTTGGAGAAGTAACTGGCACCCTGAAGTTGGTCAACCAAGTCATCTATTCCGGGAAGGGGATACTTGTTCTTTACCGTGACTTTATTTAGCTGGCAGTAGTCAATACACATTCTGAGAACACCATCTTTCTTACGCACGAATAAAACTAGTGCGCCCTACGGGGACATAATATTTTTAATAAATCCCTTATCTAGGAGATCTTTTAGCTGTTCTTTTAATTCTCTGAGTTCTGTTGGAGACATTTTGTATGGCATAATAGATATGGGTTGAGTATCTAAAAGAATGTCTATTCTGAAGTCGATTTCCCTTTCGGGAGGAACTCTAAAAAGATCATTGGGAAACACATTTGGGAATTCACATGCTACTGACACTGATCCAAGAGTAGGGGTTTCTAAACTAGAGTCCTGTACTTGAACGAGATGGTAGACATATCCCTTAGATATCATTTTGCTCGACCGAAGGTAAGAAACAAGCTGACCCCTATGTGCTGAAGTATTACCCCTCCATTCTAGAATGGGCTCATACAGAAACTGAAATTGGATAATTTTGTTTTTGCAGATGACTGAGCATAGCAGGAATGAAGCCAGTCTATATTGAGAATGACTTCAAAATTAGTCATCTCTAATTCGACTAAGTCTGCTGAAGTGACTTTCTGAGATATCATAATTGGACAGTTCAGGTACACCCACTGGGCTATGATAGATTTACCCACTGGGGTAGAGACCGAGAAGGGCTCTGTTAGAATTTTGGGACTGACTATGAAATCAATGGCTATGTATAGAGTAATAAAGGACAACGAAGCTCCTAGATCTAGCAAATAATAAACATGTAAATAGAAAACTTGTAATGTACCAGTGACCATATCAAGAGAACTTTCCTGATCCTGTCAGAACTGAAGAGTATAGAGTCTGTTCGGGCGCTACCCACTGGTGGAATTGGAAGCGGCACCCTACTGATTTGGACAACTAGACTAAACTGAGGGACGGTTATACTGACCCTGAGAACCTAACTAGTTACAATCTCTAACTCTGTGGCTTAGCTTGCCATACCCAAAACACACATCACTGCCCACTTTGCAGATCCCCTAGTGGTTTCTACCATATTTCTGACTAAGGGGATTAGTTTGGGCACTGCTGACACTACCCTGGGGTTTAGGTCCTTATTGCTTATCTCTATTACCATCTCTGAATTTTAGCACTGGAGCACTGGCTGAAGACAGAGCTGGAATTGAGGATTTTGGGAGGAATTGAGAACAATTCCCACCCTCTAACTTAGGAAGAGCAAAGTTGAAACTATCTATTCTTGCTCTCTTATTCTCTCTCTCCTTCTCCATATTCTTAGCCTCCTCTATCTACTGAGCATGGACCATGAGCCTATATATGTCCATCTCTTTAATCAGCATTATTATTCTATGTTTCTTGACCACACTGCTAGACACCCCCGATACAAACTTACTCATCCTGGATCTGCTATCTGTCACCACATGAGGAGCACTTCTAGCTAATTGAGTAAACTTGAGAGAATAATCTTTCACTTCATGTTTCCCTGCTTCATATTTATAAACTTGAAAACCTTCATTTCCCTCAACTCTAATGGGAAGAACCTATCAAGAAAAGCAGTGGCAAATTCATCCTATTCTATGGGACCTACATCTGTGGCCCTTTTTGTTTTCCACTATTTGAATAATGAGTGGGCCATATCCTGCAACTGAAGCTCTCTCAACAACAGTCACCCCCATAATATTTGTAAGATTCTGTACCTGATTAAAAAACTCCCAAGGGTCCTTATGCCATAGAATGATATAGGGTGGTGAAAGCTACTCTAAATTCAGTGTGGGAGACATGTTCATCCCGAGGATCAGGCTGGATGGGCTGGGGTTCTGGATGGTCTCCCATTTCTCTTTCCTTAGTCCTCTTTCGAGGCATATTCTATAAATGGAAGAGAAATTTGGATTATATAGGGAGTTTAACTAATGCTCATGCTCACTCGCACGACATGTATATTGAAAGAAGGGAAACTTTTCCTTAAACACCTCACAGCCTCCAGTCCATAAGTGTGGCGCGCTACACACCTATGCACTAGATTCTACTTGATGCTCCTTTCATATTTCCTAGGACTCTGTTGAACCTTAGGCTCTGATACCAAGTTTTTAATACCCCGAGTTTGTACCCCGAACGCTATACGGTGCTCATAACTTAAGGACAACAAGCTAACCCAGGACTATTACCTGTTGCAATAACTGAATAATAATACTGTAATATACAGAAATTAGGCAGAAAACATGCCATAAGGTACAATACTGTAATAAAACTGAATATGGTATAACAAATACAAAATCTAATACATCTGTCTGAAAATACTCTAGTCTGAAAAAACCTCTAAACTATCTAAAATATGGAGTTGATAGGACAAATCCCCAACTAGCTCTAAACTATTGAAATAAGCTGAACTACTAAAATAATCATTATGTCCTTGAACTAAGAGGACTCACCACTAGCTCTGTCAGCTGAATATCTAAACAGCTGAGCCTGCGTGTCTGAACCTATGATTAAAAACATCATAGCGCAAAAGAAATATATGTGTCAGTACTTTAAAGGTACTGGTATGCAAAGTGAGGTAGGAGGAAATGCATGGGTTCATCTGCATGAACGATACTAACTGAATGACATAAGTATAACTGAATAAGAGTACATGCATGAATATGTAAACTGTAACGGAGATCGCGATAACACTGGAATACCAAATTTGAATATTGATTAACTAATATCTGCGCCTACTGATACTGAATTACTGATAGTTGAGTGACTGTATCTGATAGTCTTAATTTTGTGGTACTATACTGAGTTCCATTTCTGAGCTGAGTGACTGTATCTAATAGTCATAATTTTTTTAAAGAACTGAACTAAGTTCTATACTGAGATTAGAACTGAAACTGAGACTATGGGAAGCAATCATCTAACCAATATGCCCATCTGTGAACTAATTGAGGTCCAACCTGTAACCCCAGATGGAAGGGTGTCAGACCTGTGCCACGGGTAAAGACAAGTTCTGTTACTATCATCTAGAAGGTGCTCTAAACGAGAACGGTGGTACCCTCAAATGGCAGATAGATCACCTCATCAACCCTCAACTGGTAGGTTGATGTCTCAACCTACGTTGGCTACATAGTTCTGGAACACTAGGATTTCTTATAACGATCACACCCTCCACTGGCAAGTGAGTCCCTATCCATGAGTTCACTAGGTGCTGAATCCTACTCCCAACTGAAAAGACACTGGAATAGATTCTAAACTATTCTATGCTAGACTAAACTTATTTTTAATCATACTATATAACTAAACTGAACTGAGTTCAATGGGTTTCGTGGACTGATGGAATACTACTGAGTTTTATTAACTGACTGAATTCTACTGATCTTGACATGATTGATATTATCCTATGACTAACCATGGCTCTAGGTGAACAGCTAAATTTTTGGGTATTAAATACCCCCAGGACTCAATAGCATAAATTATATGACATGGCTCAATCTTGAAACATGATAGCTAAGTACTTGGTCATCGTATATTCGTTTGGGACATTCTAGCAAACACCTGCATGACATGAACTTGAATATATGCTGACATGATATAATTTGACTATTCAACTCACATAAACAATTCATCAAATACTTGAAGGACATAATCTGTGCATATGATACTAAAACAACATGTAAGCATCATATTTCAATTCCACATTTACAACTTCAAGGGTTTCAACATGGTTTCATAAGATAATGTACACATATCAATCAATTCCACATGAATCTTGTAGTAAATCATGAACTAGTAACCCCATTAACATGGTAATCATGAACACATTCAAATTTAAACATGAAATTCATCAAACTCATAAACTTGTAGTTAAAAGGGGTTCTTGAACTCCAAGGGTAGAAGGGAACCCTTTGATGAACTCTTGACATACCTTGGTTTCTAAATTTCCTAAGAATAATGGTCGAAATCTTGAGCCTTGGCCTTGAAATTAAATCACCTAGGGTTCTTATTCTTGAGAAATATGAGAGAAAATAAGTATATTTTGCTCAATAAGGGCTGAATCTCGTGTTTTAGGGCTGAATAAGGGTAGGAAAAATACCGAAATACACCCCAAGGATGCGAGTTTTAATGACAAAAAACTAGACTATTGACGCGCAGGACGACGCATTGTGTTATTGGTATCGACACGATAGCCAATGTGTCGCATCGAGTCCACATCGGTTCACTAGAAATTGCCACTGGGAGCCAAGAAAAAATATTGATCGACACGATGGCCACTGCGCCGTGCTAAGATCGTGTAGATACATAAATTTGGATTCCCAAACGTGGTTCAAACGAGGTACGAAAAATACAAAACTTGTTCGGGAACACCTACTGACATTCCTAATCATGAATTAACCTAGAGATTTACATTTTAAGGACATGGAGGCCGCGAAATAGAGTTTCCAACTTTTGAAGGCTAAAGTAACACTAAGTTTGAACCATTAGAAAAATTTTCTTTGTTTGGGACCCCTTGACGAGCTTTAAAAAGGGTTGTGTTAAGCTAAGGATTTCACGGGATCTTACAAAAAGACATCCTACAAATCACCCACACTCATCAAACATGTGCCCTTACAACAAGAGAGTTACCCATAATTACTCATATAAATGCAATTTATCACAGAATAAGTATGAAAATCAAGTTATGCTCACTCTCACAAGGAATTCACAAGTTACACATAATGAAAAATAGGCTTGCACTTAGTGTAGTACTCCACTAATATCAAAATGATGAATCTTAGGATTAAATAGGTCTTTAATAGTTATAATGTCGCTTAAGGTATGGGTAGGAACTATTTTGGCTAAATAGTGACTTTCTTCCCTAGGCGCTTTAATACATAACTTTTGACAATTGAGACCATTCTCTAACAACCCCTATACACCATTTTCATCAACCACATCTTCTATTTCACTCCATCTCATTAAGCTCATTCACATACATTATAGTGGGAGTATATTATGTGCATATCATTCAATTTTACCCTTTTCACATCCAATTTATATCACGTACCCCCATGATATCCACCCTCAACTCAAGTGATTTACCTTAATTAAGGTGCACAATGTCCAAGGAGGATCAGGGACAAAACAGGCTCATAATAACACAACTGGGCTAAAAATGGGAAACTTTCAAGCACAAATTTCTCTAACTCCCAACCATAAGACATAATGATTGCACAGGCCAATAACTATCATTGTGGTTCTTCAATTTCACCTTTATCTTCTTCAATTTCATACTCCTTAACTTACTAATTTTACACTAAAGTGATTAGGAGCTTTGAATCAAATTAAGGTCTATCAAAGAATGGATTAAGCTACATATGAGGCTGTCAAAGAAAAAGCTAAAGGCTCAATGGGGGTTTCTAAGATTGTGCACAAGGGTAGGTCAAAGAGGGGTATAAAACATGGCTATCAAAGAAATGACTATATCATCTCCTAAAACCCATACACATTATTTCACTTTGAACACACACTAGGCAAGTTTTAGTCATCACATGCAACAAGAAATATACAAATAATCTCAAACACACTTGGTATATGCTCGATTTACGTAGGATCCTTATAGACTCTTAATCACACAATAGAATGAATTCAACATTAAGCCAACAAGTACAAGAGTCATAAACATGAGCC
Organism: Capsicum annuum; assembly: GCF_002878395.1. Lineage (NCBI taxonomy): Eukaryota > Viridiplantae > Streptophyta > Magnoliopsida > Solanales > Solanaceae > Capsicum > Capsicum annuum. Next base: position 194,809,801 of record NC_061115.1, read on the forward strand.
TAGGAGTGTCAAAAATAGTAATTCACACAATCAACATGCTTCTACAATCAAAAATCTTGCATCATGTAATCAAATATAGCAGTAAGAAGAACATACTATATTTATTCTTAACCAAAATAATTTAAATTACCCTAAAAAGGAAATTTCCCCACTCCACACTTAAAAATCTACTTTGTCCCCAAAGTATACTTTAAAAGTAGTGATAGAAATACTCCCTAAGGCCTCTAGGCCTACCTAGTAGCATCTTTTATCATTAAGAGGATCCAGAGATCCCACACTTTATCTTTGCCATGCTCCTTAGCTTAGGTTTTTTGGTACTCATATTTCCCATCAACTTGTAACTCAACAAAAATAAAAACTAGTGAAGTAAAAACTAAAAACTAAAAATAAAACATACCTTAACTTGGGTTGCCTCCCAAGCAGCGCCTAATTTAGTTTCATGGAACGAGCCAACTATAACTCATCAATATTACTTCATCCTTTTCCTCACACTCGGAGGCCATCTTCTTATTTGTTTCTAACCTCTTGAATGTGAACTCTCAAGGTCAACAAATTTTTCAAAAATATCCTTTTCAGGTTTATCAATCTACATCATGTCGGGCTTAGGTAGTTATGGCTTAGGAAGCTCAATGAGGAAGTCCGAAGAGGTCTTTTATGGAACCATCTCCACCACCTCACACTTATCCCCTTCAATCACTGTAACCATGCACAAATATTTTTAATGGGATAGTGTATTAAGAAGTGTATACATTTTAAAATTGTCTTTTCATCCCCCAATCTCATTATGAGCGTGCCCTCTCTCATATCTATAAAATCTCCTCTCATTGCTAAGTATGGAAGCCTAAGATAATTGATACCTATTCATCTACCTGAAAATCTAAAACAATAAAGTCAGTAGAAATAATAAACTTAACACCTTTAATGAGAACATCTTCTATGACTTCTTCAGTATGGGATATGGTCCTGTTTGCTAGCTGCAGGAGCACAAAACTCGGCCTAGGCTTTCCTAAGACCAATGTGTTGAACAAAGATAGGGGAATTAAGTTTATGGTTTCCCCTAAGTCACTAAGTACATGGACCACCTCATTGTTGCCAATTTGAATAGGGAGAGTGAACTTCCCAAGATCCTTAAGAGTTTTAGAAATCTTTTGAGTCACAACAAAGCTACACTCCTTAGTGAGTGCTACTATCTCTGCATCCTGCAACTTAACTTTATAAGAAATCACATCCCTCAAGTACTTAACATACTTTGGCATTCCCTGCAAAGCATCTAAAAAAGGTAAATTAATGTGAAGCTCTCTAAACATGTCAAAGAACTTCTTGAAGAATACATCCTCCTTCGCCTTTATATGCTTCTGTGGGAAAGATAGTGGTGGAATCATCTTCACTTTTTCAAAAACCTTTTTTTTAGTACTCAGACTTTCTTAAATTTTTAGCAACTCCTCAAATACCTTTGGGGGAATAAACTCTATATAAACCTCCTTAGTTTTCTTAGGAGGTTCTCTATAAAGCTCTTTACTACTTCTCAAAGTGATTGACATGACTTGTTTAGGTTTTTCAGTATCACTTGGAAACCCACCTTGAGGCCTAGTTTTCTGTTCTGCTGCTATAACCTACCTACAACTCCAAGATCCTTGTAGCCGCTTACTGGATTTCTATATCTACTACCAATTATGCTTGAGCAAATAAAATTTGTTTCATTATCTCTTCCAGAATGCTATTTGTCACCTGATTTGCTTGAGCTTGTGGCTGCTAAAACTGCTGTTGCAGGTGTTTCATTGCTGATTTAGTGGATTAGTCTACCATTTTATGTTGTAGGGTTTCTTATAGTTAGGCCTCTAAATATTGCCCACAAACATCACGGACTTAGGATTTACAGCAGATATATCTGCAGAATGACCCTTATTTCCATACACCACACACTAAGTGCTTATCTGCTGAATTTCATTCACTGTAGCTGCAAGCAGTGTAGCACCCAATTTGATGTTGCTAAGTTATGTAGTCAACCGATTTTGTAATGCAGAAATCTGGGCAGATATGTTGTAAACTGATCGACCTCTAAAACACCTGCAACCTTTTTATTAGCACTCCTTAATTCTGAATGCCACTCTGGATTTCCTTGTGCAATAGGTTTAATAAAGTATACAACTCAAAATATGTCATCTCTAGAGCTTGACCACCTACAGCTGAATCTAGGAAAATCTTTGTGTTATAGACAAGTTCCTCAATTAAAGTATGAGATAATACCCTATTGGACTATTAATGGTGTGGAAAGTCCTATAGAATAGATTTGAACATCTCCCATGCATGATATAAACTCTCGTCTGGCTTCTATTTGAAGCACACAGTCTCAATGCAAAGTCTCATAGTCTTTCCAGATGAATAAAAAAAAATCAGATGATGAATCTCCGGTATAAGTCATCCTAAGTTATGATTGAATAGCTCCTTATATTTCAACCACTTTTTACTTTCCCCCTACAGTGAAAAGGGGAATAATGTCAGCCTCACATAATTAGTTCACACACTCGTAGGGAAGAATGTGTCATTGATCTCCAGAAAGTTTCGTAGGTGGACTTATGGATCTTTCTGTAAAATCCTTGTGAATTGTCCACTGCTTATCAGAAGTTGCAACATATTTAATTTGAGCTCAAAATTACCTCCAACAGCCTATTTTTGAAAAGGGGAGGTCAAATTTGTCGAAAGTAGGAATGCCACTTCATGAACCATCTTGTAGGCTGCTTGTTCTTCAGCCATAAGAGCAGGATTATATTGATCTTTTTCTATTTACAGAATACGTGGGATAAGGATCGCTTCTCTCCATCACTGATGGAATCATTGCTCAGTTTTGGGGATTGGTTCAAAAATAAAATATAAGTCTATAGAAATAATTGTCTGAATCTGATAAAATACTGATAAACTAGATAACTAACTGTAATGTCTGAATACTAGATAACTAAATCTAATATCTGATAAGCCTCTAAAAACTGAATGACTGTGATTTGATTGGACAGGCCCCAACTAACTCCACTAACTACTAAACTGAGACATGAAATAAAGTAAGTCTGTCCTTAAAGTATGAGGACTCACCACTACAATTGCTGAGGATCTGATAAGTCTAATTGCAAGTCGGGAACTGAGCATCAGAACCTATAATATAATACATCATAGCACAAAAAAGTTATGAGATTAGTACTTTGAATGTAATGGTATGCTAAATGAAGTGGACTGATATGCACGATTTTATGAATAGAAATAAGAATTATCTAGAGATATATGTAAAACATGGAGTATTGAATAAATAATATGAAATCTGTAGATACTTAAAATATGTGAAATCTGTAAAAATTATGTAAGCATGAAAATCTATAAATACTGAAGATACGTGAAAATCCGTAGACACTGAGGATGCATGAGCAAGCATTTAACATGGACTGGGTAAAATTTGTAAACTAAAATACTGAAATAACTGATATCTGTATGCTTTGGTCAAACAACACTAAGACTGAATAACTGAATTGGGACTGTAATTGAGACTGTATCTGAGACTGTGGGAGGTATCATCTAACCGACATTCCCCAATCTGAGCTAATCAAGGTCTAACCTGTGAACCCAGTTGGAAGGGTGTTAATACCATGCCACGGGTACTAACGCTGGCTTTGTGGATCCACTTAACTGATATATTGTCCAAAGGACTAAGGGTGTCAATCTTGAACTGACGGGTGACCCCTGCGAGAAAGTCAAGTCTAATCTGACTGGTGACTATTCATATCCTACGCTGGCTACGTAGTACTGGAGTATAGGGACTGATACTATCGACTCTTTCTATCTGATGGGGAGCCGCCATCCTTACACTCGGTCGATGCTAAATCCTACTCCCAACTGAATGACACTGAAATACTAGACTGTTCTAAGTTTAACTGACTGATATCTGACTATTCTGATAATGCTTATAGTATGTTCTGAAGACTATTCTGTAATGTACTGAGACTAGGCTACATAAACAACTATGGTTTTTAGGTATTCAATACCCCAAGGACTCAAAACAACAATATTAAAATAGCACTGAAGCTTAAGGGGCATAACATAAAGGCTTTCATAAAACATTTACTCCTGTATGCATTTTATCAAACACTTGTAGTTCATGGTTTAAAACAATCATAGGAATGTCATGGGACTTAGTTTTAAATCATGGTTTAATTTAATAAATAATAATATTAAAACATGGAGGATTTAATAACAACAATAATTTCACTGAATCATGGTATAAAATCAATAGTATATGGAGATTCATGGGTAAAATCACAATTTAAAATCAATTAACTTAAAAATATCACAATTTTATAAATTAAATAGGTAACTTGGACACCATGGATGAAAGGAATCCATGGGTGAACATCTAAATCACCTTAATTGATGGATTTCTCAAAGTTCTTGCTGAATTCTTGAGGATTGGCCTTGAATTTGAGAGCTAGGGTTCTTGATTGGGAGAGAATGTCTTTTAATTTGGGAGAAATTAATTAAAGAATGATATTAAAAATATTTTTAGGGCTTAAATATCAAACCTGGGCGGACTAAAATAATGGTGAAAGGATGTTTTAACCCTAGATGAAATATAAATTTTCCATCAAATGTTTCTGAAAAGTACCTCTGGCGCGACATGGCACTATCTGCCGTATCACTGGAATTGGATAACTGGAAGATTGGACAATCGTGCGATGCAGGGAAATTGCGGTCCTTCACTGGTTGGGGTCTGGAAGTTCTCCGTGACACAGTGAAAACGGGTTGAAACACTGAAAAATGACAAATGCCAATTTAGCCTTTAGAGCGAAGCGCCAAAATCGTGGAGCAACACTGAAAAATTGTCAATCCTCATTTAGACTAGATCTATGATGCACTGAAGATAAAAATGACTGTGTTTAATGACTGAAACTTCAAATCGCCATACCTTCTTACCTAATCATCGGATTTGGGCAAATTTTATATCATTGGAAATCTAATTGAATTTCCTACTCGATAGCAGACTCTAAACTAAAAAGTAATGAGTATTTTGAAAATTTTATATATGAATACTCATGTATTGGGACTTAGATTATGCTAGGGAGATACGGGGTATTATATTTTTTATCCCCACATTTTATCTTTCTATTCCCCCTTCAAAGATCACAAGCTTGACAATATATGCATACCAAGGTTAGATACACCTTAAAAGAGTTCAAATAAGGATAAACGAACAACCAAAGGTGGTAAGCAATTCAAATAAATTCAATTCAAAATGATTGTAGTTTTGTCCTTGCCTTTAACCCTGGAAAGAGGGTGTTTAATCACTAAATGATATAATCATGATCCAAATAATTTAATATATAATCAAATCTATTAAAAAGCTAAAGTTTAAGAATAAAATACTGAGCTAATGTATTTAGCATGCCCTCAGAATGCTCCAAGATTTCCAAAGATAATGTACAAAGTGTACAAGAGGCGTATCTATAGTTGGGCAATTTTTAGCCGTTTAGGAATGGAGGGGTGTTGCGGGCTATTGACCACCGCTCTATAGGGTGAATAGTGGGATCTAATGCACCTCTTTATGGTAGGCTGCATGTTCTATAGCGCACTGCTATGGCTGAGGCAAAGCTGGCATATCGCACGCACACACTAAAATTGGCTAATTGCTCCAATATTTGTCTAAATGTTCCGCCGCTTCTCCTCTTGCCTTGTGGTATTTTTTTCCTTGGTTTTCAGATTGTATATCATAAAAATATCATCCACATAAAATCATAAAGCATCATACATAATAAAAAACCACACATTTAGAGTTCAACACAACACATCCTCAACAATAGCGAACTAGAAACTCAATCTAAGCACTAGTCTCGACAACTTTACGCTTAAACTCTATGTTGACTTTTGTCTTATTTTAATTAAACTTTTGAAATTATAAACAAATTTTTCCACTCAATTATCTATAATAATTACATTGGAATCTTTTTTGACATATTGGAATCCGTCACGATAGACTAGATCAATACCTAGCTCAAGCTAGTAAACTAGTTTTCTCGTCTAGACTTTAAATGATCGGTTTGAATCCAAACTTATTTGAGAACACTTTTAACCATAGGAGTCACATTCTTAAACACTTACATGCTTATTTATATCATAATTCATTCATTAAGCACACGAACTATCCTCAAAACAAAGTTAAATATGCTAGGATCACAATGTTATAGTGTGTAAATACATCCAACATCATGTATTTATCTATCCCAACCTTTAAGCCTATCATTACTACTTAATTAAATTAAAAACTTCCATCACTTTCACGAGGTTTTACAACATATGTCCCTATTATAAATCAACCATGTCATCCAAGCTTTGTTGTACACACACATTAGAGTCTTCCCCACCTAGAATTAATAATTCAATCACTTCTAATAAAGTCATACACTGAGCTATTGGAAAAATTGTCTCTCAAATTTTAAATTTCAAATCAATCATAAGATTGTGAATCCTTTTAGTCAAATTGAAAAAAACACTGTGACATGGCAACGTAATACATAATGGTCTTCTACTCAGTCACGACAATTCCCTCCTTAGTCAAATGTGCAATTTGATCTCCACCCTTTCATCAAGCTATGTCAAACAAATCGAACTTGAAAAGACATGGCAAATAGACCCTATATTATATGGGAAGATTTTTATAGTTTTGAATAAGTATCGGAATGAAACCACTACTTGGTGGGACCATGCATATAATGGTCTCTTTAGTAAACTATTTGGGACTCCAATAACCCCATACTTTGAAACCTCTTAGGGAAACTCATTAAGAACTCATAATCACACACCACCTAAAATTGAGGTAGATCCATCTTTATAAACCTCTCAAACCTTTTTTATTCCTGGTCAGGCATAGGTTCTCTAACTACAGTTGATGCTCCAACACCTGATAAAACCATACTATCATCAAAAGACAGAAACAAGTTTTCTATTCTCAATAAGAAATATTTTTTGGTAAATAAATAATTTTATTTAATCAAGTGAACCTTTATAGTATCAGGAAGCTTGTCACCAGCCTCCGCTTTGAAAGGAACATCAACAACAACTATGAAAAACTGCCTATCCTAGGCGTTAAATGGATAATAATTGAGAGAGTGCAACTTAGGTGCTAAACTTGATTTCGTCTAGCCTCTAAATGAACTCTCTTGCATGATGATTCGGCATATAGTATGAATACTACTCTTATGTCGAAATATCGGCCAGTTCCTCTCCTGCCATATATGGTAAACACAACAGTCCTTCTCAGGAGGAAAGATTCTATTACCAGTTCAGGTATATTTTTCTAGACTAAATTATTTTATTATTGAGAATTCACAAAAAAAACATATAGTTCCCTCATCTTGAATCATTCAGGAGTTGTAGTCGCTGGTTAAATTCATGTAATTCCTGAATCCTCTAACTACCCCCTCCCCACCCCCACCCCTACATGGAAAAAATAATTCTATTTTCAATTCTCCTACCCCGCCCCCATAATCCCATCTTTGCATGATATGTTTAATTTTTTTAGATTCAATTTGATACTAAAATTGAATAAATTTCTTTTAATATATAAGCTAATTTATTAGTGAAGATTAGTGATGTTGTATACATGGAAATTGTATATTTATAACATATTCAATATAATAGTAGCTTTTGGAAATTCTTATTTATTACTCTCCATTTCCAAATTTATGTAGCGTTGTTGGAATTTCGAGAGTCAAACAAACTTTTCTTTGATCATAATTTCTTTATACGACTTTCAAATATTTTATGCTGTTATTTTTTGTAATTTAGAGTACTTTTCATCCAATATTTAAATATATAAATTTTATAACAACAAACTTAAAGTTTTTCTTTGTTTGACTTTATGCTTAAACTTTAGAAGTATGAATCTCAAAATTTTAGTTGTGTTATAAATTGGGACAGAAGAAGTAGGAATGACAACAGGGAGGTGCATGTTGTGGGATGAGACGGGTATGGATTTATGTAGTAGCGGGTAGGCCAAAACTATTTTCTTAAAAATTAGTGCGGGTTGCAGAATCCATCTCTTCACACTATGGAACTGACACTTGAGGAAAACTTAATCTTTTGCTCAAAATACAAAAGATATTTTAGTTGCATTTTGTAAGGAAATAAGGGCAGTAAATTTACCTAATTAAATATAGCGCTAAAGAATTCTAAAGATATGTTTATTAGCTAGAATTTGCTTGAAACTAAAAAAAAGTAAATCGATGGTTGTGTCCAATATCAGAGTGGTTAGTAAAATAATATTATTTTTATGATCGGGTGAACTTACATTATTAGATGCTTGCATTAAGAAATTAAACATACCAAGTAGATAGGTGCTTAATAAGCTCTTCGACTTGAAAGGTTAGTGACTTTCTGTTTTCTTCATATTATAGTGATTAGTATGATAATGTTCTTCCCTTTGTTAATGTTTCATATGGAAAATTGATATATGTTATTTAGGAGAACATCACTATACTCCTTCAGGTAATATTCGAGTATTTTGTCAAATAAAATCTATCAGCAATGTCAGTAAAAATTAAGTTGAAGTTTTAAATTCAAATGATATGCTCATAAATCTTGTTGACAATAAGTCTAAAATTTATAATTTTTTCAAGGTTTACCATCCTTCTTCCTCACAACGTAAGAAATATTCGAGTAGTTTGTCGAATAAAACCTATTAGCATTGTCAGTAAAAATTAAGTTGAAATTTTAAATTCAAATGAGATGCTCATAAATATTGCTAACAATAAGTCCAAAATTTATAGTTACTTTTAAGGTTTATCATCCTTCTTCCTCACAGGGTACTTTGTTTTCTTTATCTTATCTTTATTTATTTATTTATTTTAGTTATATGAACTAAATTAAGACCTCTTTTTTAATGGATATTTTGTCAGGATACGTTTTTCGGGTGATTTAAATTTATTAAAGTGCTACTTCAGAACTTTGAGAAATGGAAAAAAAATTATGAAAAACTAAGGAGAATGAATGGAAATTGTCTAGGGGATTCAAGGAAATTTGAAAATAACTGAACATAAGATTAAGTGTGAAATAAAAAAAATTAATTCCACCATTCCTTTTAATTTTTCCTTTTTGGGGTGTGTTTATATTTCCTTTTAAGTGTTTTTTTGATCTTTCAAGAATAATTTGATCAGTATCTTCCTATGATATTCTTGTTCAAATTATCAAGATCATTAATTGAGAATTTCTTTTTCAATGTATTAATTACTAATTTATAAGAGGTAATAAATTAATGAGATAATACCCAATTACCCCCCTAACTATGTTCAAAAATGCTATGACACACCTCAACTTAAAGGGGGTCCTATTACTCCCTCCTTCCGAACTAATTAAAAGTATAATTTTGACACCCTTAGTGCCTACATGGTACATACGTAGCACAACACACTAAAGTATCCACGTAGGCACATGTGTGTACCACGTAAGTACCATGTAGGCACTAAAGGTGTCAAAATTATACTTTTAATTAGTTTAGGGGGGTAATAGGACACCCTTTAAGTTGAGGTGTATCATAGCTTTTTTGGGTATAGTTCAGGGGGTTAATTGAGTATTTTCTCAATTAATTAAGGGTATATTGGTGAATACTTCAATTTTTTATAAATGAAAATTTTATTAAAGAGTGTGTCAAACCCAAAAGGACCAAACAAAAAGAAATGAAGGGAGTAAATCTTAAAATAAAGAAATACAACAAAAACAACAGTATAAATTAATTAATACAATTTCATAGGAAAATATTTTTTTCTTTTTATGAATATCATATGTTACTATCAAATGCACTATTAAAAAAAAATCAAAAAGTTATACATGGTGGGTCTATGCGGAGTGGGGTGGGCTCGGTATTGTAACTTTAGTCACATATACCATGTGATTTAGGGGGAACAACGAGGATAGTGCACCGAAAAAAAACAAGTTAATGATGAAACCTAGACGTGCCAGTAAATAATTACGATCCAAAATGTATATCACGTGCTTAGGGAATTGAGACAAGAATAATATTAATTCTAGAAAATGCCAAGTCATTGATGACACCTATGTGTGTCAGTAAATTATGATTTGAAGTGTAAATCATGTGTTCAGGAAAAAATGACAAGGATACTAAATCAAGAAAAAAAATAAGTAACTGACAAAATCTATATGTGTCGGTAATTAATTATGATTCGAAGTATATGACATGTGTTTAGGAAAAAATTAGAAAGACACTAAAAGTACCAAAAAAAATCATTGAAATTGATATATTTCAATAAATTGATTAGAAGCATATACTATGTGTTTAGGAAAAATGAGAAGGATAATAAATGTATAAAAAATTAAATCACTGAAATCGATGCTTGTCAATAAATTATGATTAGAAGCATATACCATGTATTTAGAAAAAAACAACATAGATACAACCTCCCCCCCCCCCCCCCGCCGAAATCTTTGCTTTCAATTAATTATGACCGGCAACATATACTATGTGTTTGAGAAAAAATGATATGGATACTAAATCTACAACAGACTACGTAGTCGTTTGCCCATGAAAATTATTATATTTTTTCAGAAAACTACTTCACTATAGTGATAAAAGTGATAACAAGATGTGTTTGGCCATGAAAATTTTAAATACAATTCAGGAATTGTATTTGAAAAAGTGAAAACAAGCAAAACTTGTTTTCACTTTTCTCAATCATACTTCTCTCAAAAAATTTTAAAAACAACTTTAATTTATATTCATGATCCAACACAACTCCAACTTCAATTTCAATTCCAACTCCAACTCCAACTCAAAAAAATTATGATATTCATGGTCAAACGGTGCCCAAGTCATTAAAATCTATGTTTTCTAGTTAATTATGATAGGTGTAATAAGTGTAAGTAATAATAATATGAATTCTTACATGTTTACTACTATTTCAGCTTTAGTCACATATATCATGTCTTTAGGAAAAAATGACAAGGATACTAAACCTTAAAAAAGTAAGTCATTAAAATCTATGTTAGTTAGTTAATTATGATAGATGTAAGTAACAATAAATTAGAAATATAACACAATGCCATGAACCCCACATGACTGGTATAAACCAGTTTTAGTCACAAGTAACTTGTTTATGATGCAAGAGGATAAATTTTTCATCTTAAACAAGTTAAATGTGACTCGAGATTGTCAATTAACATGTAGTTATGATGCTTCTAATTAACTGACAAACATAGGTTTCATCTTTAAGCACCACTATACTGTCATTTTATCCTAAACACATCGTATTTTTAGCATATTATGACTAATGTGAAAATAGTATAGTATGTTTAAGAATTCAAGAAAATATATGAGAATTTAGATTCTCTTATTTTGTAACTAAGAAAATACATTTTTTTTCACACCCAACTTTCTTTTTTGTTAATTTCATTTTTCCTTCGGTCCTTTTTAATAGTCGGGCTTATTAAATATTGTTGATTTAAAATTGTGGTAAGTTTTGAAAATTAAGACATAAACTGATGATTTGTTTTAAGTTTTTCCTTACTAATAAATGTGGTCAAAAGGAGAAGAATATTAAATTAAAATTACTGAATAAATAAGAATAATTTAATAAAAACTATCGAAATAGAAAAAAGAAATGCAAATGTGAGTATAAAGAATGAAAATTGTCTAGGAGTTTGAGGGAAATTGAAAAAAGAAACTGATCATAAACTTCAATTGTGAAAGAAAATATTTTTCTTAATTAAAGATATACAATAGTAGTACAATATATTAATTAATATGATTTATCAAGATAATTAATTTTTCTTTTTATGAATATCATATGTTATTATCAAATTACATTTTTTAAAGATAAAGCTAAATATTTAAGGGAATGGATTTATACAAAGGGAGGTGGAATATATTTAAAATAGAATCATTTTTTATGCAAGGCGGGGGAGGGGTGGTGGTATGTATACATCGATATCACAATAGACATAGTTGAGCTTGAAGCTCAAGCTTAAGTTTGCAAATAGTATGAATTCTTACATGTGTACTACTTTGACAATTTTAGTCATAATATCATTGTGTTTAAAAAAAAATGACAAGGATACTAAACGTACAAAACTCTATGCTTTTCAGGTAATTATGATAGGTGTAAGTAATAATAAAGTAAAAGTATAAGACAATATATTATTATTGCAGAGTTAATCATAATTAAATTATTTTATATGCATGAGGATAACTTTTTTTTCTTACATCTTAATCAATTAAGTTAATTGCAACTAAAGCTGGTCAAGACTAGTCGATTCATGACATTGTGTTATATTTTTAATTTGTTGTTACATACATCTATCATAATTAACTGACAAACATAGATTTCTATAATTTATTTTTTTAGGTATAGTATCTTTATGATTATCTATACACATAGTATATACTTCTGATCATAATTAACTGACATGCGTAGATTTTGAACAACTTATTTTTGTACATTTAGCTTTGAATTGTACTAAGTATTTTTTGTTGTTGCATAAAACTTAGGCTGAAAAGATTGTTTTAATTTTTAATTTTTAATTTTTTTAAATAAAGTTTCTTTCATAATGTTATTTTATAAACCTTTATTATATTTTGAATAGAAATATAGGGTATGCACGTTTGTTTAAGAATGGTAATATTTATCAATACTTAATGTATATGTTGAATTAATCAATTTAATCTTAATGTAAAAAATTAAAATAAAAAATGCATATCAATTTATCATATTAAACAATAAATATGTCTATAAAAATGCTAGTTTTGCACTCAATTAAATTTGGTGTAAATATCAGAAGGGATGGTGGGCGTTTGGCAATAAATTTTTAAAAATTTTTGAAATTCAACTTCAAGTTAAATTTCGAAATTTGAAAAACAAGTAAAATTCTTTTTCACAAAAATTCAAAAGCAATTCTAATTTATTTTCATGCCGAAATACAACTCCAACTCCAACTCAAACTCCAACTCCAACTCCAATTTACATTTGGTTTTAATAGCCAAATAAGGCCTAAGAATTTACTACTTTACTAGAATTTTTTACTTTGCTTTGTGTGCTTATATATTGCCCCATATGTATTTGTTCTATGAAAAATATTAGTGCTTTTATAGATTAGCCATTGTTCTCTTTGTTTAGGCTTTTATTGAAGGTAATATATTAGTGCCATTTATCTATATGCAAGGGAGTTTGTGTTGTCTTTCAATTTACACTAGTAAAGTAGAAGATGCAACAGTTCTATTCAAATTCAGTATGCTTAATTTTAGATTTGAGTAACTTGTTTTGCTATTATTAAGAAAAGGAGTAAAGTATAAACAGCTTTGCTCTCTCTATAAACTTCAAATTCATCAATTTCATCAAGTTTAATAGAAGAATTTGTTTCGTCCACTCTTTTAGTGGTCTTGATTAACTATTTTATTCTAACTTTACTTTAAAGCTAGTTCTTTCATTATAAAACATATTACTTATTATATATCACTTTTCATTTCTTTCTTCGTTTATTCTCAGGAAGAGTGATCGAGCATTATATAATTAAATTTGTTCAATGTAAGCTTGTAATTCTCCATTTATTTTTTTTCATCTAGTCTCTTTCAGTTTTTTTTTTGAATATTTTAGTTGGACATAATCCTAGTGTTACATATTTTGATATATGTTTTTCCTTTTATGTTATTCTTTAGTATTGAAATAATTACGTGTTATGATAGAAGTGTTGAAACTGATAGAAAATGGTTAATTTATTTTGTAAACAGATGTTGGATTTGAAATTGTGCAAAATTAATTTCACCAATCTAATTTGTATTTCTTTTCATTAATATGATAAATCTAAAACTGTATTTTCAAACATAATAAATTTATTATCCTCCTATTATAAATAAGTTCGAGTTTCTATTGTATGTCCTTCAATTTTTTTCACTTTGATTCGTTGAACTTAATTCAGGGGTATTTTCAAAACAATCTTTTTACTCTTACAAGGTAGGAGTATGATTTGCGTATACTCTAGAATTTTCACAAATCACTTGTGAAATTTCACTGTATCTGATGTTGTATTATAAATAAGTTGCTATCTCGCTCCTTAATGTTATACTCGATTATAAAATTTTGAAGAGACATGGATCATTCTTGAACTATTATTCTCGAATTTATCTTGTTTCAACATGTAGTTTTCTTAATCTAATTTATCATTCTATATTATTAGGTCTCAATTCTTTATTTTATATTGTATGAAATTAGGTCTCAAAGTAACAATGTTTCTGAAAATCAGAATCAGGAGGCTTCGCAGAATTCTATTAACCATGACTTTGGCCAATCCAGGTACATCTTTTAGATCTAATGAACTCATTATTGTTGTGAATTTCTAACCCCAGATTCTTTTTGAAGTGCTTTGGGAGAAGAAACTCAGGAAAAGTCATCTTAATCATTTTGATATTTTATTTCAAAAAGTGATTTGAAATTGATACCTCGTGTAGAAGGTGTCAAAAATGATTTCACAATCATAGCATAATTAATTCAAAATTGTCAATTTCTGAAATTAAATGTTTAATGAAACAGAGATAAACTAATATTATAATTTATATCAATTATATTATCTTTTATTTCAAAAATCAAATGACTCTATTTGGCTTGGAGGAGATTTAATTTTCACTTAGAATCAACATTAAAAGTTGTATTATATTTGATTGAATTTGAGAAAATTTACATTTGTTTGCATAGTTTTTTTTAAAAATTATGAAACATGACTAAAATGATACTTATACAATAACCAAATTTGTAGTAAGATACATACTTTATGAGGGTTTTATGACAATCCCCATAAAAATAAAAGTTTTGTTAGTATTTTATTTGTACACATGCTTATTAAAAGGTGAGAAGGCAAATAGGTTCAACTGATATTGTTGAACATTTACACTCTTAAAAAAAGAAAAAAATTAAAAATTATCTCGTTTACACTTCATTCTTTTCACAGAGAAGTCAGTTGAATTTTTTTGAATTTGATCTCATCAATCTCTATATTCTTCTATAATCAAATTTTAGCTTGCATCATGATAGATAAATGGTAAAATCTTTTTCAAGAAAATATTCAATGGGTACTAAATCCCTTGTAAAGTATGATTGTGTTACTGCAAATTAAATAATAATTTATGTATCATTTTAACCATTATTTCTTAAGTTATACTATGTTTTAGTTGATAATTTTTATTTTCAGGACAAATAACATTTGCATAAATTATGCAAGAACCTATGCGTAATTTCATGCATGGTAGAATATAAAGGAAAACTGAGGATATTAGCAATACATAGAACAAATCTAAATAATAAACCTATCAATGTAAATAATTTTTTTACATTTTATTTAAAGAATAAACACATATTTAAATGCAAATTATATTATTTTATAATATATTAACACTCACTAAGAAATATCTTTGCAAATCTAATACATAGAGTATTAACATCTATTACAATTTTTACAATACTAGTTCAGCCTCCATCTTGTCTCTAAATTAAATGACTATATCATTAGATATTTAGATAATAAATTGATCTAAAACATTTCATAAAAGAAAATAATCTAACTAAATATTGTATACTTCGGGGTTTACTTATCTTTTTTTTTATTTTTTATTTTTTAGCATCCAACAGACAAATGAACATCATCAGATTCAATACACATATGGTCAAGTCCATCCAAATCAGTTTGTGTTGAATCATTATGGCATGTATTCTGCCTCAAGGTATTTATTGTTCTCTCTCACACACATGAATATGATAATATACAAAACATTTATGAATAATAATGTATGTTTTATCATTTTTATCTAATTTAATTTATATTTATATTTTTTAAATACTATTTTTTTGTTAGGCCTATGTCTAGTCCTGTTCCAGAACCCTCATTCGCTATGGGCCAAAATTTACCTCCAGAGGTATCTTCTTTTTGAAGTCTTATAATTCTTCTATTTAAAATTGATAGTAATTAGATTTAAGAAGAGATAATTAGGGCCAAAAATTGGAAGGTCTTTAATTTGTCAAAATATAAACCATACACTTAATTAACTAAGATGAAGGTACGATTAAATCTCTCTACTGTCTTTTAATAGGTAATGATAATTCAAAATTAGTGTTATGTATATATGTTGCTTTTATTGTTCCTTTATTAGCAGGGATACAATATCAACTCGAATAGCGTTGTCATTCCTTCAATAGTACAAAACGCGAGAGCTCGTGCATCCAGGGTATGATAGTCAAATATTCTTAGTTTTTGTTTAATATTACTCCTGTTGTGTTAATTTATGTGACAGTATTTTGTTATTAGTTCATTCAAACAAATGACATATTTTTATTTGAAATAATTGATTCTAACTTTCGATTTTTTCCTTAATTAATGAGAACTTTTTATAATCACATAAATATAATGATGTATTTAAGTCTATAAGATAAAAAATTATTAATCAAACAACTATTGAAACATATTTACAATCATAATTTCTAAGAATGTTCTTTCTGCTTCTAAATTTTTTGCATTAAGTCAAATTATACTGAAAAAATTGAAACGACAAAAGTACCATGAAGGATTTGTTAAATTATTGGAAAAAATCTACATTTTTATGTTTCATAAATGTAGGCAAGTTACAGACGAGAAAGAATGCTAAGAATATATTAAAGTTGTCAACTATTTCAATGGTTTAAAAAATTAACTTGACGACTATTTTTTTTTTAAAAAAAGTAATATATTAAAGTGAAAATATTTAGTTTTTGCAATTTTTCAAAAATACATCATAAAATATTTATATTATATTTATATAATTTTATAAAATAAATGCAGACAGAAGTCATTGAGAGAGGACACATAGAGGCAAATCACCAACATCCAAATGCTCCATTAAGTACCATGGAGGGAGAACAACAGAGAACGTAATCATATACTTTCTTTATTTCATTTTATATATTATTTTTTTTTATTAGTTTGTTATAAAATTGAGTGTATGGATATGTGGGTGCTTATATTATTTTTTTGCATTAAATGCAAAATTTATGGTGTGGGTCAATTTGTAACAGTCTATATGATCCAATCTATGCTGAAAATGGTCTACCCGTGGATCCTTTCTTACGTCAAATGATGTTGAATCCAGGTTTTGGTAAGTAATATTTATTTATATTCTACTTTGACATATATATTGCTCTTTTTTTGATAGATTTATCCTTTCAGGCAATACTAAAGGTAACAAGTAAGGAACAAACTGAGCTGGCTAGAAGTCTGAAGATTTTTATTATAAAATGTAGAATAAATGTTGACTTATGATGAATTTTTTATATTAGATTTTATTAGTTAATTTAATTTCCGTAAGTGAATGAAGAGTTGAGGTTAAGCAGAAATTACAAAGCTGGTTCTTTTTTAAATAGTTGTTTAATGAATGATTTTGAATGCTATCTTTTAGATCCTGGCAGAAAATTTCGTTTGATCTAATTAAAATTTTTGTGAAAAAATATGTTAGATAATAGTCTATGTTTTTAGAATTTATATCCCAAACCTAATATTTTATGTATTCAAATATATAAATAAACATTAGATCTGAATCTAGCATTATCAACAAGGATAATTTTCAAGCATTAGTGAGAAAAGACATCTTTTCCTCCTGAACTTGTCCTCCAAACTCACTTTAGCACTTAAACTTAACTTCCATTTATTTAACCTCCTTAACAACTTTTAAGTGAATTAAATTCACCCCTTACGACTGACGTGACAAAAAAAAGCATGTGAATTTTTTTTTAAAAGGGCCCACTTTATTGTTATTAATATGTGTATATATATATATATATATATAAAAGAAGTCAGGGACATAACTTTATCTTCTTCATCAGAAGAAGATCGTCACTCCCCTTCCTCACCCCACCCCCACCCCCACCTCCAGCACTCAATTTCTTCATCTTCTTCATACCCCCACCCCATTTCTTCATAATCCCCTTCCTATCAAGTCCTAATTGATCCAAAATCTAATTTTTCGACACTAAAAAAGGTTCAAGATTGATGAACAAGTTTGATTCTTTACCAAGAATTTCATATCATGTGAATACCATCCATGCCATTTCTGAATTTTGGACTATTAATGCCATTCTGTAGACATTTTTGAGTAAAGAATTAAAAATTTGGGAGTTTTGGGATTTTGAGTTTTGGTTAATGTGAAAGAATATAGATTTGAGATTTTATGTATTGATATATTTTTGTGATCATGTACTTGTATTTAGTTCATTATTAAATTTTCTCAAGTTAATTCAAGTTAATTTTACATTTGATGAAGAGAAAAAAATTCATTGAAAAGATTGCAACAATGGTGAAAGAAAGAGAAAAAAAGGGTGCTTTTATGTGAAGAA
Source organism: Capsicum annuum (assembly GCF_002878395.1). NCBI lineage: Eukaryota > Viridiplantae > Streptophyta > Magnoliopsida > Solanales > Solanaceae > Capsicum > Capsicum annuum. The sequence goes on from NC_061115.1 coordinate 194,828,190, forward strand.
GAAGAAGAAGGATGAGGAAGGGGGGATAGAGGGGAGAGCTGTTGTACTAAAGAAGAAGAAGTAATCGGGATAGGGTGGCATGGGGTGGGGGGTGGGGACTATGAAGAACAAGAAAGAAAGGGGTGGGGTAGCCTTTTTTAGCCTTGTTTTGAGGATGATTCTTATTATATATGTGCTTATAATGACATAAATGTGCATTATTGTGTCCAAATATGGGATTATAATGCTTAATGGTGTTTTTACATAAGTTTTGATTTACTTTGAACATTTAGAGTTCAATCGAGAAAATTAGTGTAACTAGCTTGAGCTAGGCGTTTGTCTAGTCTATTGTGTTGGGTTCTACTGTGTTTTAATGAGTTACTAAG